>NC_080539.1:151294235-151629235 GCF_028640845.1 Ahaetulla prasina
CTCCAAAGGTCAAAGGCAGAAGAGAAAGAAAATTGATCGGAGAGAGGAAGCATTCAAAATATTGAAAATATCAGTCCAACCAACAGGAGCCATTTTAAGCAGAAGAGTGCAAAATAAATCTTTAGACAAGGAGATAAAAGTGCACAGTCACTCTGTTGACTATGGACAGACCTTCCTGCATGGCTCTTCCTCCGTATGGTCCAATCCACTGACCACTATCTGAATGCAGCCGTGGAAGAGATTGCCCTCCTTTTACTCTCGGCCCATTGCAAATGCATCCTGTGCCGATATTTTCCAGCTTTGATTCGAAATTGTTGTCTTCCAGGCTTTTGGGGCAGACCCAGCCTTTCTGCATGACCCATTACTAGATTAGGCCACTCTCTGCTTCCTTAGTGCTAGAACAGAACATCTGATTTTCCTTCTATTCCAACCTGTGTTTTCCAGCTTTGAATCAACTTTTCTGTTTTTCAATCCAAATTGCATTAATCGCTTTAGTGCAGATGGTCTCTGGCATTTCGTTAAAATATAGTGGTAGTCCCAGCTCTAATTGGCTGCGATGGCTGGCGTGTTCTGCCCTTTCAGCAGCTGGTTGTTGCCTTGGGCAGCCATTTGATTCTGAAGTGTTGAGTTATTATGTTCTCTGATCGTGGGCACTTGCTCATTTTATAAACTTGAGGCTGATGCAATGATGGTCTGTTAGGTCAATGAACTATCCTCAAGCCTAGAGGTTCATACACCATTCAACCTTTATACCCTTTCTGTTCCTGCCAGATTGATGAAGCATCCTGCCATTGCTTTCCCATCTCCTGCCCACAGTACTTTTAAACTAACTTTGTTCATTTACTTATATATCTGCAATATAGGAACACTGCTATTTTGTTCCTATGAAGCTGAATTCTCAATTCCTCCTTGCCATGGAACTATAGAGGAATGAAAGACTAATCTGAACCCAATTGTTTTAATTATCAGAGCTATGGAAATTCTGTAAGGGAAAGAAAGAAAGAAAGCAAGAAAGCAAGAAAGGAAGGAAGGGAAGGAGAAAGAATAGAATAGAATAGAATAGAATAGAATAGAATAGAATAGAATAGAATAGAATAGAATAGATTTTTTTATTGGCAAGTGTGATTGGACACACAAGGAATTTGTCTTGGTGCATATGCTCTCAGCATATGCAAGAAAAGATACGTTCATCAAGAATCATAAGGTACAACGCTTAATGATAGTCATAGGGTACAAATAAGCAATCAGGAAACAATCAATATCAATATAAATCATAAGGATACAAGCAACAAAGTTACAGCCATACAATCGTAAGTGGAAGGAAATGGGTGATGGGAACGATGAGAAGATTAATAGTAGTGCAGATTTAGTAAATAGTTTTACAGTGTTGAGGGAATTATTTGTTTAGCAGAGTGATGGTGTTCGGGGGGAAAACTGCAAAAAACAGAAAGAAAGAAAGAAAGAGAGGGGGAGGGAGGGAGGGAGGGAGGGAGGGAGAGAGAGAGAGAGAGAGAGAGAAAGAAAGAAAGAAAGAAAGAAAGAAAGAAAGAAAGAAAGAAAGAAAGAAAGAAAGAAAGAAAGAAAGAAAGAAAGAGCAAATATGGAGTTGCAAAGAGAAGACATGGGGGCTAGTGAGATGGGAACAATCTCTAAAAGGAAAAGCCAGACATAAAAGACAGATTCACATAGCATCAGCCACCGAGTCTTGCCTTCCCTGTGAAGGGCAAAAAGCAGGGGAATGGAAAAATTAGGTCTTGCTATGGCTACAATATGAACTGAACATCATCCACCTCTATTGTCAACCCACTGGAATTTCTGAAGTGGGCTTAAAATGCAACTGGAGAAGCAAAGGAGACAAATTGCTTAGATGAGGGATTGCCCTGACTCTGCCTCTTTTCCCTTAGAGCAATGATGCAGAAGATGTAAAAGATCAACGCGTGCAAAGATGAATTCCAACCATCACCAGGACATTCCAATGTGGTAGACAAGACTGGCCAGCTGAGAAAACATTCAAGAAAAAGTCAATAGTAAACCTCTTTCTTAAGGGCAAGACACTCTTTCTTAAGGGCAAGACACTCAGAGAGCCAAGCCCACTCACTTCTAACATTAATATTGTTACCTAATTAGATAATAAAATTTCTGCAAGAGAGCAACCAAGCTCAGAAAGATCCAAGGACCCCACAGCTCTTCCATATTTGTTGTCAAGAAAACTACCTGAATTAAAGCCTTCCAAAGGCTCCTGGAAGTCTTTATTTTCATTGTTTGTATCCTATCAATTAAATCTGGGGACACCATTGCAGGTTTACTATGCTTAAGTCTGACAATGTGCCAGGAAACCCCAAACAGCATCCCATCTTCTTTATTTCCTTTCCCAAAGTTTGATTTCAAAAAGGTTAGTAGTAGCAAAAATCAGATGACAGTCGTGTATGACGTCACAATCTTTTTCTGTGAACCCCTGTCAGTGAAGTGCCTGACAATAGAAAAAGAAGAAAGGAATCAGACTCTCCCTTTCTAAGCAATTAGCTAGACCACTAAAAATCAACTACCATGAATAGCCGTAACAGCAGTGATGCCTGCAGATTAAAACAAAGCTGTAAAAGCAGTTGGGGGGGAAAAAGAGGCCCTATAAAAGACCTCAGCTGAAACTCTGAGTCACATCTCAAATGATGTAAATTTTTAACTAACTGTCTCCTATGAAGTGCAAAATATAGAGGTCTTAATACCAGCTCACAAGAGTGCCAGAGAAGATGATCTATAGTGGGCCATACCAAAAAGTATTCAATGTACCATAACTTGCAAGATCAAAATGGACAACAACATTAGCCATAAGGACAGAAAAGAGTGTGTTACTGGATTAGAACTTGACTAAATTTGCTATGCTAGGGTCCTCTAGAACAGGGGTCCCCATTCCCTGGTCCATGACCTCGTACTGATCTGCAACCTATTGGGAACGGGACTGTGCAAGCAGTGGGCGAGTGTGCGAAGCTTCATTTATGTAAGGGGCACGCTCCTGAAACCATCCTCTCCCCCTGCTGCTACCACCATTGCCGGTCCATAGAGCTGGAAAGGTTTGGGACCACTGCTCGAGAAATCAACTTGAAAGTTGAAAAGTTGCCACCTTCGACAGGATCTGTGTTTAACTCATAGAATCATCTATTGCAATGTCCTTCCTGTTGAAGACTACTTCAGCTTCAATCACAAACAATACAAGAGCAAACAATAGATTTAAACTTAATGTTAACCGCTTCAATCTTGATTGCAGAAAATATGACTTCTGTAACAGAGTTATTAATGCTTGGAACACACCACCTGACTCTGTGGTCTCTTCTCAAAATCCCCAAAGCTTCAACCAAAGACTGTCTACCATTGACCTCACCCCATTCCTAAGAGATCCATAAGGGGCGTGCATAAGAGCACAAACGTGCCTACCGTTCCTGTCGTATTGTTTTCTTTCATTATATCCAATTAATATAGTTATTGCATGCTTATGCTTATATATATATGCTTATATATTATATCGTTACTTTCATGCTTATGCTTATATATACTGTTGTGACAAAATAAATAAATAAATAATAAATAAATAAATAAAGTTAACTACACACATCAATTTCAGTATCTGGAATATTATAATTGTTTATTTGGGAGTAAACTCAAACTGACCTCTAAGTTAAATTTATGTTGGTTTAACTGAGATGATAGTTTCATAAAAATTTTGTGTAATAAGAATAGTTGGAAGTTTAGGCCTTATTTTTTTAGGGTTAGGGTTATGCTATTGGAGTCTATCTGTTGGCCATAGGAGAAGTGCTCTGAATATATTTTTTTTCCCCATGAGGCACATCAAGAAATCATTCAGGTTTTGGTTAATGGTAAAGGGGGCCTGATTTAGATCGATTTCATGGCAAGGATGATTGACAGTCTCTTGTCTCCAATGCTAGTCAAGATATAGGATCCCTTTCTTTTATTATATTAAGATGAAAAGAAGAGCTGTAGTCTCTGCAGCTGTTTTCTTGTGGCAGCAGAAAAAGCCCACGAGTGACTGTTAAACCAGCCAAGTTATCCTTTACTTCTACAGGGCACTTCCCATCAATATTTCTTTCATATTTAGAATAATAAGTTACTCTGCAGAAGCTCTGAGGTATGCAAAATAACTCTCTCTTGTTTTCTTCTTCCTGCGCCACCATTAATTACATGAGTGACATAGTAGCGCTTTTGTACTTATGTGGACAAAGCCGATTAATTATATACTACCTATTTTGTCTGTCTGTGGAGGGGCTGTTTATGCATGTATGTGTATATAAAAGAACTGCGTGCACAGCCACCTCGAGATTCAGATTTTCAACATTGCAACTCCTTCTTCTTTTGTATCAATCATTTAAATTACTGATTTAATCATACGGTGCTGCCCAAGATTGAGCCAAGAATGACGTTGACAGGAGCTTCTGGGAGAACTACATTTATTGGTAAGGTTGAAAAAGAGAACGAAAAGCTAAAAGTAATCCAAAAAGGGCTGAGGCCTGGTGGGAGCTTGCAGGCATGCAGCTACAAGCCTATCAAGGGAAAACAGCTCCAAAATTCAAGATGGAAGATGGCAATGACAAGCTACTTCTGCACTGTTGCCAAGAAAACTTGATAGACATGGTTATTACTTTTTGATAATTTTGCGTGCCAGATGATGAGACCCCAGCGACTCAATTTTCTGGAGAAGGTGAAGGCAGGGGTGAAATCCAGCAGGTTGTGACAGGTTCTAGAGAACTGATAGCAGAAATTTTGAGCAGTTTGGGGAACCGGCAAATACCACCTCTGGCTGACCCCAGAGTGGGGTAGGAATGGAGATTTTGCAATATCCTTCCCTCAGGAATGGGGAGGGAATGGGGATTTTGTAGTATCCTTCTCCTGGAGTGGGGTGGGGATGGAGATTTTGCAGTATCCTTCCCCTGCCATGCCCACCAACCCACACCACATGCACTAAGCAATGCCCACAGAACTGGTAGGGGGAAAAAAATTGGATTTCACCACTGGGTGAGGGAATATAAATTTTCTCTCAGTATGTCTAGGAATGATGAGGTGGCCTGACCAAAGGTACCACAAAGTTGAGTCACTAATGGTGTCAATATTGGCAGAGAGGTTTCTCATTTTACAGGGATATATACACAGTTAAAATAATGGAATATGAGAGATATGAATACAGGAAAAGCTGAGACTGCTAAAGCAGAAATTAAATATACCAAATTAAAGTATTGGGAAAGAGAGACATTAAGGAATTGGAATAGCCTATTTTTCCTCAGATGTTTGTAAGTTATACTTTTATAACTTTACAGCATGTCACCCTAAATATAAATATAACTTTTATACAGGTAATCCTCGATTTACAACAGTTCCTTTAGTGACCATTCGAAGTTACAACTGCACTGCAAAAAGTGACTTATGACCATTTTTCACACTTACGGCTGGGTTGCAGCATCCCTGTGGTCACATGATTGACAGCTGATTCACATTTATAACAGTTGCAATGTCTCAGAGTCATGTCATCCCCTTTTGTGACCTTCGGACAAGCAAGGTCAAAGGGGAAACCCGATTCACTTAACAACTGTGTTACTAATTTCAGAATTGCAGTGATTATCTTAACAAATGTGGCAAGAAAAGTTGTAAAATGGGGCAAAACTCACCTAACAAATTTCTCACTTAGCAACATACATTTTTGGGCTCAATTGTGGTCATAAGTTGAGGACTATCTGTATTTAGGGCATGACACCATATAAAGTAATGGAGTGGCAATATTTTTGGATATCCCTAAGCCAACCTATTAAACAATTGATAGCCAGTACACATCAATGTTACAAAGGCAATGGCTGAAAATATTGACAAATTCTATAAAAAACCGAACTGTGGTAAGGTCAACACTAAGAAGGGCTTTAAGATTACTTACAGGTAATTGGAATGCTAAAGCTGAAGAAATGGAGGAACCTTTGGATTAGGTGAACAGACTATTGTAGGAGACGGATTAATACAGGTTAAATTTACAATTTTGAAAAGAAAAAAAATTCACTACTAAATTTGATTCAGGGAAATAAATATTTTACAACTGGACCTCCTTGGGTGAACCACACTTAAATCAAAGAGATTATCTAATACTAACCCAAAGATTAGAAATATTATTAATTTAGTATGGACACTCTCAGTGTAGGTTAATGGAAAAGATCATGTATAATTGTTTGAAATATACAGGTTGAATTTAACTCCTGCTATTTATGGAAAGAGATAACAAAAACTATAGAAACTGAAACGGGGCTGTGTGGGGGGGAGAGGAAAAGAGAATAGAAATCTTGAGGGATACTTGACTTTCAGTGTCAAGCAAGAAAGGGCAAGGAAAGATAGTTCAAGCAAAAATGTCAACAAATGAAAATAAATGAAACGGAAAATGAACAATAATCATAGGAAAGTTTAGAGCTATGGGTTTTTTCTTCCATTCAGTAACGTCAGATTCTTGGAGACTACCTGGGCAAATCCTTGTAGTTTTCTTTTCTTTTGCTACCATCCCCACCCCTGCCCCAGAAGTGGCTTCCTAGGGCTGAGACAAAGTGACTGGCCCAAGGTCACTCGGCTGGCTCTGTGCTTAAAATGAAACTAGAACTCACTGTCTCCCAGTTTCTAGTCCGATGCATTACACCAAACTGACAACTCATAGCTAAGCTAATAATAATCAAAAATAAACATGAAAGAAATCTAGCTGAAGGAAATGAGATTAAAGGAAAATAGAAAGGTTATACTTAGACCTTTTCTAAACATGCTTACAAAACAATAGAAATATCTGTGGAGACAGAACGTATTCTAAGAGCCATAAGGTATGATAGATAGTAGACTAGCTTTCGAATAGAAAAGCCTCAAGCATGGATGAAATACCCATTGAACTATTTAAAGCAGCAGAAAAAACATGGCACTATGTCAACAAACGTGGATCAAGACTATGTGGCCTTTAAATCAATGTATATGCCTAAGCACTACTGAAGTAAGAAGTCCCAAGAGAGCACAGCACACACGTTATTGCATTAATTCCTCACACAAGCCAAGTTTTGCTTAAGGTCTCACAGACAGCTGCCAAATGAACTGGCAAATTTCAGAAAAGGTAAGAGATCAGACAGCTAACAGGGAGAAGAAATTACAAGAAAGAAAAGGTTTATTTTTATTTCATTGATGACAGCAAAGCCTCTACTTGTAAATCATGCCAGAATGTAGAAGATGTTTAAGCTAATGAGCGTTCCACAACAGCTGTTTATTCTTCTAAGGAATCCACAATAAACAAGAAGTTATTGTAGGGACTGAAATGGTAGAACATGATGATTTAGAATATGAAAGACAATGAGATACGGATGTCTAGGTGATTAACATATACAGCAAATATAAAAAAGAAAGAATTAAAAAAGATGATGGTTGGAGTCAAAACTGGAGACCTAAACACTAATGAATTGAGATAGACAAGTGACATAGCTGTTAACAAACAAAAAAAAAAGTAGAGTATGAAATGGAAAGTGAATTCAGTTATGATCTCATTATGAACTGGAAAATTTTAATGTTAAATATTAATATTAATGTTAAATATTAAGAAAGCTAATCTGAAGCAGGACCCCAATACTTTATAATACAAGTGCTTTATGTTTATTTGTTAGGATTATAACAAGATGTATTAGAGATAGAAGTCGACGTGTCACATAAAAGCGGAAGTATATTGCTTGGCAGAGGTGTGGTGTTGCAAGCTTTCTGTAAAGCACAGGAATATTTCTACATGCTGTTCTTTGTAACCTGTTCCAGTAACTATATGTGGTAAGAAAGGGGCATCGATAGCAACATATGCATCAACATATGTATCCGGATGGTGTATGATAATGGTAGTCCATATATGGGCTTTTGTTTGTGACAACCAATTAGGATAACTTCTTCTTTTTCTTATGTGATATCTGTAACCAAAGGTATAAAAGATTATGCTTGAGACTTGCTCGAGGCTCAGACCTTTGTTTTCCACGTGAGTGGGGGTCTGTGTCCTATTTGCGCAAATAATAAATTAATTCTTGTTTCTCAAATCCTTCGTGGTCTTGTCTCCTCACTTTAAGACGAAAGATTTCTATTACAAATCAAGATCAATGTGCATGGCTGGTGAACCTACAACTGAGGGAAAAGAAGAGAAGATGATAGATATTTTTGCCTTCTTGGGGTAGATAAAGATGGACAGAAATTACTTCTGGAGAGAAAGACAATGAAAAATTTAAACAAGAAGTATAAGGATTTTTCAGCCATAACAAGATCAGTATAGTTAAAGCAAAGGTCTTTCCATTAGAAACTGAGAAGAACAAGAGAAAAATCATTGTTCGGAGTACCATGGGGTACAAAAAGAATCAGTCAGTCAGTCAGTCCTGGGTCATATAAAAATGCCCTGCCTCCATAAAGTAACAATCAGAATGTAGTCTCTGGTCTAAGACTGAATACATTGATTGAATTGAATCAGAATGAGACGGTCACACATATTTTAGGAATATACGTGTACGGTGAAGTAGAAAAAAGTATGCTTGGCAAAATGAAGTGGGAAGGAGGAGGAAGAAGGGATGACAGATAAAATGAATGAATTGATTTTGGAAGAACTATGGATTGGAAGCTAGAGACAGATTGAGAAGCTAAACCAGTTTGGACATGACACAATGGCACCCAATTGACCACACAAATTCAGTTTGTTTAAAGAAAGAGTGGAGGAAATGAGAACCCATTAGTATTCTGAAATCTTTGTGAGCCCTCAGCATACTCTTCTCTTGCATCAACAGTAAGCAGTGATGAACACGTGGTGGGCCGTTGTGTTTGGAGTGGAGAATTTAAAATGATGCTTTTTCCAACCCATGTTTACTGAGTTTGATCAGTGATGAAAGGACTGGTGGTAGGGAAAGGGGAGGGAGATGAATAGATGGCTGATGGCTCCAAAGTCTACAAGCCATCATCTCTACAATCTTGCAAAGCCAAAGGTAGTTGCTTTGCAGTCGTGAAGATGGTCAGGGCTGATAAGCCCAAACCAGAGGCAGGAGCACTGCTCTTGCTTACGCCAGTAAAATACAGCCCTTATATATTTACAAAAAATTGCTTTGATATGTTTTTTTCCCCCTTCTCATTGTACAACTGTAAGAGTTAAAACAGCGAAAGCTCAGTTTACCAACAATATGACAGAAATCCAAGTCAGGTTTTTCTCCCCTTTCCTCAGATTTTTTTTTTTCTTAAAGGAAATTGGAAAATCATTTAAAATGCATTCCCTTTGCAAATGTCCCAATCTCATCTTTACCCATACAGTTCAAATCAAGGCACAACAGATCTTTCTCATTAATGCGCCCAAATAATGCAGATGTCCTTTTTCTGCCCTCTTTGAAGTGACATATGCTTCAATTTATTTTTAATCTTCTAAGTGAGGTTGTAAGAAAAGCCGCCTTGTGCGACATCTGAAGTTACTATATATATATATATATATATATATATATATATATATATATATATATATATATATATATATATATATACACACACACACACACACACACGTGTGTTTGTGTGTGTGTGTGTGTGTGTGTGTGTGTGTGTGTGTGTGTGTGTGTGTAGAGAGAGAGAGAAGGAGGGAGGGAGAGGGGGAGGGGGTAGGGAGGGAAGGAGGAAGGGAGGGAAAGAGAGAGAGTTTTTTCCACACTCTTGATCTGGAAAATCTGGTCTCCAGCATCTCAGTCCCAGCTAAAACAATATATGGAGGAAAAGATTAAAAATATAAAACTTGCAAAGAGGTCTTCAAATGAAACAGGATGGAAACACTAGCAAGATATCGTGGGGCACCCAATTTCATAAGCATTTTTCAGAATCTCAGAATCTTCCCTTCCTGAAATATATGCTTTTTACTTCTTATTTTTAATTGTCCAAAGAAGGATTTTTCTATTCTTCTCGGCAGAGCAACAGTGTCATCCAGTGGTGACTGAAACAGACATCTGCTTTTCAAATCAGATGAAGATGTTGAATGAAAGATGCTGTCTCTATTCTTTCTTCTTTGCTGCTTGAGGGATCATAGTTTGACAATTCCTTAGCAGAAACGTCTTGAAGCGGTATTTCAAGTGAAATAATTTCAGGGTGAATTAATGCCGTACATGTGTTGTGTCCAGGATAAGCCATTGAGTGGTTGCTTCTGGGTTAGGAAAGAAAGTGGCAGCCTTCTGCCTTGTGCTCACATTCCTTATTGCTAGGGGTGCGATATTACTTTAGAACTTCAACTTAATCACACATTTGGACCACAACCTCCCTTAAAATTTATGCACGCTATTTCAAATGCAAAATATGAAATTAATTTTCTCCTGCCATTGTACAAGCAACTGTTAGAGTACAAATGCTAAGGAAAGACAAGAACACATATTACCTAACTCGGATGGGGTGGGGGGAGGGAAAACAGCCTCAGAAGATTCTGAATGTATTTAATTTTGCATTTTTAGCTCATTGAAGTCATAGTGCCATCCAGACTCTGTGAATAAAGTAGGAAGTTTACTCTGGTAATTAAACTTTGTGAACTGAGAATAAGCACCTTCATGCTGTAGAAAAGTATAAAATCTCTGACAGGCTTTCAAGAGTCTGCTATTATACTTTATAACAGTACAGCAGCATTTTAGGAATCTTTGTGGTACCTTTTTCCTGACCTGGACTACCCTGTAGGGCTGGCACTTACCGGCATGTCAAAAGGGGGAAATGGAAAAAAGGAAATTGTTTCTCTAATGGAATCTCCTGACCCTGGATCTTATTATTTGACTAATTGGGCCTGTTTAAAAATTTGGTTGCACAAGAAGAATCCTTTCCCAAGGCAACCAAATGTAATCTGCTTTATTTTTTTATGGTCCACAGTGCTTCTCAAGATTGCACACCATTTTTATTTTAGCAGGTCTGCATCAACACCAACATCAGTGTACAGTAGAACTTCTGGTCACAAATGCTTCTGACCATGACCAAATTGGGTTCCAACCCAAAAATTCACAATTTTTTTTCCGCAGCCGATTTTTCCTTCCTCATCATTTTTTTTTTATAAAAAAGTTTTATTTCCATTTTCCATCAACATATTCAGTGTACAGTCTCTTATTCAACATCAATCATTAACTTTCATTTGTTACTTATTCGGGCCTGCTCAGCTACCACTTCCTTCCTTAACACAACCTTTCCTCTTCCCTTCTCTACCTTCTTCTACTTTCTCCATCCTTCCTCTCCTTCACTTTTCTACTTCCTCTCCTCCTTCCCCACTGTCTTCCACTCTTTCTAACCCTCTCTCTTTCCCCTTTCTTCTTCCTCTCCTTTCCCCCTCTTCTACCTCTCTTTCCTATCTACTTTCTTCCTTCGCACTCTCCTACTTCTCTCTCCCTCTCCCTTCCCTTCTGAAATGGATTTCATTTCAAATTATCTCTATTTTTGATTACATATCTTCAATCATTCCTGTACATTAATAATCCTTCATCTTCCTCCCTCCCTCCCTTCCCTCCCTCCCCTTCCCCCCAAGACTTCCCAGAACAAAGTACAGGTATAAAATTAACAATCATAAATTAAAATACAACATAAGTCATAATCTATAGTCACTCCTCACCCTTTGTACCCTCAACTCCTCTTCTCACCATTTTTTTGTAAGCATTAAATTTCCAAAATTAGGTTTGAGTCACAATCAAATCAGCTTGCGACCAAAGTTATGGAACGAATTATGGTCGTGACCAGTGGTTCAGCCAGTTCAGACCAGTTCAAGTGAACTGGTAGTGGCGACCAGCGTGTGGGCCCGCCCACCGACACTGGCGGTATCCTGGCGTCCTATTTAGCCATGTTTTCTAAGCTGTGTGAGTGCATGCAAGCTGCACGCACAAGCAAAGCGCATGCGCAAGCTCACATTTTTGGTATGCGTCGAACCGGTGGTAAAATTATGTGGAACCCATCTCTGGTAGTGACCAGAGGTTCTACTGTACACTCTTTGCATGGCTGCCTGAAAACAAGTTATTTACAATTGTGATACTATAATTGTAGCCATCCAGGTTGCCCTGAATTGGTCTGTAGTTTTTTGATTGACCAAAATCACTTTTTAAAAAAAAACCGTTCTAACGACATTTTTCTCTTGTCTCTGTTTTTATTCCCTGAAAGCAATTTGAAGATGATCTTGGATCGTTTGCGAACTGTCAACCTCCAAATGCTGAGCCAAGATCGCTGCTGTAGAACCTGGATTAATAAAAGTCCCTTTGCCCTGTTCTGGGCCAAAAAAAAAAAATATGTTTTGTACTTTCTCTCTGTATTCAAAATAGTCCTAGCAGTTCCTGTGAGCAGTAAGTATAAAAACAAAACTGTGAGCCAGGAAGATGAATGGTGAAGCAGAAGTTCTTGGAAAAATAGAGAAATGAACTGCCACAACCCACAGAAACAATACTTTTTTTTTTTTTTAGCCATTTGAAATCTATTGCAGCTGAACTAGAAATAACCCGCCTCAGTTTTCCTTCAGAGCCAACACCGTGGGATCACAGAAGTTCAGATTTGCTTTTGAACTGGGATAAAGTCATCCTGTGGGAATATGCTCCCCCCTCCTCCTTTCCCATGGAAACTCTAGTGAAGTTTTTAGGAGGAAATCTGTTTTGAAAATATGGATTAGTTTTCCTGAGGAAAAAAAAATGAACCTTGGTGGTGATCCTTCTTCAGCAACATCTGGTTACAACGTTATGAATCACAACCTGAGAGGTCATCAACTGTTTCTCAACGCCACTTACTAATTTTTCATCCACATTTGTCCCAACGGTTTTTCCCTGCAAGAATATGGATAATGCTGCCATCTACTGACACACATAGAGCAAAGGGAAGGGAGTCAGGTATTCTGAATTGCCCTGAAGCCACCTGTCGTTTTGCTTAAGCTAGCAAAAAAAAAGAGAGAGATTGATGATAGGTATACGTTTTGTGGAAAAATAATACAATCCTTGCTCAATCACAGGTTGGTTGCTGATGAGGGGAAAATAAGTTCCTCCAGAATATCTATCCTTCATTAGATGATGAAAACCATGCAAAGTCTTGGGTCAATGGTGCCACTCAATGAAACTTCTGAAAATATATATTTTTTTATTTACATTTATATCCCGCCCTTCTCCGAAGACTCAGGGCGGCTTACAGTGTATAAGGCAATAGTCTCATTCTATTTGTATATTTACAAAGTCAACTTATTGCCCCCCCAACAATCTGGGTCCTCATTTTACCTACCTTATAAAGGATGGAAGGCTGAGTCAACCTTGGGCCGGGCTTGAACCTGCAGTAATTGCAGGCTGCTGTGTTCTAATAACAGGCTTCTAACAGCCTGAGCTACCACGGCCCATCTCAAATAAACACTGAGATGGTTTGTATCAACAGATATTGCCAGTAAATGTGATTGTCTTTCTCAGAAAAGCGAGGGAACCTTCCACTTGGTAGAAGTGGGGAAAGAGAAAGGGGTAATTCGGTCAGTCACGTGACATAATATTCAATAGAACATACCCTTTTTACTATGTTTTAATAAAATCATCAACGTATACAGGTAGTCCTCAGTTTACGACCACAATTGAGCCCAAAATTTATGTTCTTAAGTGAATGTGTTCCATTTCATGACTTTTCTTGCCATACTTGTGAAACAAATCATTGCAAATTGTTAAGTTAGTAACATGATTGTTAAGTGAATCTGGGTTCTTTGTTGACTTTCCTTGTCAGAAGGTCGCAAAATGACTCCTGAACACTGCAACCACCTCATAAATGAGAGTCCATTGTCAAGCATCTGAATGTAAATCATGTGACAATGGGGCTGCTGCAATGGTCGTAAGTGTGAAAAATAGTCATATGTCACTATTTTCAGTGCCGTTGTAACTTCGAATGGTCACTAGATGAATTGTTGTAAGTCGAGGACTATCTATATAAATCACCTTATTTGTCAAAAGTATACGGCAAGGAGATTGAAAAACCAAATCCTTGATTTAATGTGTTCCAGGTTGAGCAGTATGGCAGAACAAAATGGCTGCTAAACTGCCCTCTAGCGGGAAAAACACCCTCCTCTGGGATGGGAAGGACCAATCAGAGAGAAAGTATTTGCCTTGACTGGAATGCTATTGGTCCAGAAAAGTGCAGAGAACCGTCTTATCAAGCGATGGTTGAGAAAACGATGGCATAATGATAAAAGAAAGTGGCTTGCTTGTACTTGATTTTTCTAGCAAAGAAAGAACCCAGACAAAAACCACTACTACTGGTAGTACAGCTTATTTTGTGGGGGGAGGGAATAGAAGGAGTTTCCGAGCAGGCCTCAGCCTGATGTGAAATCTGGGGGAGAATGTACAAGAAAATGTATATATAATGTATAAGAAAGAAGAACCAGTTTGGTCTAGTGATTAAAGAACCAAGCTAGAAAGCAGGAGACTGGGAGTTCTAGTACTGCCTTAGGCATGAAAACCGGCTGGGTGACTTTAAGCCAGGCACACTCTCTCAACCCAACCCACCTCATAGGGTGGTTGTTGTGGAGAAAATAGGAGGAGGAAGAAGTATTAGATGTATCTGCTGCCTTGAGTTCAGTGGTGGGCTGCTGTCGGTTCAGACCGGTTCAAGTGAACCGGTAGTTCTGATGATCAGCTGGCCCCACTCACCTGCACCCGCCCCATCCTGTCCTATATTTCCTTCTTCCTGGCTCAGCTGATTCGCGCAGCACAGCTGGTTTCCATGCCTCCGCTGTTCTACTTACCTGTGCTGCCTTAGAAGGTAAGCAGCTGAGCTTCAAACTGCTGTATTTTGAACGCCGCGCGCAAGCGCGTTAGCCATGCGCAAAGCATGCATTCACGCGCAGAGCGTGAGCTCACAGAACCGGTTATTAAAACCGATTGCAACCCACCACTGCTTGATAAATTTATAAACATGCTAAAAGTGGGATAAAACATATAAAATAATAATAAATAATAATAAAAAACCAGTGGATCAGGCAACATCTTTGGCCAAATTTTCTGACAGCATCTTTTGTCAATCTGGCCAGAATTTAATTTTGAAGAAGAGGCGAGAAAGGCAGTGTCAGCATCAAGTTCCTTCATAGTAACCTTAGCAGGAAAGGTCCAGTAAATGTATCACAGCATGCGTGTGTATATATTTTGTCTCTAATGGCAGGAAAGGAGTCGTCTTCTTTGTTTACACAGTCTTCAAGACTATGTAAACAGAGCTGGGGTGCCCAGGCTCCTGCTCCCCCAGCCAGGGCAGCCTCCTAGGGTATCACAAACATCAGCCAGGTGCTACCCATATGTCTGTTGATCTTAGGGCTCCTGAGCCACAAACTTGGTCATTTATTTTAGGGTCTCTGGAAAAAATGGAGAGGGAAAGGAAGGTGGTGTTTTCATGCGGAAATCAGAAAGAGAGATAATTCATATTAAGAGAAAATGCTTCTAGGCCAGGGGTCTCCAACCTTGGTCCCTTTAAGACTTGTGGACTTCAACTCCCAAAGTTCCTCAGCCAGCTTTGCTGGCTGAGGGACTCTGGGAGTTGAAGTCCACAAGTCTTAAAGGGACCAAGGTTGGAGACCCCTGTTCTAGGCAGAAGTGAATTTTCTTCCTCTCTGACTATGGGAGAAGCAGGAAACTAACAATGGGCTATTCAGTTACAGTTCCTGAAGTCAAAGAAATCCCTTCTTAGAAAGGGATTGTAGCAAGAACTGCAGCAAATCAACGCTTGGGGGGAAGAGCTGAAGGATGAAAGGATGCCTCATAGATATGGTGACCATATTTTCTTGCTGGACCCAAACCTGAAAAGGGAAAAATCTGAAAGAGGGTCACCAGGATAAAAGATGAAATTGTTTATGTTTTATAACTTTTATAACCAACCGCAATAAGAAAAGCTTTACAAAAATGCATCTTCTAATAAAAAATATCTCAAAAGCATAAAAAGCTATGAGCGTAGTAAAAGTTAAATGACCAAAATAAAAGACAAAAATGAAGTTTTGAAAAATACCGTAAATAAATGTAAAAGACAGCTTTCTGAAATAAAGGACTGGCCTTTATAATAAAGAAATAACCTTTGGTAGGTTTGTGTCTTCCCAAATGCCTCCAGATAGGGAGGGAGGGAGGGAGGGAAGGAAGGAAGGAAGGGAAGAAGGAAGGAAGGTAGTTTGGTTTTCCATGCTCCCTGTCAGCTTCCCAGAAGGAAACTCAATAGTGAGACAACAGGAAGTTGGAAGTTCTCCTATTCCTCCTGCATTTTTGCCCACTAGTTGTCCAAACAGGTACTAGTTAGCTAGTAAAACCTAAAGATCGTTCTCATTCTTCAATCATTTGTGCCTTCTATCTCTATCAAGGAAATATAACAACACATGTAGATTCATAAGCTGCAATTGCTAAATCCATTCTCAGCCTGGCATTTAATACTGCAGCAAAGGAGGTGTTTTTCTTAATCTTACAAGTGAGGAAAAAATATTTTATAGGTGTTTTCTTATTATGGATTTACACATTCAAAGACTGGTACTGAAACCTCCTGGAGCAGCTGTGGTTCAGAACCCATTGTCTGCTTTTCAGGCTGAGATAGCATGAGTAGCCTAGACACAGCTAGCTTTGTGCCTAGGTGGGACTAGAACTCACTGTCTCATGGTTTCTAGCCTGATGCCGTAACCAGTACACCAAATAAGTGAGAAACTACAGACTCTTCTGCCACCAAATAATCCAGATTGTTGGAATCCCAAATATTGCAGCCCTACCTTCTCCCTCTTTATAAATCAACACACATAATAGGGTACCCAGCATTCTGGGTTACTAAATAAGCTGCAGAAACTTTCAATTTTCCTTTCTCTCCCCACCCTGTCTCCCCCTTTCTTTAAGAAAATGTCCTCCAGAACTGGGTTATTACACTAGTTAATCTTTTTTAACCAGAGGCATATTTACTGAAAAGAGAAATCCGGTTTGGAATGTTGCTAGCTGTATTCAAGGGCTAACTGAGAAGCCATACTTTTGCAACAGCCTTCCTTGGCAAAACACAGGCACATTCCTGATGCCCTCCAGATGCGTTTGATTATAGCTCCCATCATCCCCACTGGATGCCTCAGGTGGAGAGATTAAATAAAGATAAAATCATGACGCCATGACACAAAATAAGAGATGAGCGGGACACCATAGTTAGATGCAAATAGGGAAGAATACAATTGTTCTATTGTTCCTAGTTGTTCCAGCTCTACTGAGTGGCAATGCTACAACTCCTTCCTTGGTGCCTTATGGGACTGATGTTATTGTCCTCTGTTGTAGCTGGAGCTGCTTTTCGTTTTGCTTTTTGTTTCTGACAATTCTGACACTTTGGGATGAATGCCTTTAAGCAGAAGAGAAGTCTCTTTCTCACATAGTTGAGCACGCTCAAAGAAATGTCTTTTTGCAAAAGGAAGTACAGTAGCTGCTTAAGGAGAATAAATAATGTATTCTTTCTGATTATAATCTTATCATTTCAAAGTCTGCCCTGTACAGAAAGGCAGAAATACCATTTTAGAAAATTATATCCTAGAAACATGCATTTTTAAATGTCCTGCTTTAGACTTCTATTTGGCCCCCAGCCAAATAGATGAAATTCTGGCCAGCTGCCATATTATTTACATAGACCCAATATTATGCTATTAATAGCATGCCCCACATTCTCCTAGGAAGACCTGACAGAATTAATAATTAATTTGAATTAATACTTTTTTATTTGTGATTTATTATGTTCTTGAGGTAATTAAAATTTAATTACATGGTGCAGTCACACCAGGTGGAAAGGTGGCACCCTCAGCTTCCAAATAGCCCAAATAACTTAAGCACTATTTGACAATTGGGAGGTGAAACCCTTCCGCCTTGGGAGGCTGGGAAAACAATGAAACAGTGGAACTCTGCACTTTAAAAAAAAATACAATGGGAAAGAAATAGGAAGTTATTCAGAAGGGGAAAAAAATGGAGCATTACCATCCCAGAACTGGAAAACTATAATCAGTAAGTGGTATGTAAAACAGAACATGAATAAAAGAATATGAAGACACAAAGTATGTTAAATTCCACAGAAATTAGTACAAAGGTATTCCAATTGCTTTCTTTTTAAAAAAAATCTGAGTCCCTCCCCTGTTTTCTTTCTTTTCTTGTTTTTTTCCATTTTTCCCAGAACTGGTTGAAATTGACAAAAAAACCCCCGGACAATTAATGATTATTTATTTATTTATTTTATTTTATTAAATTTTTATACCGCCCTTCTCCCGAAGGACTCAGGGCGGTGTACAGCCAGAATAAAAACAAAATATATACAATTTAAAACAACATTTAAAAAGAGCAAATTTTAAAGGCTGATTATTAAAATTTAGATTTAAAAATTTAAAATATTAAGAATACCCAATTAAAATTCAACACTAATTATGCCAGTCCCGCTTTAATAAATAAATATGTTTTGAGCTCACGACGGAAGGTCCGAAGATCAGGCACTTGACGCAGGCCAGGGGGAAGTTCGTTCCAGAGCGTCACTGCCCCCACAGAGAAGGCCCTACTCCTGGGGGCCGCCAGCCGACACTGTTTGGCGGACGGCACCCTGAGGAGACCCTCTCTGTGAGAGCGTACGGGTCAGTGGGAGGCAAAAGGTAACAGCAGGCGGTCTCATAAGTACCCGGGTCCTAAGCCATGGAGCGCTTTAAAGATAGTTACCAAAATCTTGAAACGCACCTGAAAGACCACAGGAAGCCAGTGCAAGCTACGGAGCAGCGATGTCACGTGGGAGCCACGAGCGGCTCCCGTTACTACTCGCGCAGCCGCATTCTGGACTAACTGCAGCCTCCGGGTGCACCTCAAGGGCAGCCCCATGTAGAGAGCATTGCAATAATCCAGCCTAGACATAACCAGAGCGTGAGTGACCGTGCATAAGGCATCCCGGTCAAGGAAGGGACGCAACTGGCGAACCAAGCGAACTTGGTAAAAGGCCCTCCTGGCGACGGCCGCCAGGTGTTCATCAAAAGACAGCCGTCCATCCAGGAGGACGCCCAAGTTGCAAACCACCTCCTTTGGGGCCACTAACTCGCCCCAACAGTCAGCTGCGGATGCAGCTGACTGTACCGGGATGCCGGCATCCACAGCCACTCCGTCTTGGAGGATTGAGCTTGAGTCTGTTTCTCCCCATCCAGACCCGTACAGCTTCCAGGCACCGGGACAGCACTTGACCGCTTCGTTGGGGTGGTCCGGGTGGAAAAGTACAGCTGAGTATCATCAGCGTACAGATGATAACTCACCCGAAACCACTGATGACCTCACCCAGCGGCTTCATATAGATGTTGAACAGGGTAGGCGAGAGAATCGACCCTGAGGCACCCCACAAGTGAGGCGCCTCGGGGCGACCTCTGCCCCCTGTCAACACCGTCTGCGACCGGTCAGAGAGATAGGAGGAGAACCACCGATAAGCGGTGCCCCCACTCCCAATCCCTCCAACCGGCGCAGCAGGATACCATGGTCGATGGTATCAAGGCCGCTGAGAGATCTAATAGGACCAAGGCAGAGGAACAACCCTGTCCCTGGCCTCCAGAGGTCATCCACCAACGCGACCAAAGCCGTCTCCGTGCTATAACCGGGTCGGAAGCCGGACTGGAACGGGTCTAGATAGACAGTTTCCTCCAGGTGCCGGGGGAGCTGCCATGCAACCACACTCTCTACAACCTTCGCCACAAAGCGAAGGTTGGAGACTGGACGGTAATTACCCAAAATAGCTGGGTCCAGGGAAGGCTTCTTGAGGAGAGGTCTCACCACCGCCTCCTTCAAGGCGGCGGGGAAAACCCCTTCCATCAAAGAAGCATTTATAATTCCCTGGAGCCAGCCTCGTGTCACTTCCTGAGCAGCCAGCACTAACCAGGAAGGGCACGGGTCCAGTAAACATGTAGTTGCATGTAACCTCCCCAGCAACCTGTCCATGTCCTCGGGAGCCACAGCATCAAACTCATCCCAAATAACCTCAACAAGACGTGTCTCTGTCATCTCAGCTGGATCCTCGCAATCTTGGTCCAAACTATCCCGGAGCTGAACGATTTTATCGTATAGATAACCGTTAAACTCCTCAGCTCGTCCCTGTAAGGGGTCATCCCGTCCCTCTTGATGGAGGAGGGAACGGGTCACCCGAAACAGGGCAGCCGGGCGGTTATCTGCCGATGCAATGAGGGTGGAAACGTAGGAACACTTCGCCTCCCTCATTGCCACTAGGTAGGTCCTAGTAAAGGACCTCACTAGTGTCCGATCAGCCTCGGAACAGCTAGACCTCCAAGTACTCTCTAGGCGTCTTCTCCGGCGTTTCATCTCTCTCAGCTCCTCGGAAAACCAGGGAGCCAATTGAGATCTACGCCGGGTCAGAGGCCGCAAAGGCACGACACGGTCCAAAGCCCCAGCCGCGGCCCGTTCCCAGGCCGCAACCAGTTCTTCAGTCGTGCCGTGGGTAAGATCCTCAGGGAACGGCCCAAGCTCCGTCCGGAACCTCTCCGGGTCCATCAGGCACCTGGGACGGAACCAACGCATTGGCTCCGTCTCCCTGCGGTGGTGAGCGGCGGTCCGAAAGTCTAGGCGAAGAAGAAAATGATCTGACCATGACACTGGCTCTTTAACTATATCTCCTAAATCCAGATCATTAACCCACTGACCAGAGATAAAAATCAGGTCTAGCGCCTCCCCAATGTGTGTAGGGCCATCAGTTACTTGAATCAGGTCCAAGGCCGTCATGGAGGCCTGGAACTCCTGAACCACCGTTGATGACAAGCGGCCGATGGCAGGTTGAAATCCCCAAGACCAAAAGTCTGGGAATCTCAACCGCCACGCCAGCAAGCACCTCTAGTAGCTCAGGTAGGGCTGTAGTCACGCAGCAAGGAGCCAGGTACGTGATCAACAGCCCCATCTGATTCCGGTGGCCCCACTTCACAAGGAGGGATTCACAGCCAGCTATCTGAGGAACAGTGGACTCCCTCGGCCCTAGACTTTCTTTAATCACAACCGCCACCCCCCCACCCCTACCTTGGGCCCTCGGCTGATGGAATGCACGGAAACCCGGAGGGCACAGTTCAACCAGGGGTACACCCCCTTCTGTGCCCAACCAGGTCTCCGTAATGCCCATGAAGTCCGCGGACTCCCTCTGAATCAGGTCACAAATCAGGGGAGCCTTATTGACCACGGACCGGGCATTGCAAAGCATCAGCCGAAGACCCAAGCTCTGAGGGTCTTGACCATCCGGGAAACGAGTGAGGACTGAGGTGCCGGAGCACGTGATCGCTTTTAAACATCGAACACGTGCTCCCAAAGAACGATGCGGCCCCCCGCCTCCGCCATATCTGCCTCTCCCACTTACCATACAGATGGAATAATACTCTCTGCTCTGCACATTCCCCTCCCCCCCTGTCTTCGGACCGGCTGTAATAATGTCGTGAGCGTGCACTGGGACTGGACATACCCTCCCCGACGGGTTTCCCCCAACACCCGACCTTACCCTCCCCCCCTTTAAAAATTCCCTATTTAAAAATCCCCAAAGACTCTTCCTTGACGCATGCCACCTCTGTGGGTCCCAAGACCCGTCATTGAGGCTGGCCCTAGGTAACATGGCAGGCCATTCCTGCGAGGCGGGGGCACCTCGCAGGCACAAGAGTTCATGTGGCGAATAACGCATGGAATCAATCGACAGCTGACTATGTCCCCTTTAGCAGCTGAGATGTTATACTGAGATGTTTTTCCGGGGTCCGGTATCAGATGGAAAAAGAAAACAGGCAATCCGTCCTGGATAGATGTAAAATCCATTGACATCCTGGTGGATTAACAGACAAAAGATCGTAAACCGTCTTAACCCAGCCAGGACCAAAGCATGACTGCTCTGTTCCATAGTCCGAATCCCCTCAGGGAAGTAGATGATGCTACCGTCGCCTCCTTCACTGTCCGTCCTTGTCCCCCTTATAAAAGGGGACTCATCGAGCAGGAACCACAACGCCTCCGGCGTTCCTCTCATCTCCGACTCCAACCTCTGCAGGTATCTGGAAATGCCGTCCAAGGGGCCGTCTCCTCACCTCCCACGCCCCTCCTGGCAGAACCAGGCCACAACCCGGAGGATTCGGCCGTCAAAAATGCCGTAGTTGGTCTTGCGGCTAGAGGAACAAAACAGAAACGTCGATCCAGCCGGACCACCATCTCCCTCCAACGGCTCATCCTGTCTGCTGTCCTTCGTCGCTCACCCCTCCTCCAGCACCGTGCATGGCGGCCATGGTTATCAAAAGGCCTAACCTTGTCCAACAGCCACCAGATAGATGTTCCGCTGGGCCAGAGAGTGCCGTCTGCGGGAGAGATGTTCCAGCAGTCCAGGGAGGAGGTCCGAGGGTGGGGGTAAAAGGGTAGCCACAATGTCAGCTGGAGGATACACCGTCCTGCCCCACGCCTCGACATGGTCGTCAAGTCCACCACTCGCCCCCACCCTCAGTGGGGGAGATGGTCCAATGAGCTGGGAACCAGAAGACCAGGAGGCGTAGTCCAGGGGTGCAACCAGGGGTGCAACCAGGGCGCGGCTGAATGAGCGCCTTCTCAGCTGAAAACATGCAGCCCCCTCCCCTCATCTCCACAAGGCCGCCTCCACCTGTCTGCCGAGCCTCAACTGCCGACGGGGAAGATGTTGTGGCGAAGCGAGGGCCAAAGTGCCAAGCCACGCAGTCCGGGCGTTGCGGCGTAGTTGGCACATGCCGCCCCCCCACACACCTCCACATGGCCGTTCGTCTCCCACCGCTCACCCTGCATTTAACAGGGAGATGATAACAAGAGCGGGGGACCCGGGACCATGAGGCTCAATCCGAGGGGTGTCGTCTGAGGAGACAATACAATTGTTAAAACAAGAAGTGTAGGTGTTTTGAGGTTTGGTGTGATTCATTGCTTCAGCCAGGTGTTTGGCTGTAGTTTCTGCCTGATTTGCTTACTTCCACCACTTTCTGAGAATCTCAGGATTGTAGGCAAAGGCAATTTGACAAGACCTGATCCAGTCTCTTCCACCTGTGATTGTGGCTACTATATTGAAACACACACACACACAAATCTACATCTCCCTTACTAGGCTAAAAAGGGACAGTGTGTGAAGAATCCTACATATAAGGATAACAAAAGAGAAAAAGCAAACTGGCATACAAATCTATTATTTATAATAGTTTTATTCGATGAAAAATAGAAACAAAATATTGTTTTGTTGGGGGCAGATAGAAAACTACTACAATAAAAATCAAAATACAAATTAAAAAATCAAAATCAAAAAATTCTTTTCTTTAAAGAAAAGAAAACTGTGGGATAGTATGTGTCTGTTGTGTGCAGCGGCATAGTAGCCTAGAGGTGGAGCTCTCACCTCATAATCTGGAGGCTGTGAGTTCAGTCCTAGATAGCAGCAGATATTTCCCTCTCTGAGTGCAAAGAGAATGCATTTGCTGTGAGCTCGTGTAGGCATCAGGAAGGTTATTCAGCCAGTAAATGCTCAGCTCCATTCAGTTGCCCTAACTCCACCCTGATGCAAAGGGATTAAAGGTTCATTAAAAGAAAAAAAAGTGTGTCTGTTGTGAAAAGAAGGGTAAGGGCAGGATAAGATAGGACAGTAAGGAAAACAAAAATGATATAAAATGGAATAAATAAACTAGCTGAAGGAAGATTGAGTTAGACTGAGTCAAGCGAAAATCAGAATAAGGTTGGTGTTATGTCCTCAGCGTTACGGCTGGGGCTCCAGCCTAGCTAATCAGCAAGTCGATGCTGATTGGCCAAGACGCACGGAGACTAAAACAGTGGGAAACCTGAGCTGTTGGGACTGGGGGAGCCAACTGACAGCTCGCATATATAAGAGTTGTCAGATGGCTCCCCCGTTGTTCTCAGCTGTTTTATCAACTGAAGTTGCTGTTTTTTGCTGCCGTTCTAGTTAGCGCGTTTGCGCCTTAAATAAAGTTGTTGTTGCCTTCAGTTTGGCCTCAGCTGTGTCCATTACCCAGTATTCAGCAGTTGACAAATAAATACTCTAGATTCATTCAGAAGAGAAAGCATCATCACTAGTCTGGATCAGTTGAAACAACTATATGCCAAGGGCTACTCAATTATATAATGGACACAGAGTTTACGCAGGCTTTTGAATCAGGAGAGGGTAAATAGATACTGTATAGACATCCTGCCTTGACTTAAAAACCATCCAAATTGTCCTTTTACCAAAATACTGCTGCATTTTAGGTTACTTTATTATTGTTTATTTTACTTTTCTGAGACTAGGGCTGGTTTTAGGTTCCTGAGCTCAGTGAAATCCTCAAAGCAAGATGATTTCAGAACGGATGATGTTGGCAATAATCCAGTGGTGATATTCAATTTTTTTTACTACCGTTTCTGTGGGCGTGGCTTGGTAGGCATGGTGTGGCCTGGTGGGCGTGGCCTGGTGGACGTGGCAGGGGAAAGATACTGCAAAATCTCCATTCCCACCCACTCTGGGGCCAGCCAGAGGTGGTATTTGCCGGTTCTCTGAACTACTCAAAATTTCCTCTACTGGTTCTCCAGAACCTGTCAGAACCTGTTGAATTTCACCCCTGTAATAATCCAATGAAAAGATGAACAGGAGAACCGGCAACATGGTTTGCTTTTATTGACTTTCTTCTTGGGAATAGAATTCACACCTCGTTAGAATACAATATTAAAGAAAGTAACAGAAATTATGAAGAAACCCAAGGAAGTTATAAATTAAAATACCACATTTTTCTGTGTATAAGGCGCTACTTTTTCTTTGAAATATTTACTTGAAAATTGAGGTGTGTCTTATACACAGGAGGCCAAGGAGAAAGCTGCACAAGCCAGATGAGCCTCTATCTTATATGCAGCTCTATCATTCCTCCCGATTGAAGTTGTTTCCTGTATCACATTGCCACTCTAGGTGTTATGACCTCCTTGCCTCTGCCCGAACGATGGCTTAATTAGCTGGCTCTTATCAGCCCTGGCAGCAAAAGAGCCAGCATCTGCCAAGAGCCCTCGTTGGCTGCCAAGACGCTGGTGAGTCACAACCTTCAGTTCTAGTCAATCCGTGGATTTGCCTGATACAAAGAGACACACCAGCTCTTGCTGCCTTTTATATCCTGTGGGGTGTGGCTCCATGACTCAGCACTTCCTAGGCCTGCCCTTCCCCTGCTTCTGTTGTTCTCTTCTCTCCTGCCTACGAAACCTGGGATTGAGCCAAGCCTGATTGCTGTCAGCTGGGTCTGCAGGCGTGGCCTGGGGGGGGGGAAGAGTCAGGAGAAGGAGGCCTTGTTATCTCTTTCGCTTGGCCTGCTTCTGGCTCCTGGAGCTGATCCAGGGAGGCCGGTGCTTCCGAGGTAAGTCCTGATGGCCAACACTAGCTTTCATCTCTATTGTTCCTGTGATGCATTTCCTGTTCTTGTTGTATTACTCACTCTAACAAGACGGCTTCTTCAGTGATGGCTTATAGTGTGCTTACTACAAGAAACTACATGGGGGCTTCTTATACAGAAAAATACAGTACATCTCAATCAATGAATTAGATTTAGTGGTGGGATTCAAATAATTTAACAACCGGTTCTCTACCCTAATGAGAGGTTGGGTGGATGCGGCCAGGGGATGTGATAGGCAACAATTGGCCTCCTGCACCCCCTTGGGAGTAAAAATGGACTGCAGCCCCCCCCAGCCTGTTTTGGGCCTAGGAGGCATCACTGCACTTACCTGGGAGCTAACATGGGATGCGTGGGGACTCCTGGAAGGGGCAGGTCAGGAAGGGGCAGAACCAGCCAGCAATTTAACTAACGGTTCTCTCGAACCGGCCTGAACCAGTTGAATCCCACCACTGATTAGATTGGATGTATCCCAGCTGAGTCACAAGTACCACAGAAAGATATTTGACAGATTGGCAGGTCCTGATCTTATGTGAAGCTATGCAGCAGTTTCATTGGTGTAAGAGGTGTGAGATTGGTGTGGGATTGTGTGTGCAGGCTCTGCGCGGTAAGAGAAAAAGAAACAAGCCTTTGCTTCAAGTAAAGTCAATACAATTTAGGGACAATGCTGCTGATGGCCTTCCACTACTAAGGGTAAACTGGTCTGGCCATTTAAGCTGCTTGGATGGGAAGCATAGATATGGAGAGTGGGAAGGCAAGAGAGCAGAACGTATGTACATCGCTCTGAGCAGTTTGACACTAGAGGAGGCCATAAATGTGATGGATGCAAGAGAAAAAAAGAGCTGCAGAGCACTGCAAGCATTACTTGTGAGCTGTAGTGGTTGAAGGTCTGAAATAATGGTGCTGTATGTTTGATTTGCCACTAGACACCCCGCCTCTTTTTTTACAGTGTTTTTGTCACCATGTTCTGAAACTACAGTGAAGAAACGATACGGCAATCCGCCTCCATCCAGGATACACCTCTGAACGTCACTAATTTAACCGCAAAGATAAAATACAAGTAGACCTCAACTCAGGACCTCAATTGAGCCCAAAATTTATGCTGCTATGTTCACAGAGTTTTACACCATTTTACGAGCTTTCTTGCCACTAGTGTTAAGTGAATCACTGCGGTTCTTAATTTAATAACGCAGTTGTGAAGTGACTCTGGCTTCCCCATTGACTTTGCTTGTCAGAGGGTCACAAAAGGTGATCACATGACCCTGGGATACTGCAGCCCTCATAAATACGAGCCAGTTGTGGCTGAATTTTGATCATGTGACCCACAGGGGATGCTGCAATGGTTGTAAGTATGAAAAACAATCATAGTTGAGCACCGGTTATTTCCTGCACTATTTCGACTGCGCTGAAATGGACAAATGAACATTGGAATTGAAAGAAACGACAGACTTGGAATATTACGTATCATGGGAGAAATGGTACAAATGGCTTGAAAACAGAAAAATAAAACAGACTCAGATATAATAGAATGTGACGAAGTAAAATGTATAGAGTATAAGAACTTCGTAGTGATACGTCGTGTAAATGGTCACACTTCTGCACAAAAAAGATTCTTTTTTCTATTTTTGTATTTATGTTTTTCGTTTGTTTAAAAATTAATAAAATTTGTTTAAAAAAGAAAAAGAAAAACAGTCATAAGTCGCTCTTTTAGTACAGTTATAACTTCGAATGGTCACTAAATGAACTGTTGTAAGTTGAGGACTACCTGTAGAAGTCTTTTCTTTTGGCTATGGAATGGCTCCAGATACTGATAGACCCCCCCCCCCCAAAAAAAAAACGGGTTAAACATATGTTGTCTTTCTCACTTTGACAAAAGTGAGTTTAATTAGTGATGTTCTTCAAAAAGGATTGAAGAAATATGGGGAAGTATGTTCGGATTCAGGGATCCAATCAAATCCTTTTCTCCGAAGCTCTTTTATTCCTGGAGCCAATGTCAGCTGAAGAATATATTTAGCCTGGCACAAAAAATCACATCAAAAGATAACATAATAGGGGAGACATAATAGCTGTGTTCCAATATCTCAGGGGCTGCCACAAAGAAGAGGGAGTCGGGCTGTTCTCCAAAGCACCTGAGGGTAGAACAAGAAGCAATGGGTGGAAACTGATCAAGGAAAGAAGCAACTTAGAACTAAGGAGAAATTTCCTGACAGTTAGAACAATTAATAAGTGGAACGACTTGCCTGCAGAAGTTGTGAATGCTCCAACACTGGAAGTTTTTAAGAAAATGTTGGATAACCATCTGACTGAGATGGTGTAGGGTTTCCTGCCTGGGCAGGGGGTTGGACTAGAAGGCCTCCAAGGTCCCTTCCAACTCTGATGTTATGTTATGTTATAACATCGAATGCATATTGTATTAACAAATTTGTAGCAGAATTATCTAATGCAGGTTAAGCTGCATTAATGCAGAATTTCAATAGTAAGATTTTGGAAATGCTCCAAATTTTGAAACTGTATCTAATCTATAGCAATGTGATGCCCTTCAAATAAATGCCAAGCATCCTAGCCTGTATGCACAAAAGATATGAATCATAATATTGCACACAAGCACACGCATACACAATGATGAGAGGTCCCCTCAAAGTGGAAGATCACCTCCAGGGCAATGTAAAGAGGGATGCATGCAGGTCATAATTGAATAGACTCGCAGGTTACAGGCTGTTATATTAGAACAAAATTCAATTTCCCAAGAACCTTATGTTTATATAACCAGTTTTCACCTCTTATGGCTGTAAATGCACGCTGTAAAATAAATACACTCGTGATTTTAACTCAAGGGTGAAAACTCATATGCCCACACAAGTAGTGGGTTTCAAAAAAATTTTTACTACTGGTTCTGTGGGTGTGGCTTGGTGGGCGTGGCAGGGGAAGGTTACTGTAAAATCTCCATTTCCTCCTGATCAGCTGGGACTCAGGAAGCAGAGAATAAATGGGGGCGGGGCCAGTCAGAGGTGGTATTTTCGGTTCTCCGAACTACTCAAAATTTCCGCTACCGGTTCTCCAGAACTGGTCAGAACCTGCTGACACCCACCTCTGGCCCACACCCACCAAAACACTATTTATGGCCTTTCGTCACATAGAAATTGTACAGAAATTTGGTAGCAAAGTGCCTAGATTTCAAGCGGCATTTTATTTTCCAGAATGAAAGATTGAAAAGGAAACTTTTTTTTCCTTTTCAACATTAGGTTTTTCCTAATTTTAAATGTTAAAAATTCTAATATTAAATCTTTATTTTAAATCTTGTCAGGTATGTAAAGTTGCAAATTATAAGTAAGGTGGTCTATAATTTGATTAATAAATAATAACATAAAATAAATTGCTTTTTTCAGGCTAATTTCGCATTCTCATTCTCTTTTGCATTTCCCCCCACAATTCCAAAGATGGAAATAGGAGCGGAGGGCCTCATGCACAACAAACCATACCCACTTTTAAAAATATCCCAAACCATTTATGATTGGCAGTTAGAGATGGGATAAGATAGGGATGGGCAGGTTTTGCCCCGGCTTCTATTCTTACTTCTATCCCGTGTGGTGGCGCTGGTTAGACTGAATCTGCCCACTTCCAGGAGTTCAATCCGGAGTGGCTCAAGGTTAACTCAGCCTTCCATTTTTCCAAGATCCGTAAAATCAGGACCCATATTGTCGGGGGCAATATGCTGACTCTGTAAACCACTCAGAAAGTGCTGTAAAGCACTATGAAGTGATACGTCCTATTGCTATTACTAAATCACCAGTATTTGGCTAAATAGTTTATTTCTGATCTTCCAACAATGTTGCATTCCTAGGTGGTCTCCTGTAGTTCCTCCCACCTCTTTTATAAATTACAGAATTAGGATAATTTTCCCAGGTAGTGTAGGAAGGAGGACCCAAGGCAAGAAGATGGATTTCATTAGCATGTTAAGATCTAAAGTAAAACAGTTACTGCCAGTGGTGGGTTTCAAAAATTTTTACTACCAGTTTTGTGGGCGTGGCTTGGTGGGTGTGGCATAGCTTGGTGGGCATGGCAGTGGAAGGATACTGCAAAATCCCCATTTCCTCCCAATCAGCTGGGACTTGGGAGGCAGAGAATAGATGGGGGCGGAGCCAGTCAGAATTTTTACTACCGGTTCTCTGAACTACTCAAAATTTCCGCTACTGGTTCTCCAGAACTGGTCAGAGCTCTGAAACCCACCTCTGGTTACTTCTATTACCCAGCACATATTATCTCCATTTGGTTTCCTTTAAGGTGACTGTATATTGACATTCAACCTCACACCTATTATACAGAAGCAGAGTAGAGACCCATCATGCTAAGGAATGGACTTATCTTCCATTGCCATAAGGCAGATGGTAAGACAAAGTAGGTGGGTCCCACTTCTGGGTGTCTCAAGATGCTCTTGGAGGTGGCAACAATATCAGAAGCAACAGCAATGCGATAAAAAAAATGTAACAAATAAATGAACTGAATATCAACACTCCCTAAATTAATAAATAGCTAATGAAATTTAGCCTATTAGTAAATGATACGATCCCCAGTGGATCAATGTTGTTATTTTTCTTTCTGCAAGAAAACACGGATACACAACAAACCTATAAAGGGATTGCTCCATTGCAACGTGTAATTTTATATAAGCATTGATGACTTTTTACATGAATAAACAAACAAGGCTTTGTTGCTTTTTCCATCCATCTCCCTTCCATGTATCTCAGCTCATGTGCCCACGTGTCTCTAGCAAGTGGAAACCAAGTTAAATATGAGAAATATTTTCCCAAAATAGCTCCTGTCAGATTCGCTTTCAACGAAGCAACGGCATTTTTCTCTAGAATTATTATTCTTTTTTTTAAAAAAAATACCCCTGCCAAAAAATAAAACAACTGAGGACTATCTGGTATGCAGAACTGGCTACGTTTTCACACACTTCTATATTAAGTCCTAAGCCCTGAACTTTCCATGAACCATTTTAAAGCACTGATTGAAATTTAATGTGCTGTAAATTATGTGTTTCCTGTTTGACTAATAGTGAGACTGATTTGTTCCCTTATTTGAATAAGTTTTAAAGTCAGAACTAATTCATCCCCTCGTTAATGCAGGTGCTAATTTATGCTTAAGAACAACCCTCACTTCCATCCGGATCTTTGGAAGAAAAATCGTGGATCTGTACTTCCGAGTCCTTATTTAAATAAAACTGAAGCTTCTTGGAGTAGAAACACAGGCTGGGCTGGTTTGGGAGAATGTCTCTTAAAACTTTCCCATAAGAAACTATGGTCAGCTGTAGTTAGAAAGGTATTTATGTATTTAGGCGTTTTATACCAATATGTACTAAAAAAATTTGGCAGTTTACGGCACAAATAAAAAAAACCAAGAATATTAAACCTGATTGTTTTCAAATACCTTATTAAAGCTTGTTCAAAAGCCAAGAAAGCTTCACGCAGTAAACACGTTTCCAAGATTAAGAACAGCTATAGAGAAGGCTCAACCAGGAATCCCCACGGGATAAAACCTGCAAGCGAATTTCTTCATGTACTGTGATTTTGTAACTTTCATCCGTGCAGAAATTTATCCATCTGATTTCAGTAATGTGATAACTCTACATCCTTGCAGTGTATTCTAATTTCTTTATCTTTCGGTACATGTGCATTTCCACACTGTTATGAAGCAGGGAGTCAGGAGTTCAAGTTTCAGTTGTATGTTTGTTAGTTTTGTTTGTTTGTTTATATTGGTCACACAAACTGAGTGGACCCCGGGATTTATAGTATTGTTTCATGTAATTCAGTATGTGAGAACCATGTCTGGCTATATTCTTGACCATTTTATGAAATGGGACTTGTGTCCACTGTCCTTTTGTAATATCCTGTTTCTCCGAAAATAAGACCCAGCTGGAAAATAAGCCCTAGCATGATTTTTCAAGATGGTCATAATATAAACCCTACCCCAGAAATAAGCCCCAGTTAAGACTGTCATCAGACGGAGGCATTTAGTACTGTATTTCCCCCAAAATAAGACCTAACCGGAAAACAAGCCATAATGTATCTTTTGAAGCAAAAATTAATATAAGAACCAGTCTTTTTTTGGGGGAAATACGGTAGCTTCACTGAATAAGCAGCCCACCAATGGCTCCTTTTACTGAAAGACACAAAATTATTAGGTAAGGTTGTTGTGTTATGTATGTGCCACATGTCTGAATAAAACCTGCCTTAGTTTAGATTTTCAAACACGTGCAATTGCTTTTTGGATCTTGATTCTCATCCTGGTTTGTTAGTAGACTGTAGGATTCTCAGTATAACAGCTGGTTTCCTTCTTGTTCTTCCAGGAAACTCTCCATGATTCCTCTGCCTTTCCAGAAGATACCAGCTTAAGTCCAAACAACCATTTGTTCTCGAGTACCAACTTCTGTGGGCTCATCAGGCACCACAGGAGACAAAGCAAGAATTCTTAATACTTAGATGTCCAATGTAAGCATATTTAGGAACCTGCTTACAGCAGAACCTTTAGTGATATGGCATTGCTAAAATAAGCTGTGTTATTGCAGATCAGAAAGATCATACATGAAGAAAAGATCTGCATCCTGCAGAACCCAGAAATCAAGACGTGGAAATTTAGCTGTTATAAAGATAAATTCTGGGCTCTTGCCCCCCACTTTTTTTTCAAATCAACTGACTTACATGTGTTGTTTCTCCAACCTTCAGAATGGAGACATCCTTTTTTGTGTGTGTTTGTTTACATGACAGTTCTAGGGAATCCTCGGTGCTGTTTGAGTATTGATGCTTTTCAATATTAGTGTTGGAGAAGACCAGCAGGTTCTTCAGCAGGTTCTGACCAGTTCTGGAGAACCAGTAGCGGAAATTTTGAGTAGTTTGGAGAACCGGTAGTAAAAATGCTGACTGGCCCCACCCACATCTATTCTCTGCCTCCCAAGTCCCAGCTGATCGGGAGGAAATGGGGATTTTGCAGTAACTTTCCCCTGGAGTGGGATGGGAATGGAGATTTTATAGTATCCTTCCCCTGCCATGCCCAGCAAACCACACCCACCAAGCCATGCCACGCCATACCCACCAAGCCACACCCACAGAACCGATAGTAAAAATTTTTGAAACCCACCACTGGAGAAAACTCTTGAGGAGACCACTGGTGATCAAGAAGACAAACAAAGGGATCATCAAATAAATCAACCTAAGCATTCTCAATGGAGGCACAACTGACCAGGCTCAATTATCCTACCTCAGATACATTATGTGAACGAAGTCCTAGCTCTCTGGAGTAAGCTGTAATGCTGGTAAGAGTTGGAGACAGCCATATGTGCCCACAGAGAGACTCACTATACAAAAGATTATGAATTGCGCAGAAATGGACAAACTAACTCTGAGTCTGAAGGATAAAGAGACATCAGTATTTTATGGTATATGGGAACGGTGGTATGGATGGATGGAAAGGAGATAGGAATATTTAGTTACTAAGTATAATCAATAGATAAAATAAGAACACAAATATGTATAATTTAATGTTTGTCATTATTGCACGGATTATTGTTAGATGAAAAACACCACAAATAGCTGTTAAATGATATAAGCTTTTCTTTTTCCTTTTTTTCTATGCTTTTAATGTAAAAAAGTTCAATAAAGTATAAATATATATATATATGTAAAGGGGAAAAAAAAGAGTGGAAGGAAAGAGAAGAAGGGTTTGAGCAACAGTGGCAATGGGTGCACCATTGGGACACTTGAAGGCCGCATTAGGGATAGATGGTTGTGGAGAAAATAGTCCACTGACAGACAGGCAGGCAGGCAATCTGACCTACCAAGCTGCCAGTGAGCTTTTTGTCCTTTCACATCACATCTTTCAAAGAATAAAGTCACAACCCATTTGCAATTGTTGTTGTTGTTGTTTTTTTACACCAGAACAAAATTCTAGGTCAAGAAAAAACAAATCCCTAGCCAGAGAGAAAGAAAACTCTTCCAGGATTACATTATTACGGAGCACATGTGTTTTCCTTAATGAACCAATTTGGTTTTTAAAAAATGCTTTAAGGCATTCATAAATGCTTTAAAAACAGCAGATCCTCTGGTGTATATCTCAAGATGCAGTCAATAGAGACATTTGATTGTCCATTGGGGGTGGGGAATAATTTGCCACACCCGTCATTATACCAATATAAGCAAAATCCATTAAAATAAAATACATCAGAGACCTAGAGCTTTTTATATTATGGTGTCACTTGAATGGACCTGCTATTACATAGTTTAAGAGTTCCAAGGATCTTCATTTCTCCAGGCTGAATTAAATTTGTTTTTATAGAATAGAACTAGTTGATAATGGGAATGGGGAAGAACAGGCGGCTACAGGAACACTTTAAATAAGAATTCAGTAAACGATAGAGGATTTCCACATATAAACAGGTAGGTCTATGAACATAGCTATTACCCGTTCCTAGGAAAATTTGAATATAGTCTGTGCATATATACCTATGAAAAAGCTAGGTCTTTGAAACAGACACAGGTCCCCTATAGCAATTTTGCATATATTTGCATAGTGTAACTTGTATGTAGAGATGCAAATGAAGGCCAACTCTGAAAAGGAAGGAGGAATCTAAAATCTCTTGATCTTTCTATTTCAGAATTTGTATTTAACTTTTTGAAAAAAATAAAATGATCACAAACACACACACAAACACACAATCTCTTGACATTGCATAATGGAATTTAAGCAACTCACCTGACCTTTTTTACACGTACACATCTCTGATTATGCCTCTCCCTTTCTCCTTGGTCATATGTTTTTTGGGGGTGAGCCAGAGGTGGGTTTCAGCAAGTTCTCACCAGTTCTGGAGAACCGGTAGCAGAAATTTTGAGTAGTTCGGAGAACCGATAGTAAAAATTCTGACTGGCCCCGCACCCCATCTATTCTCTGCCTCCCGAGTTCCAGCTGATTGGGAGTAAATGGGGATTTTGCAGTAATCTTGCCCCAGGAGTGGGGTGGGAATGGAGATTTTACAGTATCCTTCTCCTGCCACGCCCACCAAGCCACACCATGCCCACCAAGCCACGCCCACAGAACCGGTAGTAAAAAAAAATTTGAAACCCACCACTGGGGTGAGGCTAAGGGTCACATCTGGCTTTAGAATAGCATGCCAGCTTAAAACCAACATTTGATAGAAATTAAATACAGTGTTTAAATTATCTCCTTTCTCACAAAATTACGGTTTGAAAGCACTTTGGGTATGCTAAATGGGGAGGCAATGAGAAACGTTGCTTGAATACATCCAGGGGGCACTATTTTGAAGATGGCTGTTAAAGGGGATTTTCACATTTCCATCCAACAATATAAAGATGCTCTTGTGTTAAGCTCAATTTCTGATGATTTGTAGACACGATCATGCCATTTTGTGAGCGTGATGGTATCTAGGTATTTGATCACTTTCTATTGGCTGTACACCGCCCTGAGTCCTTCGGGAGAAGGGCGGTATAAAAATTTAATAAATAAATAAATAAATAAATAAATAAATAAATAAATAAATAAATCAGGACGTTTCGACTTCCTAATCCTAGCATAAAACTTTCAATAATTTCTGGAGAAAATTATTGCTTTTGGAACAAAACTCCTGAAGGTTCTAGTAGTTTTAAGATCTTACCAGTCAAAAATGGTCTTCAAATGTTTACACACACACACACACACACACACACACATCTTTTTTGGGCCTCAACTTACATCTCTCCTCCAACCAAAAATTAGATTCTTAAAGTGTAACTTTGTGGAAATGAAAGAAAAAAATCAGGAAAAGGATGGTTGGTAAGGTTTTGCTGGAGATAGGATAAAATGTAATGGAATGTGTGGATGACCTGAATAGTTTCAAAAGGCAAAAAAAAAAAAATGGTCAACATAGTAACTCTAATGTTAAAGGCTACATCAGTTCCAGTTTCTCGGACATGTAGGTGGAAGGGCACTAATGCACTTATGTCTACTGATAAAGGATAATATGTGTAGCTCAGGGTTGAAATGAGGGCTCCTTGGTACTCTCTTAAACCTGCAAGAAAACAACTAAGCTCAGAAACCACCAAGGATTGTGCACATGTATGCCTTCTTGATAGGCTTCTAGGAAGCTGACCACAATGGGACTAGATTGCTGGACCAGACAAATCCAGCTCAGTTTTAAAGCTGTCATTAATTCTCAACATTAGTACTGAAAAGTGTAAGCCATCCCAAATTCAGGTATTTTAGATTGGAGGGTCAATTTACAGTACTTTCTTCCAGAGCTGGGTGAAGGCCTTGGCAAATTACTTTTTATTGCTAGAGCCAACTTTCACTGTTGGAAGAAATGTCCATCTGGGTTCAGTTCCAAATTGGGAGAAAGACACTGGAAACATAGAGACTGCTTGAAAAGATGGTTTAATGGTGGACAGGACCACATGGTTTTGAGGTCCTGGGCAAAAAGGCACGTGGGAGAGAGAGAGGGAGAGAGAAAGAGAGAGAGAGAGAGATTTATACCCTCTGTTGGGCTTTGAATTTGAGCTTGTATTCTGATTGGTTGTCAGACTCCCATGGGGCCTGCAGGGGTAACTTTGTAGGTTGTCTGTGTCCCAGGCTTGGTTGAGCCTTGCTGGGTGATGATGTAATGAAGGAGCTTTTGGCAATTCCTATTATGGCTCTGCTTGAAGGAGATAGATCTTTGTTATGTAGCCCAGGCTTTAATGGCCCATTGACAAAGGTGGGGGGGGCTGAGTTTCTGCCTCCCTTTTAGGGGAAATATTCTGCCCTTTTAATATTTCCTAAAATATCTCATTTTCCTAGGAGAGGGATGGGTGCTAACTTCCTATAAAACCGCAAAGACTTCTGCTGACCGTGAGACTTTAACCGTTACCATTGTTCAGTAATTGGAATGTATGATGTTTTAAAAAAAAGTTGACAAAAAAAAGAGGTTCTGGACAATGTGTAAAAATTGTGCACAATGTTCTGAAACAGTGGCACAAAGCCTCAAAAAGGACATGGTGGCTGTAATAATTTCCAGTAAGTATTTTGCATGTTGTTGTTGTTTTTGTTTACTAATTATAATTATGTGGCCTTTGAGCAAAGCAGAGACTAAAAGGAAATGCTTTCAAGTCAGAGCATTTCATTTAGAAACCTGGCACGGAGAATGCCTAAGCTTCTCAGCCAAGCATTACTGTCTTTGAGGGAAGAATCTTCCTCAAGTTGTGCCAGGCTTGTCGTCTTGTTTGGTAGCATGTCCTACAGTGAATGTGATACTTCTGGTACATCTTGTTAACTCTTGTCATTTACCCTCCAAAGGAAGGGCAAAAAAATATTTGTTAGAAGGCATCTACTGTTGTCTGAATTATAGATCTGGAGATGCCTAGTTCTCTCCTGCCCTCTAGTGGGCTTATCTACAAATTTGTATAAATTCAAAGATAACCCTTCATATGTACAAAACCAGCGGTCACCAACTGGTGGTCCACGAAAATTTTTTGGTGGTCCTCAGAAAAATCATTTGCATTTTTTATATTGCACAAAATCAGGGGTCCTCAGACTAAGGCCCCTGGGACAGAAATGTGAAATGAATGTGTGTTGTTGCAGAGTGTCTCCCTCCATGGGGTCTTTTTGTGTGGATCGGGGGGGGGGGCAGAAATTCCGACTTGGGGTCTGCTTCAGCTTCCTGGTGCAGGGCTTTGGGCGAAGGCTGGAGGGAAGTGCTGCTGGTGGCGAAGAGCCAGAGGGCCTTGTTCCAGTGGGACTGCATCATGGCCTGGAACTGGGTGACCAGCTCAGCCTGCTGAGCCTCCAGGCACCAGTACCTGGCCTTGCATTCCTGCAGATCTTCCCTCTGCTTGGAAAGCCTATGTTCCTAGTCCTCAGTGAGGTGCTTCTGCTGAGCCTCCTTCTCAGTCAGATCCAATTTCCTGTTGGGGCCCTAAGGAGCCCAGGCGGGGAGGCAAGGAGTGGCTGGGAGGGGAGGGGCAAGTATAGAGTTTCAAGGCACCGCTCAATGTGAGTGACATTCAGTTGGCCACACCCGCCCACTCACATGATCACCTAGCCATGCCAACCCAGTCAGTCATTAGGCAGTTCATATTAGTGGTCCACAGGATTTAAAATTATGAATGTAGTGGTCCCTGAGGTCCGAAAGGTTGGTGACCCCTGTACTAAACTGATCCCCCTCCGCTTATGTTCTACACTGAAGCTAATTTATGAATTGTGACAGCCATTTCCATACCAGAGAACCAACTCTATCAAGAATCACAAAATTGAAAATGAATTGTCAATTCTATATATGTGACTATTCAAAAAAGTACAGATACTTTTGTTTAGCAACCACAATTGGCATTGCCAACTCAGTTATCAAGATAAGTGAAACTGCAACCGTGCAGTTGCAATCTTACTTCAGCTTTCCTTTGCTTTACATACCTGCTGAGGTCATAAATTGAGGACTAATTGTGAAGTTACTTTTCCATCGCTGTGATATCTGCAAATAGTCACTAAACAAGGATTACCTGTAACTCCCATGGAGTCTATAGACTTATTCTCAGCAAAATAAAATATGGGGTTGCTATGTTAATACAATGTTCATTTATAAATTCTGGAATGTTTATGGTGGAAACTGGTTAAAGGGACACAGTAGCAATCTGAGTTTGTTCTATTAGAAGAAATCATCCAAGACACAGGTGCCATCAGTAGAATCCCTCAAGTAAGGTATTCCAGGCACCTACATTTATTATCTTTCCTGCACAAATGGCATTTATATTATGTCACTCTTTTAAATAGGTTAACATGCCAATACTTATGGTCATTCTGTTTCTCTGTTTAGGTTTCTTCGTTTTATCTCTGAAACAATGACCCAACAGTCCACAGGTTATCTAGTAATAATTAATCCTTTTATTTGAAACTGAAATCTTAGACACATAACATCTTCACAGTACACTAGAACTGATCTGAATCTTTGCACAGCTATTCCTCTACACATATTCTTCCTTTTAAAATGAGAACCTGCACTTCTTTTTCCTTCCTGTAATGTGATGTATTTTCAACAAATATAGCAAGAAAATGGAAGGACGCAAAAGGACACTTAGAAACCATTTATTTTTCATTTCAATTCAGAATTTTACCTCCAGTGATCATAGTAATTCACGTTCAAGTCCTTAATTAGTCTAACTTTTGATAAGCCCCTCATTAAAGACTTGATATAATTTGTCTATGTGATATTGTCACAAAGTTAATTCAATCTGAGAACAAGGAGAATATTCTGGAAAATCTACACAAATTTAGTGCCAATACAATCAAAGTTTATATCATGAATGTGCGTGTACATATTTTGTTTTTAGTTATGAAGAGTAACAATTGCATTCCTTTAGCAGTAATACATTTCAATATGATTACATATTTTAAAAATTAGCTTGTCCATATGAAAAACTATTTATTGTCTTGCATATGCCTTGTGCTTCTCACTTGTTCAGAAAATATCAACACCTGTTTTCTTTGGGAAATTTTGATTCTGATAGTTATTGACAATAGTGTATACACAAACAGCTATAGGAAATGGCAGTGATTTTTAATCAAATGTAGAGCAGCTTTGGCAACATCTTCTTTAGGAGGATTGGCATCAAGGATATGACATGTTGGATTTTCCATTCTTCTGTAAGACTCTTCAACTCTATTTAAAAAAATACCTAGCATTACCAAGTGTAGAAAAACTTTTCATTCATACTAAGAGCCAACTGCAAAACTTTCAGTGTAGTATATACTTCAGAAACTATGAATTGTGATTTAAATACTGCACTGGAAGGATTCAGATAGCCATTAATCCAAAATTAAGCAAACTGATATGTCATCCCAGGTTGTCCAAAAAGGAAATATTTTTAATAGGGCTTGCAAAGCTTTAATTTTAAGCTTTGATCTGAAAGTGAGCCGAATTGTCTCCTTGGAACTGAATGCATCAGTTGACTTCAAATCAATTCAAAGATTTCATGAAGTTTTATACACATGCATAGAAACAATTATTAAAAAGAATCTCTGAATCAGAGCTTGATTTAGTTTTTGTATTTCATTTATTTTGATACATTATGTAGTCCACCTAAGAACCCAAGATTTCACATACAGTACTGTACTCCAGCTTCAATTACTATGGAGCACAATTGCACCTAAAAATACAAATGCTTATCTGACTGAAGCCTATTTGCAGTTAGTCTACCTGGTATTTTAGGACCCCTCACTCAAGGCAGCAGACCCTGCAAAGTGCAATGTCAAACATGTACCCTTCTAAGGGTCTTTTTGTCCACCAAAACCAGTACATAACTCTCTTTCCCCAAGATATTCATAATTAATTCCCCATAATTAATCAACCCCCATTACCCTTTTCCCTTAACATAAAAAGAGCAAGATTTTTACGGTTTGCTAATAAGGAATATAGTGGCACCCTGTTTTGCATTTTAGTACATACTTTTGACGGAAGACATCATTCGCTTCCAAATCCACCTCTTCTCTTGTTTTCTCAATCCCACGTCCCTGTAGCCTCCGGACTCTTTCTTCAGGGCTAACAGTCAACAGCAAGACAATGTCTGGACTCGGAAGATCATCAGGCCAGCGATACACCAGGTGATGAGGTGGAGGAAGATTTTGCACGTTCCCAGTTATTTCAGTTGCAATTGCGTATGCTGCAGTGCTATGCCAATATCTGTCCAAACAAAGGCATTAGTGTGAGTTTCAGATCAAGATTGTCTGTCTATCATTCTTTGCTTCTAGTACTATCCATTTTTGCATGTGAAATGAACTGTGAAGACAACTCTGCCTCCCTCAAAATGGTCATGGGGAAGGGTGGGATCTCTCTGGGTTCTTTCTCTTCTGGAATGTCATCTTCAGGGATCAGCTGCAGTGGTACAGTGGTTAGAGTGCATTACTGCAGGCTACTTCTGCTGATCACCAGCTGCCAGCTGTTTGGCAGATTGAATCTCACTAGGCTCAAGGTTGACTCAGCCTTCCATCCTTCTGAGGTGGGTAAAATGAGAACCCAGATTGTTGGGGGCAATATGCTGACTCTCTAAACTGCTTAGAGTGCTGTAAAGCACTATGAAGTGGTATATAACTCTTATTGCTATTGCTATCAGGGGACAAGTCTTCTCAGCTGCAGCCTCACCTTTCTGGAACATCATCCAAAGACTAGAATTCACACTACTCGCTTTTCCAAAAGCTAATAAAACTAGCTTTACTGGAGTCTTTTGAGAGCAAAATTACAATGGGGGGAAGCTCCTGTTCTGTTGTGACTATAATGTGGGATATTGGTATTTTAATGTTGCATTTTGTAAGCTGCCTTGAATCTTGTTGGATGGATCAGTATGTAAATTTTAACAAGTATATAAATATTTTTTTTCATTTGATCTGAATGGTTCTAAGGAACTTAAACCCTCATTTTCTCTTCACAAGGATCTTGTCATACAGACCTAAGCAAGCAAAGTGATTTTCTCAAAACACAAACTAAGCTCTGTGAAGACTTTGACTACTTTTTAGCACCATCAACTTTTCCTTAAAAATTTGTCAGAAAATAACGGAGTCAGTTGTACAGGTACTTTTCTTCAGACTGCAGTATGAACGCCAGCCCCAAACTCAATGTGATATAAGAATACAATCTATAAATATGAAAAAAAAAATCTTTAAAAGTTTATTTTCTGATATTTTAAAAAATCCATTTTCTCGTAATATTAAGTTATTTGAATGTAATGTGGTGTATGAGTGATAGACACATAGAGAGAGAGAGAGAGAGATAAACACACACACACAATAAATTACATAAAGATCAGAATTAGTCATTCTGAGTGAGCAAGACTGAAAAAGACTAAATGGCTTTAAAGTCCTCTTGTATCTTTGTTACTGTATTTCTCTCTCCAGGCTGCTGATAAACAAATACCACATTAAAACACTTTCTTAACAATTCATTATTATTATTATTATTATTTTGTCAGCTTAAAGGCTGAGTCATTCTGTGGTTCACTAAATTTGGGAAATTAAAGTATTGAAAGATCAGGCAAGGTATGTTTTTATTTATTTAAAAATGTATATGTATACCATGTGCCTACTCGCACATGGTGACTCAAGGCGTACCTGTATTTTGACCTATCTGTATCTTAACTCATATAGATGCCAATATAATACTAATACTGTACCAAACTATACATACTGTATATAGTTACCCTTTTCATGATTGATGAAAAAAATAATTTGGATAGCTGATATGTTTTAGAAATAAACTGAACTCTGCATTCTCAAATGAGGTCTAAAAGTTTACTACTTTAAAAATAATTTGAAGATTTTAAGACTCCAAAGGAGCCAAATTCAAGCTTAAGAATCATTATATCCTAATACATTTTTGTAGCACAGATATGGTAGTCATAGCATCCATTATATCACTGGTTGCTTTGGAAGCTCCTCAGTTTCATTCAATACAAATGGGAGCAGAAATTAAAAGCACAAACACAAGCCCTTTTCAGCAATCAGAAGTCCATAGTTGTTTTGATCCCATTAATTGAAAATTAAGAGTGATACTTTTCTGGTACTGCTATCATCAGATCTTCCTCCAGCTCATCATCTAGCCTTTTTTTTTTTTTGGAGGGGGGTTTCTTTCAATCACTTTTGACCCCAGAGGACTGCCTGGATTAGTCCCTGCAGTTTTCTTGGCAAGGTTTTTCAGAAGTAGTTTGCCATTTTCTTTTTCTAGCATATACATATCTACTGATTATTCCTGAAATTTCAGAACTGTAATAGAGTAAAATAACCACAGGCAATGGATAATTATAAATCATGATAACTTCCTATTTCAATCTTTCATAAAATACTAGAAACGTAACTTAACAAGACGGCACATTTTTCAACAAAGACACTTTATTTTTGTTGAGTCCTTGATGCTTTCTGAGCTTGGTTGTTTTCTTGCAAATGTTTCATTATCCAACTATATAGCATCATCTATGCAGGTAAATGTGGTGTTTGCTCCCTGTTTATATGAAGTAGTTTGTCCAGCCAGTATTGAAAGATCTGCAAGCAAACAACCAAGCTCAAAGAGTCCAGTGGTGGGTTTCAAATTTTTTTTACTACCGGTTCTGTAGGTGTGTCTTGGTGGGTGTGTCTTGGTGGACACGGCAGGGAAAGGATACTGTAAAATCTCCATTCCCATCCCACTCCAGGGGAAGGATGCTGTAAAATCCCCATTTCCTCCCGATCAGCTGGGACTTGGGAGGCAGACAATAGATGGGGGCGGGGCCAGTCAGAATTTTTACTACTGGTTCTCTGAACTAATCAAAATTTCCGTTACTGGTTCTCCAGAACCGGTCAGAATCTGCTGAAACCCACCTCTGAAAAAATCCCAAGAACACCACAGTTCATCCCTGAGCTACATTTTCTTCCATTGAGAACACTTTATTTTTGCAAACCTGTCTAGAATCACCGGTGACTTAGAGGATTCTTCGGCAATTTCAGAAGCCACAATGTAGTTAGTCAGTGCATAGAATGCTCTCCGTATGAGTGGTGGTTCATCATCAAAAATCTTCCGCCACTGGCTAACGCAAGGTGGAGGAGTCCTCAAGAGCACAGCATTCAGTGAGTCTTTCAAAAAATGAGTCACTGTTGTTTTGCCTACATGTGATACAGGAAGAAAAGTCACCCTTAGTTATGACACAACAGGGGGATCAATCAAGTTTGCAAGACTTTAGATTAGATCATTGTTATTATAGGCAATAGCCCCTTGTGTTTGGATCTCTCTCTGTCTTATCTGTAGATAAAGTACAGTTTTGTGGAGAACTATCAGCCATTCTCTTGGCAGGGCCATGGTGGCACAGTGATTAGAAATGCAGTATTGCAGGCTAATTCTGCCAATCGCCAGCAGTTTGATCCTGGTCAGCTCAAGGCTGACTTGGCCTTCCCTCCTTCCAAGGTCATTAAAATGAGGACCCAGATGGTTGGGGGCAATAGGCTGACTCTGTAAACCAGCGGTTCTCAACCTGTGGGTCGCGACCCCATTGGGGGTCGAATGACGATTTGCCAGGGGTCACCTAAGACCATCAGAAATATGGGAAGTATAGTTGCGAGTCGAAGAATCGCGCTCCAATGGTTGACTCCATAAGCCAGCTGCAGGCTCTTCAAATCGCTAGCCAAATTCGGCTTCAGGCGCAATGAATTAAAAAAGAGAGAAATCTTTGCTCTGATGTCTCCCTCTCAAGCCAGCTGCAATCACTCCCAATCGCTAGCCTAATCTGGCTTCAGGCACGATAAACTTAATAGGGGAGGAGTCTCCGCTTTAATGCCTCCGCCCTGTATTAAAGGGGCATAGCATGTATTAAAGGGGTCGCAGCATGTATTAAAGGGGTCGCAGCACTATAAAGGTTAAGAACCACTGCTGTAAACCACTTAGAGAGGGCTGTAAAGCACTGTGAGGCAGTATATAAGTCTAAGTGCTATTGCTAGTTGCTGTGACTCGAAGGAAGAAGAGTTGAAGAAGGAATCCCCTTACTTCCTTAGTAACACTGCCTGATAACCGCCACCAATCCTGCTGTGAAGAGATGTCACAAAGGCAAAAAGCAACTCTCTTGTACCTGCGCAGCTGCGATCACACATTGCTCCTAGAAGCACGAAGCTGTAAACACCAGCCTGAAGATGATGAATGAGACTTCGTAGAAACGTCACCAAGACACTTCCAATTTTATGCGGAAGAAAACCCGAATAACCAAAGACCTACTGTTGTGACTCGTCCTCCCTCCTCTCCTCAGCTGGGCCCCTCCCGTCTTCACCCAGGCCTTTTATCAGACTCCGAGTCTGATAATGAAGATGAACGGCCTGTCATGCCTCCAGCCCCTGGCCCTGGCCCCATGCCCAGAGAGGATTCTAGGAGTGGGAGGACAAGCCCGATAAACCTCACTCGTACAGCGTGTGTTCCTTTGGCTCAGCCATCAGAGCAGGAAGGCAGCCAGGTATTGGAATTACTCGGCCCTACTCCCTCTGACCCCTCCCTTTCCCAGAAGCTGCCAGCAGATCCAGCTGAAGACAATTCAGGGTGGGAGGACCCTCACTTCCGCAGATCTGAGAGGCGATGCCAGCAGAAAGAAGGGTGGGGCAGGCCTGGATAAATGCTGAGTCATGGAGCCACACCCCGCAGCCTATATAAAGGACCTGATTTTGACATTCCAACCTTGAGTCAAGCAAAGTCTTATCGAGTTTGCTGATACTGGACCCTATTGCTGAAGTCACAACTTGGACTCCTGCCTGCCCTGATAAACCTTGAAGGAACTTGGCAAGCTGCAGAGGCTTCGTTGCCAAGTTTGTCACGGACTTCCTTGACTCGTTCGTCGGAGTGGGGGGTGGGACATGACACCTACATACAAACACCCGTGAAAACCTCAGAAAACATACACACACACACACATATACATACATACATACATACATACATACTTATACACTTACCTGTTGCATCTAGTCCTTCAATAACAATTACAGGAAAATTTCCTTTATTTGGATGTTTAGGACACTTATCCACGAGTTCTAGAATCAGTCTAGATTCAGGAATTATTGAAGTGCACTGTAACGAGAAGATACAATGATTCTGAAGGACTAGAAGCAGTACCTAAGGAACAATGCTTGTGAGGTCCACTTGAAAGGCCAGATAGACTAAAGAACATGGCTCCTGAATCCTGAGCAACAGTTCTGTCACCTGAAAGAAATTCAGCTGACATCCACAAGAGACAGATACTAAAATCCCTGTCTTCCCCACAGCAGCTATAACTTGGCCATTCAACGGGTAGATCATAGGAAAGCAACCCTTAAAAAGACTTAAATCTGATTGGCCTAATTTAAAAGATATTGTGCAAATAAACATGCACATTTTACAAGGAATATGTATCCATGTCCCCTTTATCCATATTTTCTTCAAGAAAACATACATAATCCCTGTTCAAGACACTACGGAGTACAAACAGAATGCAGACATTAAAAAACTAAGTTTGAACAACATGTTCAACATACAGCAATGAGTAAGTGAGAAGTTGCAACTGTTTTTCTTAATTATTAAATTTCTACTGGGCATTAAGAATGTTAGATTTTCAGCAATTTCAGTTTTATACTAATTTTGAGAACTTAATAATTACACAGAACAACTAAAGAGCACAATTTCAAAACTTCGTAGGTTTTTATTAAAGTTAGAAACAAGAAAGCGACCTCTTCTTCTTAAACTAAGAAAGCTTAGGATACTCATTTTGGAAAATTCATTCAGGAGATACCATTGGTAGGCATTATAGAAATCAGATTGAGTCAACCAAGCTTCAGATTGGCACCTGTACATATTATTCTTCCAAATATTAGATAAGTTATCCTTACTTCATTTGTAGTAGTTATGCAATAAAGTTATATATCATTTTGGAGTAAAAATTTGGGGGAGACAAAATCATTATTTAAAAAGAACTGAATACAACCCAGAGTTACTGAATTTATTTTTGAGATTAAATACAAAATGAGAAATGTATACTACTTAATTTTAGCAGCTAAAATAATTTGCCCAATATTGGAAAAAAACAGATAACTGAATAATTGAGGTGTGGATTAATAAGACCTCTTCAATTGCCATGTTAGAAAAGATTATAGATACTGTGAAAATACACCAGACAGAGGAACTACAATTCTATCAAATTTGATGAACATTAGATTTAATTTCAATTGCAATAGAAATACCATTGGTAAAGCTTTAGATATATATTAACTATCAACATATATATTGTCTATCTTATTAGCAGTTTTTTTAAATAAGCTTATACACAAAACATTATATACTGTATCTGTGTGCATGCGTATGCATCACAAATTTATGTCAGTTACTTGATAGGTCAATAATTAAAAACAAAAACCCTCCTGAAATTTAAACAAGCATCATTAAGAGTCATGTGTTAATAACGTAATTATTTCATATATGGTATTTCAAATGTGCCATGGAAAAGTAGTTCCTGAATGTAGTAATTTAGTGCCTTTTCTTCAAATAGACATGAATGAATCAGCCCAGGTGAAAGTAATATATTGTGTGTGTGTGTCTGTGTGTGTTATTTCTTGTGCCTTTGAATAAGTTTTTGGCTCCTAGCAATTGCCTGGACAAGTCCCTCCAGCTTACTTGGCAACATTTCAGAAATGGTTTGCCCTTGCCTCCTTTCCAGGGCTGAGAAAATGTGGCTGGCAAAAGGTCATCCAGCTGGCGGAAAGAACTAGAACTCAGAGTCTGCTGATGTCTTAACCACTACAGATAGTCCTTGCTTTACTATCTCAATGGAGCTAGCTCATTATAGCTGTAAGTCAAGATGAATGTAAGGCAGGTCATTCACATGGCCAACCCAATTTTATGACCTTTTTTTACGGCAGTCATTAAGGAACCACTGAGGTCATAAAGCAACTACCTTGGTCGTTAAACAACCTTCACAAATTAGGCAAACACGTTGTTTGCTATGGCGCATTCTTGTGTAAAATTGGAAGTGAAAAATGGTTTCTCGTAAAAATGTTGTAAATCAGTGTCAAGTGATTGCAGGACATTGCAAATGGTTTTAAATGTGGGCCAGTTGCCAAGCACTCAGAATGCAGCCGTGTGGTATTGAGGGGGAGCAGATGTCAGAACTGAGTCATACATACATTCTTTGGGGGACCCATCGTAACTTCAAATGGTTGCTAAGCAACCAATTATAAGTCAAGGACAACCTATTCATCAAACTGGCTCTCATAATGTATGGTGGAGCATACAAAAGTCAATTAATCCAAGCAACCAAAAAAAAGAGAGAGACAACTTTAGTTTACAAAAGAGCCAGAACGAGTCATCCTGTGACTGACCCTATTTTTGTGGCAGTTATTAAGCAAATGCCATGGTCCTTAAGCAAACCAGTTGTTTGCTGTGGCCTGAGTTTGCTGAAAACCTGAAGTAAATAAAGAATTTTTAGTTTTTTTAAAAAAAGCCATAAAATGCACAGGACACTGAAAAACGCCAAAAATGCAGGCCAAATGCTGAGCTCCCAAAATGTGATCACATGACTGTGTGGCAAGAGCCCATCGGAACTGCCAGGTCATAAGTACTCTCAGGGAGGGCCTTTGTAATTCTGAATGGTTGCTAAGCAACCAGTCATAAGTAGAAGACTGCTTGCATACTCCAGAGGTGAGGGCCCAAGATATGAAAAGTTTTTTGAAGAAAACCATGACCACTTTTGACCCAGTGTGTGATTGCCGCTACCACTGCCACCACTGCAATTTAACGGAGTTATGCCTCTTCCTCTTGCAGGAGACACATGTAGGTCTATTTCAGGTGTCTTCAATCTTGGCAACTTTAAGACTTGTGGACTTCAACTCTGGGAATTCTGGGAGTTGAAGTTCACAAGTCTTAAAGTTGCCAAGATTGAAGACCCCTGGTCTATTTAACAAAAGGCCTCAAAGCCTTTAGCTTATCAACCTCCTCATGAATTTCTGATGGTTCATTGGCTCCCAAACATTATAGGAAAATAATTTAATAAATACGTTTATTAATAAGTACTATGAATCACAATATTGACCCTTGATGATTTATAATGTATTGACCTGTTTACGGGACTCTGTTTTATAATCTCATCATGCAGCCAGAGTGGAAGCTGAAGTCCACCCATTGTAAACTTAACCACGTTTGTGAAACACTTAGTCCTAGATGATCTGACTGAGTCTACTTTTTTCAATGTATAATTAATCTAACTTATTTTAAAAAGGTAAATTTTGTGACTGCAACATCAAACCTACTTTATCATCATTCCCGCCAACACCCAAAGTTCTGTAAGTGAGAAAACTGGGTTCCTTTGTTAGTGCCATTACTGATTAGACCAGGGGTATCCAACCTTGGCAACTTTAAGACTTAAACTCCCAGAATTCCCTAGCCAGCCATGCTGATTGGGGAACTCTGGGAGTTGAAGTCCACAGCCCTTAAAGTTGCCAAAGTTGGACACCCCTGGTTTAGAGCCAAGCAAGGATGTTTCCCCTGTATGATCTCCCAATTCTATCAAATCTCCTCCATTACTCTATCCACAGAAGCTACCTGGTTACTATCTGGCTATTGCTTGCCCAGAGACACCCTCCCACCCTCTGTATACAGGTATTCCTCAAGATCATAAAATTATGACCAAAAGTTTTGTTGCTAAGCAATACAGTTGTTGAGTGCCCTGTTTTATGATCTTTCTTGCCCCAGTTGTTAAGTGAATCGCTGCAGTTAAATTAGTAGAAAGGTTGTAAAATAAATCTGGCTTTTCTCAACGCCCCCTTGACTTTCTTTGTCCGAAGGTTGGCAAAAGTAGTCACGTGAACTCTGGACACTGCAAATGTCGTAAAATAATGAACCAATTGCCAAGCCTCTGAATTCCCGTGACCCTGAGGATGCTGCAACGGTCGTAAGGGTGAAACACAAGGTCACACCAAGTCACTTTTTCAAAGCCGTTGAAAAAACTTTGAACGGCCACTAAATGAACGGTCGTAAGTCGAGGACTACCTGTGCATCAGCTACAGGTAGTCCTGAAAAGTTCTGCCAGAACTCCTCCTTATCCTAAACACTTACTTCTTCCAGCACTTGTCGGGCAGCTTCCCGAGACCTGAACACGGTGTTGCCCAGAAGGTGAGGAACGGCAGGGTGGAATTCCGCTTCTTCCGCGGCCACCACGTTAGCTCTGCTCAGCAGCTCCCTCTCCTTTCCCTTAAAGCCCCACAAGTCGCAGCCAAGCCGGCCGCCTTCACCTTGCTCGTACACACACAGGTGGGCGGGCGCTGGGAGCAGCAGGCCCCCCACGAGCTCTTCCAAAAAGGCCCGCGTCTCCGGCAGGCTCTGCTCGTCCTGAATCAAGAAGCCCTTCTCTAGCAGAGCTCCGCCACGGCTGTAGCAGAGGAGCGGCAGGACGCGGCCCCGAGAGCCCCAAGGCGCCTGCTCCAGCCGGCGCTGCAAAGCCCGTTGCAGCCGAGCGGCCCGGACGCGCTCCCGCGGGGTTGGAGCCACGGGGACGCCGAAGGAATAGCATCTACCCGGAGGGGGCAAAAAGCACCGGGGCCTCGCGGGGTTGGTTGGCTGCTCTCCGGCGCCGCTCAGGGCGAAATAGTAAACCTCCGCCCCTGACGATTCGGCCACGAAGCAGCGCTCCAGCCAGCCCTCTTGGTTCGCAGAGAGCAGCTTATCCATGGTTAACCGTAGCAGCCGGAGGGACCCAGCGGCGCTGCGGGGCAGCATGAGGAGAAACGAAACCGGGAGCGTCTTAAGAAGCCGCCCAGGGGCCGGCCCATTGGGGAACGAGTGGATCAAAACCGAAGGCCCGACTGCTGTTATCGCCAGGAGGAAAGAGAGAGCCCCGCGGGGAAACGAAAGCGAAGCACCACCGCGCCACCTTGTCTCCCTCCCCTTTGCGACTTCGCAATAGCAAAAACCGAAACCGACCCGGGTGGAAGTTTAGGATTCAAGAAACCGTGTCCAAAAGTCATTGGGGAAACCTATGAGAAAAGGAAACCGAGACGATACTAGGAAACGAAGACGAGACTTTCATGAAAGTGAACGTTTTAGAGAGAGAGCTGGGTATTACTAAGCAGGCGAGCACCTCTGATAAATGTGTCTTTCGTTTGTTTTGAATAATAATAATAATAATAATAATAATAATAATAATAATAATAATAATAATAATAATAATAATAATAATAATAATAATAATAATAATAATGATGTTGGGATCCGAAGCAAATGCAAATACATTTTATGGGAATGAGCTTTGGAGAAGGCACAACATTATTTTCTGGGGTGGGTGTGCATCGGATTAACGTTTGTATATTCTAGGGAAAACGTCAACATACAAAATAAAAAAAAGTGTATAAAAGTGGTTTTATACAAAGGGTCTTAGTGCCCAACTGCCATGATGGACACTGATGTAATTAGGGTGGCTTCTTCTGCAAATATATTGCACAGCATCAATAAAATGGAAGTCTCCAATACTTTAAAAAAGCAGGAGTGGGTAAACTGGACCCTAGGAACAGAGCAGTTCCCCAGCTCATTTTCTGTGGCCCCTAGAGCCCTCCCCACCAACTAGAGATATTTTTAAAGTGAGATCCTATAGTAGATGAAACAGCAAAGATACCAAACAAGACTTAACTCCAAAGATATAGAAAAGCCTATTTGTGTACATGTGACAAAATCCTGTTCATTTGAAATTCCCCAACTGAATATTTGCTTTGTACAAACATAATTATCTATACTCAATGTCTATTCTCAAGAGTTATGGTAACAGAATATTAAAAATAATGTATCAACACATGGAACACTGGTTCAAATCCTGCTATGTATTTAGCACCGTGGTAAACCTCTGATCCTTCAGATGCTTCTACAGAAACAATTCTCAGCATCCCTCGATATCAGCCATGCTCATTAGCTACTGGGAGTTGTTCAATGACATCTCAAAAGCTCTTTAATTTGTTTCTCAGTCAGTTCTGACTTTTTGGAATCTGATGGACATGTCATCAGATTTGTCAAAGAGTAAGTGCACCTTAGGAACGCGGTGGCTCAGGGGCTAGGACGTTGAGCTTGTCGATCGAAAGGTCGGCAGCTCGGCGGTTCGAATCCCTAGTGCTGCCGTGTAACAGGGTAAGCTCCCGTTACTTGTTCCAGCTTCTGCCAACCTAGCAGTTTCAAAAGCACGTAAAAATGCAAGTAGAAAAAATAGGGACCACCTTTGGTGGGAAGGTAACAGCGTTCTGTGCGCCTTTGGCATTTAGTCATGCCGGCCACATGACCACGGAGACGTCTTTGGACAGCGCTGCCTCTTCGGCTTTGGAACGGAGATGAGCATCGGCCCCTAGAGTCGGCAACAACTAGCACGTATGTGCGAGGGGAACCTTTACCTTTACCTTAAGTGCACCTTTGACTTCTTGTAAAATGCTAACTGGTGTTATGAGAAAGCATCTAGCCACTTTTTAGTTAATCATCATCCTTTTTTTTCCAAGTGTCTTCCGGCTCTTCTTTGATGGCTCTTGCCTTCACATTACATATATAGCATTTTTTTTCTTCATTTAATATTTTTGTCCCAGTTTTTACAGCTATGAAAACCATGGCCTTCACACTACTGCTTCGTTAGCTAGTATCATTGACAAGTATAATGGTAATAAACAGTGATGGAAAAAAAATCATCTTCTAATTAATGCAGACATTTATAACCAAATTCCTGACCTGACTACAAGAATGAAACTGATTTAAGATTTGGTGAATTTCAAGCAGCAGCTGCCAGAGTGCTCTAATCAACCAGTTAAGGTCCGGGAACTGAGCTGGTTAACTTGCCCTTTGAGTTGGGGAGAAAAACAGCTCGGGAAGAGAGAGCGCTTGTTTAGGTAATATGTCTGCCTGGCAAGGGAGCCAAAAATAAAATAGGGGGGAAATGGGTCAGGCCCAGAGCACTGCAAGAGCAAAGTCTATTTGAGTGAGACCACAGCAGCGACCAATGACCTTCATTCACAGTGTCTCCAGCAGAATAATCACAGCAGCTGTAAACATATGGAAAAAACTAGCAGAAGAGAGGTGATTTAGGAAAACGGTAGAAGACTCTACAGATAGTCCTTGACTTACAACCACACAACTGAACCCAAAGTTTTTGTCGCTAAGCAAGACTCTTGTTAAGGGAGTTTAGCCCCATTGTACAACCTTTCTTGCCACGGTTAAATGAATCACTGTAGTTGTAACATGGTTTTAAATTGAATCTGCCTTCCCCATTGACTTGGCTTGTCAGAAGGTCTCAAAAGAGGATTACATCACCTTGGAATGCTGCAGCCATCATAGATATGAGCCATTTGCCAAGCATCTGAATTTTGATCACATGACCATGGGGAGGATGCTGCAATGGTCATGTGAAAGTCATAGGTCACTTTTTTATAGTGCCATTGAAACTTCGAACGGTCCCTAAATGAATGGTCAGAAGTCAAGGATTACCTGTACAGTACTGTCTAGATTTTGATCACGTGAATATAGAGATGCTGTTGTAAACTGCTGTAAATTGAAGACTACCTGTACTTAAAGTTAATCCCAACTTTTTATACTGGAGAAAGGAACAGAATATAGGCCAGGCTAAAATATCTGTACAGTAATGTCTTCTTTCTTAGTTTAGTTAGTTAGTTCTTACACATCTTAGTTTAGTTAGTTAGTTCTTACACATTTAGACATATATACAGATAGTCCTTGACTTACAGCAGTTCATTTAGTGATCATTCAAAGTTACCACAGCACTGAAAAAGTGATTTATGACCGTATTTCACATAACCGTCATATGATCATAATTCAGATGCTTGGCAGCTGGTTCATATTTAAGACCATTGCAGCGTCCTGGGGTCATGTGATCCCCTTTTGCAACCTTCTGACAAACAAAGTCAATGGAGAAGCCAGATTCACTTAACAATTGTGTTACTAACTTAACAACTGCAATGATTCACTTAAAGAAACACTGGCAAGAAAAGTCATAAAATGGGACAAAACCAGAGGTAGGTTTCAGCAGGTTCTGGCCAGTTCTGGATAACCGGTAGCAGAAATTTTGAGTAGTTCAGAGAATCGGTAAATACCGCCTCTGACTGGCCCCACCCCCATCTATTCCCTTCCTCTCGAGTCCCAGCTGATTGGGGATTTTGCAGTAACCTTCCTCTGGAGTGGGGAGGGAATGGAGATTTTGCAGTATCCTTCCCCTGCCACACCCACCGAGCCACGCCCGCAGAACCGGTAGTAAAAAAATTTGAATCCCACCACTGGACAAAACTCGACAAATGTTTCACTTAGCAACATAAATTTTGAGTTCAATTGTGGTCGTAAGTTGAGGACTACCTGTACACACACATATAATCATATTGTGTCTAAAAATATACTCCGTGACAAGAAGTGGCAAATAAATATTGTAACTGGAACAAATTAAATTAACGTAAGGTTCAGGAGTGTAAAAGTGTTAAGTTCTGATTGATACAAGGGAGAAACATAAGGGGATCTATGCTAGTTTACAAAAAAGACCATCACAACGTGAAAATAAAATCAGACATTCACCTTTATACTTAGACAAATAGTACATATTTGGCACTGATGAATCATCTACAAAATGGAGCATAAATGTTTTTGTAAAAAATTAATCTCCTTCTAGATGTTTTGTTTAGAATTCTCCTAGCAATATAGACTCCTTATCATTGTGGGTGGGGAGAAAAAAACATAGCAGGAGTCATGGTTGCTCTATCAGTGTCCTTGGTGAGGAGTGTTCTCCTCTCTGGCCAAACAAGAATAATAAAGTTGGACAGGAAAGCAGGAACAAGGGGGGGGGGGAAAATACAAGGAATAAAAACTGTTTAGAAAATAGAAAAACTATTCAACAGAAAAAGCACTGTTTCTTATAGCCATTCGCATAATTTCTCCTGAACCATTATGTTCTGTTTCCCCCTCCCACCACTCCCCACAAAAAGTCAGTCAAAGGCCTTTTCCCAATTTATTTACATTTGGCTGAATTCCTTCTGGCACAGAGATGTCTCCCCACACACCTGCCAAAATCCCTGGAGATAACCAGAAAATTATAGATAAAGCACGATTCACTCACAAACAGTTCTATCCATGACACAGTTTGCCCGCGCAAATTCATTGCTTTGTCCAAGACAAAAAACCAGGAAGTTCCGCCTCCTGCTTTATAGCCCCTGCAGGTGTCACTCTGTGATTCATCATTCTTTGACTTTGTCCCAACACCTCCTCTGCTGCTCGCGCCGGTCACGTCTGCGCAGTCTTGCATCAAGCCAAGATTGTTCTTGGGGCGTTGCCAAATCAGAAGAAGGCCCGGGGGAATCAGGCCTTGCTAACCCCTCCTCCTCCTCCTGGGTGGGTGCCAGGGAGGGAGAGTGCCCAGGGGAAGCAGGTCTTGCCAGTTCCTCTTCCTCACTTTCTGAATCATCCTCCTCCAGGAGTCCGAGTCCAGGAACCTGGGTCACAACACATTATTGATAGTGATGAAATGTATATATTGATGTATGGGTTATTCTGCTTTTTATGGGCGCCCGCAATTCAACCATCTGTCCTCACAGATACCATTTTCACACGTTTATGGGGAAAGCAGCACTCCAGCCTTCTTGTGAATGAGTGCCTTCAGAGTCAGGACATGCTAAGCATAAAGGCTGCTCTGTTGAAGAGGCAGGAGTGAAAGAAGATTGAAAAAGTTCTCTGAAGACAACAAGCAGAAACCCCCAAAGAAAATATCTACTGGATTACTTTTATCAGGTCTGCAGAAGCAAACTTCCCACTCTTCCATCCTGCCTGGCCTGGCCTGGCCTGGCCTGAGCTCATTCCCAGGGAGAGAAAAGGCAACTGGATCTTCCTGGTTGGAAAATCTTCCTAAGAGGGAAGGAAGAGTGAGGTGGGGGGGGGGAGAGAGAGAGAGAGCACCCAACTAATGAGTTGCTTGTATGTCTACAGTTGAGGGTAGAAGGCTAATTGAGATTCTGCTAAAAGTGTAGGACAGCAGAGTTCAAACTCTTGAATGTTGAATTGTCAACATTGCCTTGAGTTCTTAGTTTGGGCTGCCTAGGCTCCCCAAAGTTTCTATTTTTGTTTTCAAACCCTACCCTTGACTGTCTACAGAATAAACTTCAGCAGAGTCTCTAGACATTTGGCTAGTTTGAAGTTTGTTTCCACTTAGTCACTAGTCAGTTTTCAATTCTGATTTATCTTTCTCCAAATAACACAACTTAACTTATGACTTTGCAATCTGATTCTTATGGCTGTTTTCATTTGGTACGGTTATTAGGCCTGGTAGTTACTTTAGCCATATGGCTAATTTCGCTTTGCCATAATTCAAGACTCTTTGCAAAGAGGCTGGAAATGTTCTTACTACTCTATGGCTAGTCTAATATTTGTAGTGAGCTGTTATCGCTTGGGATATATGACAACAAAAACAGAGCATATGAGAACTGTAGCCAAACATACCTGAAGGGCACCTAGTTCAGATAAACTGATAAACAAAGAATACTGATACTTGCATGTTAGAGAAAGAGAGCTCTGGAGTTTTGTTATCTACACATGCATAAATGATGTAGGAACTTTTGGATGGACTTTTTTTTTTATTTGAATTTATATCCCGCCCTTCTCCGAAGACTCAGGGCGGCTTACACTGTGTTAAACAATAGTCTTCATCCATTTGTATATTATATACAACGTCAACTTTATTGCCCCCAACAATCTGGGTCCTCATTTTACCTATCTTATAAAGGATGGAAGGCTGACCTTGGGCCTGGTGGGACTTGAACTTGCAGTAATTGCAAGCAGCTGTGTTAATAACAGACAGACTTAGTATGCTGAGCCACCAGAGGCCCTATAAGACTTATCTCTTGATCCCAGCTTTACAGTCTATAAGCTCTCTAAAACAGGAGTCACCAAACTTTCGAACCTCAGGGACCACTAAATTGATATTTTTTAATCCCGTGGACAACTAATATGATCTGCTTAATGACCAGCTGGGTGGACGTTGCTAGGTGGGCATGTGACTGGATGGGCATGGCCAACTTGATGTCACTCGCGTCAAGGGGCACCTTGCCAGCCTCTACTCACTCCTCCCCTCCCAGCCACTCCTTGCCTGCCCACCTGGGCTCCTTAGGGCCCCAACAGGAAGCAGTTGTTGGAACTAAGCAGCCACCAGGAGAAAGAGTTTGCAAAACAACTCAGTTAAAATTGGATCTGACTGAGAAGGAGGCTCAGCAGAAGCACCTCACTGAGGTCTAGGAGCATAGGCTTTCCAAGCAGAGAGAAGACCTGTGGGAGTGCAAGGCCAGGTGCTGGTGCCTGGAGGCTCAGCGGGCTGAGATGGTCAGCTAGTTCCAGGCCATGATGCAGTCCCACTGGAACAAGGCCCTCCAGCTCTTCGCCACCAGCGTCACTTCCCTCCAACCTTCGCCCAAAGCCCCATACCAGGAGGCTGAAGCAGACCCCAAGTCGGAATTTCTGCCCCCCTCTGACACACACAAAAAGACCCTGAAGGGGGAGACTCTCTGCAACAACACAAACGTTCATTGCATGTATCTGTCCCAGGGGCCGTAGTTTGAGGACCCCTGGTTTAGTGCAATCTAAAAAATGCAAATAATTTTTCTGTGGACCACCAAAATTTTCTCAAGGACCACCAGTTGGTGACCGCTGTTCTAAAATGCCTTATATATATCTGCCTTTAAAAAATTCAAGAGAAAAGGGTTCTCATTCGTGCACTGCCTTCTGAGAAAAAGTTGTACTGTATTTGTTAGCTTAATAGCTATCACGCACTATTATAAGCCAAGGGTCTACTTATGGGAATGCAATGGGAGCTTTAAAAAAAACCCAACCTTGAGTCTAGCTCCTGATTTTTGGGAGGAATTGCCAACACTTTGGAAGATAGACTAAAGATTCAGAAGAATCTTGACAGACTTGAATTCTGGGCCCTATTCAACAAGATGTAGTTCAGTGGCAAGAAAAGTAAGATCCTGCACTAAGGCAAGAAAAAAAACAGATGCACAAGTACAAGATAGGCTGTACCTGGCTCAACAGCAGTGATCCCTATGAAAGGGATCTCAGGCAGTGGTGAAATCCAATTTTTTTTACTACCGGTTCTGTGGGTGTGGCTTGGTGGGCGTGGTGTGGCTTGATGGGCATGACTTGGTAGACTTGGCAGGGGAAGGATACTGCAAAATCTCCATTCCCACCCCACTCCCAGGAAAGGATACTGCAAAATCTCCATTCCCACCCACTCTGGGGCCAGCCAGAGATGGTTTTTGCAGGTTCTCCGAAATACTCAAAATTCCCACTGCCGGTTCTCCAAACTACTCAAAATTTCCGCTACCAGTTCTCCAGAACCTGTCAGAACCTGCTGGATTTCATCTCTGATTTCAGGTGTCCTGGTGGGCCACCACTTAAGTATAAGTCAGCAGTGTGCTACAGCTGCAAAATATATATATATATATATCAAGGCTTTTCCATATCAAAAGAGGATTAGCATCATGATCACAGGACATGATAGTACCGCTTTACACTTCGCTAGTGTGGCCACACTAGTGAGGAAGGAGCAGGAATCTCAGCTGTGAAATGGATACCTGTTAGGTTTGCATTAACTTTGCTCCTCAGAAATTTCCAAAACTTCAAAAAACTGAAAGTCAAACAAAATCTTGACTTTTGGGCCCTCTCTTCTGAGGGTTGCAAAGCTAATGCTCTTGGCAGAGTCCATGTATATCATTTTTTTTCCCCCACCAAACTTTTGAGTCCCCCTCCCTGACAGAAACGGGTTACCCAAGGAAGAACTCTTGAGCCGGGGTCTCCTCCAACCTTGGCAACTTTAAGCCTGGCGGACTTCAACTCCCAGAATTCTGGGAGTTGAAGTCCCCCAGGCTTAAAGTTGCCAAGGTTGGAGACCCCATGCTCTTGAGCAGGCAAAGACCAGGACGGGGTGGGAGAATAGCCAAGTGTAAAACTCTACTCGTCATCCGCATTGCAAATACTTATGCCCGTCTTGCCTCGGTCCTTGGAAGAATCCAACTCTGTCGGTTTCGGAGAAGAATTGTGGGGAGGGTCCTGTTGTAGCATGTGGCACCTGCGCTGGCCACGAAACATCCCCTTTGCCTTTGAAGCGCCCATTACGCACGCCTTTCGGAACCCAGCGCTTTGCCGGAGCGAGAGTCCGAAATCTTTCAAGTCTTTCAAGTCCTGAAACGCTGCCACTTCCAGCTCCCTAAACCGGTCCCATTTCCTCTCCGAGCTCCGCCTGGCAGCACCCATCCATCATCAAAAGCGCCGCGAGTCCTACTACTTTGAAGGGCACGGAGCAATTTCTCCGTAAAGGAAACCGAAACTTGGTCAGGCGAGCGGTGATCACATGCACGCCGTTATCTGGTCGTTCAAAAGCCGCGGTCTCCCTATTGAGCGCAGCCATCCCGAGGCAGAAGCACGGGAGAAGAGGCACCATGCACTTGCCTCCTCGCAAGTTCTTCCATCTCCTGCTCCAGGCTCTGGCGGCTCTCTGCAGCCGGCTGGCCCTCCTCTGCTTTTGGGGCCCGCTCCGCCGCAGAGTCTCCCCGAGCTTGCCTCCGGAGCCGGCCGCCATTCCCCCGCCGGTGCCGCTCAGCGTCAACTACCACTTCACCCGCCAGTGCAACTACAAGTGCGGCTTCTGCTTTCACACCGCCAAGACTTCCTTCGTCCTGCCGCTCCAGGTGGCTAAGAAGGGGCTCCGATTGCTCAAAGACGCGGGTAAGGGAGCCTTTGCCTTTGCCGGCTCCGGGAAGCTATGGAGGGGATGGGGTTGAACCTGTGGCGGAAGGCTTTTTTCGCTCTGACCGCTGGTGATGGAGCGCAATAGTCATCCGAAATATGGGAGAGCACCAGATCGCTCGCTCTATCTTTGCTTCACGCTTCTGGGGTACCAAACTGCTAGATGAAAGTTTAAGATGCAACTTTCTTCTTCTTCTTCTTCTTCTTCTTCTTCTTCTTCTTCTTCTTCTTCTTCTTCTTCTTCTTCTTCTTCTTCTTCTTCTCCTTCTCCTTCTCCTTCTCCTTCTCCTTCTCCTTCTCCTTCTCCTTCTCCTTCTTTTCTTTTCTTAGCAAGGATGTTAATGATGCCTTTTGAATATTTATGTAATATTCAGTGAATATTTGAATATTTATTTATTTATTAGGTTTTTTTTAGCCTGCCTTTATTATTTTTGTAAATAACTCAAGGCGAGAAACTTATCCAACACATTCAAAGGTGCTTTTTTTTTCCTCAAGAGGCAATTGAACTTTCTGGTTTTTCTTTGAAGATGTTTCACTTCTCATGTAAGAAGCTTCTTCGGCTCTTACAGGATGGAGCTGAAGAAGCTTCTTGGATGAGAAGTGAAACGTCTTCAAAGAAAAACTAGAAAGTCCCGTTGCCTCTTGAAAAAGCACCTTTGGGACAACCATGACCAGGATGATGGAGAATCTCCATAGACACACTTTTTCCACACTCCTATTTTTCACACAACAACCAGGTGAGGTAAGTTGGGCTGAGAAAGAGTGATTGGTCCAAAATCACCCAGTTGGCTTTCATGCCTAAGGTGGGACTAGAATTCAGTCTCCCTGGTGATTGATTATTAATCAATTGGTTAATGAGGCCAGTTTAGTTTAGTTTAGTTTATTGTCATTGCACATGATACACACAATGAAATTAAATGCTGTCTTCAGTGTACATTATAACTATAAAAATAAAAACACATACATCCTTTACATTCTATATAATTGAAATTGAAAAGCTGATATTGCACTCTATTGAATTCAATATGATTATTGCGTAGAATTCAATATGGTTATTGCGTAGAATTCAATATGGTTATTGCTCTGATATAGAAGCTGTTTTTCAGCCTATTTGTCCTTGTTTTTATTATCCTGTATCGCCTGCCAGATGGTAATAGTTCAAAAAAAGGCTGCCCAGGATGAGATGGATCTTGAAGAATGTTTTGAACTTTCTTAAGGCAGCGGGAGCTATAAAGCTCTTCCAAAGAGGGGAGAGGGCAGCCAATGATCCTCTGGGTAATGACGTTGACTCTCTGGAGTGCTGTCCTATCTGCCACTGTGCAATTTGCAAACCATAACTTACACAGATGCAGTAAGTTAAAATACTCTCTATGGTGCAGTGGTAGAAGGCCACCACCAGTTAATCATAATTCAGCTTTTAAAACCCTGGGGCAGTGGTGGATTGCTTCCGATTCTGTCTGGTTCTATAGAACCAATAGTAAAACCAATGGAAGGCTCCGCCCACCTGCCCCAACGTCATCAAGGGGCTTCTGCACACGCTCTCGTTGCGAATTGGTAGTAAAGGTAAGTAATTCTGACAATAAAGCCTGTAAAATAAATGCCGAAATGCACACATTTTACAGCCCTCGCTCACAGCTCTGGTGCTGGATTTGCAAAATTTCCTTGAGAATATTATATAGGGCTATATGTGGGGACCAGTGCAGAGAGTCACTTTTTGAAATACTTACCTCACTGAATCAGTTTAATAAAGGACAGCGGCACCTTTTGCAGAAAAACAAAAGACATTTTGCTTGTGCTGTGTTTGTTAAAATTCCAAGTTTTACCAGATCTTTTGTTGTATTAAATTAAGCTGGGCTGGGCATGACCGCTTCTGCATTTGGTAAGCTTAGCTTGGTATGACCGCTTCTGCATTTCACACAATTCTTAACAGGAGTAAGCAACTGTGAAACAGAAAACCTTATCTAACTATTAGACATTGGGATTTGATTTACTGTACTTAATAACTACAGAATTCTTCTTAGTCCACCACTTAGCTGACCTTGGTTGATGTGATAAATAAATGAATAAATCCCTAAGGATTGATTTATAATTGGAAGGAGATCACCAGGGTATTTTGAAGATATAGGCTTCAGTCTGGAAGTCAGAAAGATCCCAGAAAAAAAGCAGTGGCAAACTCAGTCCACCCTACTTTACAAGATGGTTGTTGTAGGGAAAACTAGAACTAGGAGTATCAAGTATGTTTGCTGCATTGAACTGATAAATATATATATAAAAGGCAGGATGAAAAATATAGTAATAATAATAATGATCTTGGAGTCCAAACTCATTAGGGAAAATGACTCAAGCAGAACTAAAAGTCCTAGATAGAAAGACAAATAACAATGAGTCAAGCCCTTCATCCACACAGCAAAGTTAACAGACTCTGGAAAATAGGTTGGTGTGGAAGGTTATAAGTACACCAGACAGCTGAAGAAGGGGAAAAAAACATTACTGGTAGAAGAGGATCTGAATGAGAGTGAAGAAGATGCCCTGAAGCAGGGGTTAAATCCAGCAGGTTCTGGAGAACCAGTAGCAGAAATTTTGGGTAGTTTGGAGAACCGGCAAATACTACCTCTGGCTGGCCTCAGACTGGGGTGGGAATGGAGATTTTGCAATATCCTCCCCCCCAGGAGTGGGGAGGGAATGGGAATTTTGTAGTATCCTTCCCCTGCCACGCCTACCAAGCCACGCCTACCAAGTCACACCATGCCCACCAAGCCATGCTCCCAGAACCGGTAGTAAAAAAAATTGGATTTCACCACTGCCCTGAAGCTAGTATTCCATGAAGGCTTACTAAGTACTGGAGAGACCAAACTGGCCTACAAGAAAGATCAAATGAAGAATAAAAAAGTGTGAAAAATAGAAAAGCGACATGGCAAGGGTAAGTATTAGATGGCCAATACATAAAAAGTAGCAGGCAAAGCAATTAAGAATAAGAATAGCAATAGCTAAGAGCAGGAAAATTGAAGAAAGAGATCGAGGAGCTTAGTTTTGGCTGTACAAGGTCAAGCCTTAAGAACAAATGCATGCAAAACCAGAATTGAGAAGACAGCTATGAAGACAGCAAATGCTGCCTCTGCAAAGAAGCTGAAGAAACAATGGACCAAGCTGTTGCAAGAATATAGCACAGACTGACTACAAACAACAGTCATGCAACTGTTGGTGTATTGGAAGATCTGCAAGAAATACCTTTGTTTCAGGGATGCAACGCTCCCAGTTCGGACTGGATCGCCTGATCCAATAGCAATGGCGGCGGGTGGTTTGGAGAACCTGTAGCAAAAATCCCTGCCCCCCCTTCCCCCTGCATGCCCAACTGAGGTGTGCGATCATCAGAGGGTTTTTTTTACTTTTAAAAGCATTTTTTCTTCAGTCAAAAAAAATGCTCTTAAAAGTTAAAAAAAAAGCCTCTGATGATGGTGCGGCTCAGCTGGGATCATCAGAACCTTTTCAAAGCATTTTTTCTACAATCTCTTCGGCCGAAGAGGTTGTAAAAAAAAGTGTTTTTAAAGGGTTCTGGTGATCAGGCAACTCAGCTGGGATCGTCAGAACTCTTTAAAAACATTTTTTCTGCAACCTTTGGCTGAAGAGGCTATAAAAAATGCTTTTAAAAGGCTCCTGTGGCGATCCCAGCTGAGTTGCCTGATCATCAGAGGCTTTTAAAAGCATTTTTTTACAACCTCTTCGGCCAAAGAGGTTGTAGAAAAAATGCGTTTAAAGTAAAAAAAAAAATTGGCCATGCCCACTCAGTCACATACCCCCACACCAAGCCACACCCACAGAACTGGTAGTAACAAATTTTTTATTTATTTATTTTATTTATAATTTAATTTCTATACCGCCCTTCTCCCGAAGGACTCAGGGCGGTTTACAGCCATATTAAAACACATAGAATACACAGTATAAATCACAAATTTAAAATGAATTTAAAATGAAATATTTAACAGGCCTAAATAACTAAAACGGTCATAGACCGATATAAAAACCTTAAAATTTAAAATTATAAATAAATAAATTAATTAATTAAAAACACTTAGGCTAGTCCCGCACGATTAAATAATAAAGTCTTCAGTTCCCGCTTGAAGGTTCAGAGGTCGGGGAGTTGGCGTAACCCCGGAGGTAACTCGTTTCATAGGGCCGGTGCTGCCACAGAGAAGGCTCTCCCCCTGGGGGCCACCAACCGACATTGTTTGGATGATGGCACCCGGAGCAGGCCCACTCTGTGGGAGCGCACAGGTCGTTGGGAGGCTATCGGTGGCAGAGGGCACTCTCGTAGATAACCCGGTCCTAAGCCATGGAGCACTTTGAAGGTGATCACTAACACCTTGAATTGCACCCGGAAGGCTACCAGCAGAAATTTTACATTTCACCCCTGCTTTGTCTGCAAGCAAGAACTGGTGGGAGTTTAGAATTCAAACATACAAGCACTGTCGTACAACATTTTTGATAACAAAAACAAAGTCTGGATAGTGGCTTTGAGGTACATGGAGACAGAATAGAAGAGAAAGACCTCAAGAAAAATCACAAAATACAAAGATCTGCGAATAGAAATAGTATGACTGTGGCAAAAGAAAGCAAAGGTAGCACCAATAGGGTACAATCTGGGGTACAATCCCAAAACAACTTGCTCCAGTTTAATTGCTCCAGCCATCAGAATTGACAAAATCACCACCAGTCAATTGTAAAAGGCAGCTTTACTTCGAACAGCTTACATCCTGCAGTGATACAATGAACCACCATCCAGCAACATCCGCTTATAGATGTCCTAGGGACATCTAGGGACATGTAGGGATGTCCAGTGTCCTAAGGAAGGACTTGATAGATGGACAAAAACGCCAAACCAGTGTAAACATTGAGCTGACTGTGACAAACCATAATAATGCACTCCAAATTGTAATCAAGAAAAGTACCTGGACAATGCTCATATTGATATAGTGGTTAAGGCACCAGGATAGAAACTAGGAGACCATGAATTGTAATCTCCACATGGGCACAAACTAGCTGGATGACCTGGGCCAGTCACTCCCACTCAGTTCTAGAAAGGAGGAAATATCAAACCACTTCTGGAAAATGATACCAAGAAAATAGGAGGAACTCATCCAAGCATGCTAGAAGTCAATAATGACTTGAAGGCACACCCACAAAAAAGAGCCCATTTTGGCTTACATGCATATTTTAGGGCGTGTCAAATTTTTAAACTTTCAGTTTCCAAACATTAAGGATGCTCAAAACTTGTGACATGCCTTAAGGATTGTAAAGATATTTTGCTTACTTTAAAATAATTTAGATGTGCTTGGTAAATAACTACATAAACTTTTTAACATTTAACTTTTTAACATTTTGTTTGATTAGTCATGAGGAATTGACTCAAGGAAGTGTTTGCTTTTATTTATTCTCCATGTCTGTTCTGAAAATCAGGCTCCATATAATTTAATGGCTATTTTTGCATATACTTTGCACTTTTGATTTTTTGGAATTTTTAACAACTGTGATCTATTGAATTTTGTGTTTATGTTCCAGATGCTTTTGATATTTTTTTTTAATTTTCATCCCATTGTGTATGGTGATACATTTGGGAGCCAGGAGACATCGATATAATTCAGGGAAAATGGATAGAGTCCTTAAGACAGCAAGAGATACACGAAATAAGTTCAGTGATGGGACACATGCTTAGTATGCCAGTGGCTTCACCTCTAATGTCTGGGATCTTTTGGTTGGGTTGAAAAAATGCCTCATTTAAACTCTACATCACTGGTCCTCAACGAAGGCTTGAAAAAATGTTATGATTTAAATTTTGAGTTCAGTCTTGACAGAGGTCTGTGGCCACAGTTCATGACCACAAAACAGTGGTGAAATCCAAATATTTTTACTACCAGTTCTGTGGGCGTGGCTTGGTGGGCTGGCAGGGGAAGGATACTGCAAAATCTCCATTCCCACCCCACTCTGGGGCCAGCCAGAGATGGTATTTGCTGGTTCTCTGAACTGCTCAAAATTTCTGCTACCGGTTCTCCAGAACCTGTCAGAACCTGCTGGATTTCACCCCTGCCACAAAAGATATTTAAAGGGGGTCCATGGTGAAGAAAACAGCATATTAACGATACTGAGCTATGTAAACCATCCAATTTGACATTCTGTGTACATGTGTAGGAGAAAAATAGTTTAGAAAACCTATTATTATTATTATTATTATTATTATTATTATTATTATTATTATTATTATTATTGTTGTTGTTGTTATTGTTGTTATTGTTATTGTTATTGTTATTATTATTGATAATTGTTCTTGCAGTAGATGTAGTGCTTGAATGTTCCTATCACTTTCTTGTTCTCTCCGGCACATCCCAGGTATGGAGAAAATAAACTTCTCAGGTGGTGAACCGTTTCTGCATGAGCGAGGCGAGTTTGTCGGAAAGCTGGTCCGATTTTGCAAGGAGGAACTAAAGTTGCGGAGTGTTAGCATTGTGACCAATGGCAGTATGGTTAAGGAGAGATGGTTCAAAAATTATGGTAAGAGAAATTATAATCAGCTCTTCTAGCATTATATAATAGCAGTAGTGCTCAGACTTGTACACTGCTTCATAGTCCTTTACAGCCCTCTCTAAGCGGTTTATAGAGTCAGCCTATTGCCCCTAACAATCTGGGTCCTTATTTTTCTGACCTCGGAAGGATGGAAGGCCGAGTCAACCTTGAACCTGGTGAGATTTAAACTGCCAAATTGCAGGCAGCCAGCAGACAACAGATGTAGTCTGCAGTTCTGCATTCTAACCACTGGGCCACCACAGCTCATAATATATCTGTTGTGCTGATTAACTGGATGAAAGAATAAAAGGAATGGAACCATCAAAAAGAGAATAGTCTTGGCTATCTAAAACCTTGTAAGAAACAAACTTCTTTATTCCCCCATCCCCTTATTGTCATATATGGTAGAAGAGTACATTATGTGCAAAAGGCAGGTATCAGTGGGCTTGGTAAAAACTAAAGAATTAATGAGAATGTTTTTTAAAAAATTACAACAAGGAGATTCCCAAACCAACCCAATTTAATGAGCAAAGAGATTTTTCTGACTGACTGATGTGAAAGAGAGGATGAAACATTGAATGGAATATCCTGGTAGGAGCACTGCTCAGTGGCTGGCATTTCGATCTGGTTCCAATAAAATGCTCTGGATTGGACTTGGCTGGAGAACAAAAATCTTTCCAGTCGGGGAGATAAAATGATCATTTTAGTTTTTGAAATTTGTCTACCCTTAGACAAATCAGTAACAAAATAGTGCTCCTAAAACAGTTGCTTTTCGTCTGTTTTCATTCTTTGCCTTAAACTGCTTAGTGTACAGTGCTTAATATAAATGTTATCACTAGCAATATGGGGGAAAAATAATAGCTCAGAGATAGAATATTTGTTTCGTATTTAAGAGAACCCAGCTTAGGTCAGCCAAAAAAAGCAGTTTCTTGTCCTTGGAAAATCGGAGGTTTCAAAATTGGGAGAGCTGTTTTCAGTGACTAGAATCAATATTGTACTGAGCTAAATAGACAGTGGTGGGATTCAAATAATTTAACAACCGGTTCTCTGCCCTAATCGGTGAGCATGGCCACGGGGTGTGACAGGCAGCACTCGGTCTCCAGCACATCTCTGGGAGAAAAAACAGGCCACCGGGTGGTGGTGGTGGGACGCTGCACCCCCCACACACCCCGTTTTGGGCCTGGTAAGCCTCCCTACAGCCTCCTGGGAGCAAAAATGGGCTGCGGGGGGGGCATGCTGCACCCCCTCCCCTGTGGCCCATTTTGGGCCTAGTAGGCCTCCCTGCACATACCTAGGAGCCAAAATGGGGCATGTGGGGACTTCTGGAAGGGGAGGGGAGGGGAGGGGTGGGGCCAGCCAGCAATTTAACAACCAGTTTGGCTGAAGTGGTGCAAACCGGTTGAATGCCACCACTGTTTATAGACCAATTGTATGGCTTGGATTTAGGCAGCTTCCAATGAAATTTCTAAAAGTTTGTTTGTTTATTAATTACTCACTACTTTCATAATGACACTGACTATCAGGAAGCACCACATGGCCGGTTTCATTCTGTTAAGAAATTGGCAGATGTTACTAGCCAGAAATTATTGGGGATCAAACCCTCTACTAAAATCTGAACTCTGAGACTCTTGCACTTTAGATGATTATATTTAAAGTATTAGATTTTAGGACCTGTTCAAATCCTGGTGTTCATCACTTTCAAGGAGAGAGTATGACAACAGAAGTTGTCAGAATGATGTTGTTGTTGTTGTTAGTCGTGAAGTTGTGTCCAACCCATCGCGACCCCATGGACAACGTTCCTCCAGGTCTTCCTGTCCTCTACCCCTGGAGTCCATTTAAACTCATGCCTACTGCTTCAGTGACTCCATCCAGCCACCTCATTCTCTTTTGCCCTCAATCTTTCCCAGCATTAGGCTCTTCTCCAGTGAGTCCTTCTCATTAGGTGGCCAGAGTATTTCAGTTTTATTTTCAGGATCTGGCCTTCTAAAGAGCAGTCGGGGTTGATCTCCTCTAGAACTGACTTGTTTGTTCGCCTTGCAGTCCAAGGGACTCGCAGGAATCTTCTCCAGCACCAGAGTTCAAAGGCCTCAATTCTTTGTCACTCAACCTTTCTTATGGTCCAACCTTCACAGCCATACATTGCAACTGGGAAAACCATAGCCTTGACTATATGCACTTTTGTTGGCAGGGTGATGTCTCTGCTTTTTAGTATGCTGTCTAGATTTGCCATAGCTTTCCTCCCCAGGAGCAAGCGTCTTTTAATTTCTTGGCTGTGAATGATATACTACCCTCTAATGTGGTGGTGGCAGAAATTTATAATTATATACAGGAGGGCATGGCATAATCTCACATCTGTATCTCTCTGTTCTGAGAATTTTATGCTTATACCATTCCAAGACCTTCACTAGGTTCGCACAAGGTTTGCACAGCATGTTCAGCCTTTAATTATGATTTCTAACCACTGCTGGATTCACATAACAGACTGAATCTAACCCAACAAATGTTGTTTTATAATTTCTTTCCTTTAGTATTTTAACAGTGGTTACTCTTGTCATTTGAAGATTTTTGGGTTTACTATCAACAGGTAATAATAATAATAATAATAATAATAATAATAATAATAATAATAATAATAATAATAATAATAATAATAATAATAATAATAATAATAATATTTTAATTTTTATACCGCCCTTCTCCCGAAGCGGTATAATTTAGCTTCCATCTTACAAATCTTTATGTGCTTTATTTTGGTTTCCATATTCTAAAGATGGTTTTATTGACATATAAATAACAAAATATTAAGCACTATTTTGTAACAGGGTAATTTCAAATAAATAATTGTTAGTATTTCTGGTCCCCTTGACACCTGAAGTGGTAAAAGAGGACATAAAGAAGAGTTTTAATTTTTATTTAATTCTCAGTAAGCCAGCAGTTTAAACATGGAATGATACATTATGGTTATGTTTATAATCAAGATAATGGTCATTCCCTGATGGCGAGCCTTTTTGCCGTCACGTGCCAAAAGCAGGGGGAGTGGGGGGGGTCACAGGTGTGTGTGCCCACACCCATAATTCAGTGCACCCCGCCCCCCATTCATGTGTCCGTGACCTCCCGCTCACCCCACTTTTGGCACGTAATGGCACAGTGGGTCCGGTAGGCCCATTTTTAGCCTCCCTAGGCTCCAGAGGCTTTCTTGGAGCCTGGGGAGGGTGAAAATGGCCTTCCCCACCTCCCCGGAGGCTGAAAACAGCCTCGCGTGCCCGCCGATATGGCTCCACATGCTACCTGTGACACGCGTGCTATAGGTTCACCATCACGGATCTAGAACTTGATAAATTTAGATGACAATTGGCTGATGGTATTAAATACTAGTGAACTCTTTCTTCTTTAGGGGAATATCTAGATATTCTTGCTGTATCTTGTGATAGCTTCAATGAAGAAGTCAATGTTTTAATTGGCCGTGGGCAAGGAAAGAAAAATCATGTTGAAAATCTTGAAAAACTGAAGATGTGGTGCCAAAAATACAATGTTGCTTTCAAGATAAATTCCGTGATCAATCGTTTCAATGTGGAAGAAGACATGAATGAGAAGATCAAAGCTCTAAATCCTGTCCGCTGGAAGGTAAGAGCAGAAAATAGACAGCATAACTTTTAGTATTGTGAAGTGTGAAATATTAGTTATAATGGGTAGGACCCCTTTTTAAAACAAAGAAAACAATATCTTCATATTCGAAAAAAGCTGTCCATGTGTGTGTGTGTGTGTGTGTGTGGCATGGACCTGGTTCATTTTTGCTATTATCATATCCATTGCTTTTCTGACCTCTTGGAAAAGTTAAGTTAAATTAAAGGATTTGGAATCCAGCAGTTTCTTCTAAAGAACCTAAGGACACAGGTGTGGATATATATGTAGACACATCCAAGCATTCATTTTTTATCACTCTTAGCATTCTTCATTTTACTTTCAGGTTTAATAATTTGGCCTGATGAAGGAAATAATTTTATGGTACTATTGCTAAAGTATTAAGAATCAGAATTTGGTTTGTAGATCACTTGAGAATTTACCACTAGACATCAATTTACTGCCAACCAACTTTATTCAATTGCTACAACTTAGGTTAATATAAACGGTTATCAAAACTATAGTGATGGCATTGATCTATGGAGTCTGCAGAATCCTAAAGTAAGAAATTTTTAACTATTTTGCATTTAAGAGTTATTTGCCTGTGACATTTTGGCAAAGGATCTTTAGAAATCCCCATTCATGTTGTATATACCACAATGTCTTCAGCATCCATTAGATGGCAGTAAGTTACTTGACTATAAGGATCTGCGTCTTTTGAAAACCACTTTTTTCATCCTTTGCTGAACATATATGGGCATATTTATTTATTCCAAATATAACATAACTTATTCATCTACCTTTTTCTTTTCTTATCTATATTGTCACCAAAATGGAGTTCAAAATTGTAAATGTTTTTTTTTTACACCTACATTTCCTAATATAAATTTCTGATCTCAATACAGTCCTCTCAGAGGGGACTGTAACAGCTGACCACCCTATGAAACAGGATGGTCACTCAAATTAGCTTTGCTTGTGACTAATATAATTATTGCTACAGTATTTGATCACTTTAATTTGAATATTTGATTAAGCAGAAAGTTGAGCTCTACATCGGGGTTGTACAGAAAATTGTAAATATTAAAAATAGGATGTTTTGTGTAATTTGGGCACTGGTTCCCATTATACCAAAGTTGTTTCAAGCTGTTCCATGTTTCCAAAGTACTCAAAAGAGCTGATCCAGACTCAGAACAGTGTTCTTGCACAGACACATGGTATTTTGAATTCGGAACAATTACATTTTGAGTTCAATTCAGAACAATTCAAGTCTGAAGCATTTTGCACACCAACGCATGCCTACATAAAACCTGAATAATATGGCGATATAAAAATAATGGAGTCACTCTACGAGGAAGATGGAGGTGGGTATCAAAATATGGTTAATAAACTAACAAATATGCCACGATAGCATTTTCCTTCATTTTCAAGGAGATAAGTAAGATTGAGCAAAATAAGAGCAGTCCAGGTTCTTAATTTAGTTGAACATTGTTATCTATCAAGGACCTAGGAATTACATCTTCTCGGACCTGGACCCCACTCTCAGGACCAACCCACCTCCTCAGAAATCAGCCCAGCTCTCACCTTGCAGCTGTTCCTCAAATCCAGAAAGACTCTGCTCCTAGATTTGGGTTTAGGATGGCTGTGGAGATTGTTAGTTTTCTTTTGATGTGATGGGTTATTGGGTTAGATGTATATGTCTTCCTTCTTTCATTGTATTGTTTTTTACTTCTGAGATGTAATCCAAATACCATACCCACTCTAAATGGCTGACTGAGCGATAAACTACAATAATAATAATAATAATAATAATAATAATAATAATAATAATAATAATAATAATAATAATAATAATAATAATAATGCTGTTAGACTCAGATGATAAGGTAATAATTCTTAGGCTAACTAACCCAGTGTTTCTCAACCTTGACAACTTTAAGATGGGTGGACTTCAACTCCCAGAATTTCCCAGCTAGCGTTGTGGAAGTTAAAGTCCACACATTTTAAAGTTGACAAGGTTGAGAAACACTGCTCTAACCAATAATTCTTGGTTAGACTTAATAGTTTTCACCAGTCTTCTTTAAAAATTTTTATTAAGCTTATCGAGATATAAAATACAAAAAAAATGAAAATAAAAAATGAGGGAGGGAAAAGGGAAGAGAAAGACGTGCAGGTTAAAGGTAGAAAATGAATTGAAAGCATTCACTCCCGATTCTTTTTAGCACAGTAAACAAAAATACTAACATTTCAGCCTCAACTTTTTATTTTTACATACTTAATATGCACTAGCCATTTCTAAAACAGCAAACTAATCAGCAAAACTCAGAATCAAAGTTGTATTTTCTACCATCTCAAGCACAAAATCCAGAAGCTGAAGTTTTCACCAGTCTTTGACTATGGATATAATTGCAAATTACCCATACAGTATAATATCTGGTTTATAGAATTAAAAGCTTACATTAATTTTTCTTGGTAGCATTGTTCTATTGCACGGTAATTGTGACCAGCAAGACTTCTCTCTTAATCATACACTTGATGCTTTCTAGATATTTCAGTGCTTGCTCATTGAAGGAGAAAATACAGGGGAAGAATCTCTGAGAGAAGCTGAAAGATTCATCATCAGTGATGAAGATTTTGAACGATTTGTGCACCGTCATAAAGATCTCCCATGCTTAGTCCCTGAATCTAATCAAAAGGTAATCATGCTGATTGTTCATACACTTTGAAAGCAATATATTTATTGTTTGGCATTAGAAGTCCTAATGCTGATGGCTTACAGCAAAATGCAATTATCCAAGTTCTTTTTGTCTTTTGCTACAAGAAAGCTTTTGTTAATAGGGATTTGTTAGAATGCTTGCAGTTTATACCGCCTTAGCATTTTGAATCTGTATTGTTGGGAGTCTAGATGCCCAGTGTTATACCAAGGGGAATTGTTGCACATTTCTTATTAACATTGTTGCAAGCAATTGCATCAGAAATTAACAGTCATGGCACTAGTCCACTATAATAATTAGATGTATAAAACTCCATTATTACTGTACCATGATACAGTAATAATATTCTAATGCATCACATAACTGTTGATTGTGATCATGATGTCTCCCCTGCCAGATAAGGAGAAGTCGAAGATATCTCACATGGTTTATTGTACTGTGAGTTATACAGAGTATGTAGGTCCATGTATATTCTCCCCTTCTAGAGAGATTTCCAGGGAGGACAGACAACTTTTATGTAGGCATTCTCTTCCAACACTCAAACCCAGCTACCACACGTGCAGTGGCAAAATTCTGTGTCGCTGCAATGTCCACAAGAAAAAAAATTGGTTACAGAGTTATAGATGTCAACATGCACCAATTTTTGGGAGATATCTATAACAATTTTTGAAAAAATACATTTACCCACACACTTATCGGCTCTCCACTCATGTGAATTAGGGAGTGACCCTAACTGTTTGAGATCATGTATTTTCATAACAGGGATGTTATTATTCACGATTAATGTCAGTATTATTTTTAATTTATTGTATGTCTATTGCTGGTCGATGACCGTAATAAAGTTTATATATATATATAAAGTTGATTGTGATTAGTCTCAATAGGGACATTCATGAAGGAAAAATTAGATTTTGCAAAACCACAAATTAATGTTGGATTCAACAGAATTTTAACTTTTCTAGGATCTCAGTTTGTTTCATTTAGACTTATAAAAGGACTGAAAACAACTCTTTCCCCATCCTTTGATTGCCCCTCCCCTAATTTGGATTATATTTTTAAAAATTATTTGTTCTTTTATAACTCAGTAGATCAAATGGAGGAAGCGCAGTATTAGGTATGTTTGCCGCCTTGAGTTGTTTATTATACAGATAGTCCTTGATTTATGACTGGTCACTTAATGTCTGTTTGAAGTTATAATGAACCCAAAAAAGTACTTTCAACCTTGATTCAAAGTTACTGTCTCCTCCCCACAGATCATAGTCAAAGGGCCCTTATTTATGGCCGCATCGTAGTCAGATGACTGCAAATTATGACCTTTTTTTGCCAGAAACCAGCATTTACTGGTACTTCCAATTTCCAGGAAAAAAACACCTGTTGTAGGCAATGAATTCATTTAATAACTGTAGTGATTCACTTAATGGCTTAACGAAAATATTCCCCATAAAAATCACTTCAGTCATAGTATAACCTGCTTAATTACAACCGTAATACTGCATTCTAACCACTTCATCACCACGGCTCTGTTTGGATTTTGATAGGGAGGATTTTTAGGTCCCGAGTGTGGGTCTCCTTCCCACCTGGGACCCTCCATTCTTTACCTTGGACCAGGGGTGAAATCCAGCAGGTTCTGACAGGTTCTGGAGAACTGGTAGTGTAAATTTTGAGTAGTTTGGAGAGCCGGCAAATACCACCTCTGGCTGGTCCCAGACTGTGGTGGGAATGGAGATTTTGCAATATCCTTCTCCTGCCATGGCCACCAAGCCACATTATGCCCGCCAATCACGCCCACAGAACCGGTAGTAAAAAAAATTGAATTTCACCACTGGACTCGGTATACTTAATGACCCAGGCTCTCACTAAATGATCACAGTTAGATGCACAAGGATTGAGTCATTGACGAAGCAGTTGTATGATGTCTCACGTAATGACAGCTTTACTTGATGACCAAGACTCTGAGTTCAACTGTGGTCACAAATTAAGAATATCTATACTCCTTCCAAAGCTCTTACACTCTTCTTTTTATATGATGTGAACAATTTCATGTTTAAATGTTGAGTTTTGCCGTGTTCTTGTTTTGAGGAACTTGCTTAAATAATCAGAATTCTATGGCTAACTTTCCTGAAAATATATTAGTTACAGGTATGGGAAATCATAGCACAAAATAATGTTATGTCACATCAGATTTCCATAATAGACTCTCTGTTAATTTAAATTAATTCTCTAGCACAGGTAGCTTTTAACTTGCACATTATATTAAGGACTATTTTGAAACAATAGTACAGAATAAAAAAGTACTATAAGCCAGGGGCGCAATGCTCCTGGATCGGACCAGATCACACGATCTGGTAGCGAATGTGGCCGCGATAGTTGGGCGATCCGGTAGCGATGGCGGAGCAAAGCTCCGCCCATCTGCCCAGATGTCATTACTTCCTGGTTTTAACCAAGAAGTAATGTGATTTTTACGTTCTGGGCATGCACAGAAGGTTTTGCACATGCACAGAAGGTCTGCACGGGCATGTGACTTATGGCATGTGCACTTCCGAGCCGGTAAGGAAGGTAAGTAGATTTCACCCCTGCTATAAACTATATGAAGAACCTACAGGTAGTTCTTGACTTACAACAATTTATTTAGCGACTGTTCAAAGTTACAGTGGCACTGAAAAAAGTGACTTATGACCATTTTTCACAGTTAAGACCTTTGCAGCATCCCCATGATCACGTGATCAAAATTCAGATGCTTGGCAGCTGATTTACACTTATGACGGTTGCTGTGTCCCAAGGTCACGCGACCACCTTTTGCAACCTTCTGACAAGCAAAGTCAATGGGGAAGCAGATTCACTTAACAACCATGTTACTAATTTATCAACTGCGGTGTTTCACTTAATAACTGAGGCAAGAAATGTCGTAAAACAGGGCAAAAGTCACTTAAGAAATACCTCACTTACCAACAGAAATGTTGGGTTCAATTGTAGTCACTTAAATTGAGGACTGCCTGTAAATGAAATCTGCTATTATTTTTTAATTTATGCATTAGATTTTTATCCCACCTTTATTACTTTACAAATAATGCAAGACAGCAAACGCATCCTACACACTATTCTCCTCCTGTTTTCTTCCCAACAACAGCCCTGTGAGGTAGGTTGGGCTAGGAGAGTGTGACTGGCCCAAAATCACCCAGCCAGCTTTTATGCCTCACTCTCTAAATATATAGTTATACATTATGGTAAATTAAAGTTGTTGCTTTCCCATCTTTTCACAGATGAGAGATTCCTACTTAATTCTGGATGAATATGTAAGTAATTTTGTTTGTCATTTTATTTGCTCTATGTTTTGAAAATATTTTTCCTGTTTCTGAAATCAAGAGCTTTATTTCAGTCCTTGCCACAGGGGGATCACAACTTACACTTCTTGGAAGTAAAATCCCCTGAAATCAGCGAAGCATATTGCAGTTTAGTATTATAAACAGAACTAATACAATATTAGTTTACAGGGTATAAGTCTCCCTTATACTGTAAAAACCTGATATGGCGGACTGTAGAGCCACAGATTTTTGGATACAGCGGATGAAAATTTCCATTTTGTTTACATCATTTTATAATCATTTGGGCAAGGTCGTAAATGTGATGCAATCATGTCATTTACATCACTTCAGGGGTGAAATGCTCCCAGTTCGGATTGACTCCCCCGATCCGGTAGCGATGGCAGCGGGTGGTTCGGAGAACCAGCAGCAAAAATCCCTGCCCTGCCCCGCCCATGCCCACCAATTGCCCAATTGCCGCTTCTTTTAAAAAATGCTTTTAAAAGGTAAAAAAAAAAAGGCTCTGATGATCACCTATTTGGCTGAATAGGTTGTAAAAAAATTCTTTTTAAAAGTAAAAAAAAAGATTGCGCACCACAGCTGATCTCACACATACACACTGTTCTACTTACCCCATGCCTCCTTTTGGTGCTCACTGTTCGCATGCAGCACACAAGTGCAGCCAGTGAACCGGTAGTAAACCGGTTCAGATTTCACCACTGCTTCACTTGTATGATAGTGTTGTTGCGAATAATGTACTCTTTCAATAAAGGAGAAAATGTGTGGCTCAGGGTTGAAATGAGGAGTTCTTGGTGCTCTCTGAGCCTGGTTGTTTTCCTGCAGACATTTCATTACCCAAGCTATAATATCATCAGTGCTAGACTACAACTGATGATGTTACCTAGTTTGGTAAAGAAATATCTGCAAGAAAACAACCAAGCTCAGAGAGCACCAAGGACACCTCAATATATTCTTTAATTTAAAATAGATTCATGAACTAATGGACTCTTTTCCTCCTCACCCCCCAAGTCCGTTAGATAAAAAATCCTGTATTTGTTTATTCAATCATTAGTCCTTTGCATTCAATGCAGCATTGCATTGGAATAAACGTGCATTCTGTAGTGTTTATAAAAGTAGAGCAGTACATATGTGCAGTACATATGTGCAGTACAACTGTACATTCAATGCACATACTTAAAACTCAGGCCCTTTTGCTATTTTTGCTGTTTTATTTCTATTCCTCAACAAACAACCGTTCACTCAGTGACCGTATAAAATTACGATGGCACTGAATGAAGGGAATTACGATCCGTTGCTTTGTGAGATCTTTACACGTGAGCTAAAAACAAATACCTTATGGTTTTGGGTATCATTCAGAGCCTTAAATATTAATAACATTCCCATGTGTAAAATTACGTGAAGTCATTTGCAGGATTGGGATTTGGCACAAACGTCAAGCGATTTGGTGGGTTTGGTAGAACAGCTGTACACAGATGTTCATTCTCTTCTGCTATAATTTTTTTCTTTGCGTTTTTCCCAGATGCGTTTTCTCAACTGTGTCAATGGCCGGAAAGAGCCTTCTCGATCAATCCTGGATGTGGGGGTAAAAAATGCTATACAATGCAGTGGCTTTGATGAAAATATGTTCTTCAAGCGAGGTGGCAAATATGTCTGGAGCAAAGCAGACATGGCACTGCAGTGGTGATCCAACTTGTTATTTGCTGGAAACATCTGCAAGCACAAACTGTACTCATTTTACTCTCCTCTTCGGAGAAAGATGCTTAATGTTTTTTTGGGGTTTTTTTTGAAAGACACCGTCCTGCATTCTAGATACCAGAGGTGGATGCTATGTCAATGCTGCTTTTATGCAAAAATAAAGTGTCATATTTTGTTCACAAACAATGAATTGTACCAGCACAGAACGTGCTGGCTTTAGAAAGATACTTGTCCAATAGTCAAACATGCAATACTGGGAAACGAGACGTTGGCTGCTGCCTTATTGTAGGATTGCAGAGATGAATTTTGAAATATTTAATGCCAGTAGGATGCATCTATGTAAAAGTGGGTAAAAAAGATTATAATTGTCTTTTTTCAACATACAAATGGATCAATACCAATTTATATATGTAAGGTCAGTATAATTAAACTAAAATTTTGGGACAAATTATCAGCAAAGAGAAGGTACAGCAGAAGACTAAGTTGCCATGGTTATCACAAGTGCATTGCTGAAAATAAAATCAATCCAATTTTCAAACTCAGTTGGTAATTTTCAGGTGACCCAAAGCTGCCTTTAAAGTTCTCCTAGAAAGCATAAGAGTAGGAAGATAAAATAGAGGCGGGGTGAAATCCAGCAGGTTCTGACAGGTTCTGGAGAATTGGTAGCGGAAATTTTGAGCAGTTCGGAGAACCGATAGTGGAAATTTTGAGTAGTTCAAAGAACTAACAAATACCACCTCTGGCTGGACCCAGAGTGGGGTAGGAATGGAGATTTCGCAGTATCCGTCTCCTGCCACACCAAGCCACACTACATACACCAAGCCACGCCCACAGAACCAGTAGTAAAAAAAAATTGGATTTCACCACTGAATAGAGGCCAATGTGAGAAGGGCTATCCGGGGTCAGTACTATTTGCATTTTTCTAAGTTACTTTTGTTTGTGGGTGTGGAATGTGAGTTTCGTTTGCAATACTGCAGAAAGTCAATTTTAGACCTTTTCTGTGATTCTTACCTCAAAATACCATGTAAAAATGTAGCACTGACTTCTGCAACTTAGTTTGCAAATTCTAGAAGTGAAACAAGAGGGTTCCAAGGACTTCTGATTTCGACTTCTATCGGTTTTTTTTTAACAGAATTTACTTATGACTAATGATGGTCAATATATCTTTGGAATAATCTGCAAAAAATAAAAGAAGATATGTTTTATTTTGTGATATGGTTTTATGGTTCGTATTGTTTTTATTGTTTTATATCTTTTTTTTTTGCTGTTTTCATATTGTTTTTAACTTTGTGAGCTCCTGAGAATCATGTATGGAGATAAGTATCTATATAAATTCAATAAACATTCTTTTAAAAGTATGTAATCTGAGTAATTTTTCCTGCAAACTCATTCATTCATTCATGCATACAGTCACTCATTCATTCATTCTATCTGATTTATTCATCCAGTCTATATTCATAGAGTTTTTGGGTTTTTTTGCAGGATGCTAGAATTCAACTTGGTAATAAAGAAGTTCATTTGTAACACAGGTTAAAAGCTGCCTCTTGTTTGCTTATCCCCATACTGCTGCTTTTGTGGAGACATTTCTGTTGCTATGCAGAATGCTACTTTGGCTATGCAAGGGGATGATGTCTCTCTTACCTGCATCTAATATATCCTTTAGATCTATCTGAGGGTGCCCCCCTTCCGGAGTCGATTTGGGCGCCATCAGCGAAAGAAGGAATCCGTTCTAGTCCAGCTGCTGTGCATAGTGCTGTGCACTAGCATAGTATACATCTGTGATGGTGAACCTATGGCATGTGTGCCACAGCTGGCGCGCGGAGCCCTTTCTGTGGGCACGCAAGCCATCACCCAGCTCCGCTTCACTGCGCGTGTGTGTGCCTCCTGCCAATCAGCTGATTTTTGGGATGCTCAGGGGGCGCATGTAGGAGACGCGCACGCATGTGCGAGGTCATGCGTGCATGCATGGGTGGTTGTGTGCACATGTACAGGGGTGGGGGAACATGGGGAAGTGTGGTGGCCCCTCCAGCCCATTTTTGGGCCCAGGAGGCCTACTAGGCCCAAAACGGGGGGTGGGGGAGTTTCGTGCGCATGCACGGGAGGCCAGGGGGAGCGTGGGGGTCGTGTGCACATGCACAGGGACAAGGGGAGCATGGGGGGGTCATGTGTGCATGTGGGGGGCGCATTGCATTATGGGTGCCAGCACATGAAAGGGTTAGCCATCACTGGTATACATCCTCCACCACCAAAAAAGAAAAAAAAAGTAATTTCCTATCATTTACTTAGCTGATCTTAGAAAATTACACAGGGTTGGACTGATTAGAAACTGGATGGGAGATGAGCAGGAAAGGCCAAAACTTCAGTCTAGACAAGAAAAGTCAACAAAATTCCTAATAAAAGGCAGTCCTGGCAATGGTAAATGAGTTCCATTTTTTGCAGGGAAAAGAATAGCTATATGCAGGTCACCAAAAATTGAACTTGACTGAAGAGAACATTCATATTTATCCTTACTTTGCATTCTGGGATGGATTTTACATTATTTTCAAAGTTAGCAGACGGTAATAGTAAAATTTGACAATTCCAGTTTACCCTATTCCTTCAATTATAGCGATTGCAACATTTATTTACCAGTGATAAAATATACCGATAATGTTTACTGGTAAGCTGACATCCCTGTTGAACAAAAATACTTCAATTTTTTACAGGAATTTATAATGTAATGTTTTTGCATGTGCCTTGTGAGTTGGTATTGATTCCTGGCAACCGCCTGGACTACTCCACAGTTTTCTTGGCAAGATTTTCAGAAATGGTTTGCCCTTGCCTGCTTCCCAGGGCTGACCCAAGAGTGACTGGCTCAAAGTCACCTAGGCAGCTTTCATGCCTAATCAGGACTAGAACTCAGTCTCCTGGTTTCTAGCCTGATACTTTAACCTCTACATCAAACTTACATATTTCTTACATATTTTTTGGTCAAGTTAAGCGTTTGATCTCTATTTGGAAGGGGGGGACAAGACTTATTTATATTGATTTATATTGTTATAAATGTGGTCTATCAATTTAATATTTAACCTCACAGTGGGAAAAAGGTTCCATTTCAGAAATGAAGCAATATGCCCTGGACTCTAAAATATTTAGAGTCGTACTATTATTAGATAATTATTCCACCTGTCTTTATATATAACCTCAGGCAGCAAACATACTTAATTCTCATTCCTCCTTCATAAGTAGGCTAGCTTGGTCGCTCAAAAGTGAGATACTGGTGAAGCGGGCACAACAGTGCCTGCATTTTTTGCATCGCATGAGAAGAGTAGATCTTCCTTCCCTGTTCCTCTATAGAGAGACGATTGAGAGCATCCTGTCATATTGCATTACTGTCTGGTTTGGAAGCATTACCAAGAGTGGTGAAGATAGCGGAAAAGATGATTGGTAGTTTATTTCCTTCTATCTAGGACATAGCATATAAGTGATGCTTGAGCAGGCACCACACGGTATATAGCAGTGGTTAACCTTTTCGGAACCGAATGCCAAAACGAGCTCGTGCACATGCGCCAGAGCGCCGGAACCCAAAAGAGAGTAGTTGGTCGGTATGCATGTGTGCAGTGGCCAGCTACTCTTTCAAGTTCCATTGCGCGCATGCGTGCCAGACAGCTGGTCCATCGCACCAGCACACTGGCCAGCTGCTCTCTTCCGGGTTCTGTCATGTGCATTCATGCTGGACCAACTGGCCGGTGTGCATGTGCGCAACGGAACCCGGAAGAGCACCTGGTACTTGCCCCCAGAGAGGGCTCTGCATGCCACCTCTGGCACACGTGCCATAGGTTCACCACCACGGGTATACATAATGTATATATGCGTGTTATGTATGGGTATGGGTAGATATATACTTTCTTTTGAGAGCAAGCAACAGAAATTCATTTTTAATGTGGGCCAATGTGTTCACAGTAAAAAATGATAGTAAAGGTTATCTTACCTTACCTTAACTTATCATCTATTAACCTTAACCCTCCTCACCGCCACTAAATTGTTTTGGAGCAGGTGTGCCAAACTGGCAGCCCACGGGCCGGATATATCACACATAGGCCATGCCCATCCCGGCTCCACAAAGGCAAAAAAACATTGTGCTACATCACGTGACATCACGTGATGCGACCGAGTTTGACACCCGAGTTTTGGAGGATCAGATGAGGAGAACACGTTGTTCTTTGGACTGATAAATACATAGTATAAAAAGTTAGCACCCGCCCCTCTTGGAAGAATGAAATATTTTAGGAAATATTAAAAAAGCAGAATATTATATTTCCCCTAAAGAAAAAACATGTTTCTAAAGACAGAAACTCAGAGTTTCAGCTCCCTGCCCCAAGCGGATATTTGTTGCCCATTGAGAAGGACTGGGCCAGCCTATCTACAAAACAAAAGACCTTCAGCTCCAGGATGATGGGATTATCCTTCAGGGCAAAGCCATTCACCTTCAATAGAAACTGCACTACAAAGCCCCTTCATTGCATCAGCCCAAGCTTCAATCAAGCTTGACTCAGATAACATACAAAATCAGCTATGACCCTGGGAGTCTGACAGCAACCAATAGAATACATGCCCTTGCCACAGGAACAGGAAGCTCAATGGCAAGGCCGAAGAGAGGGTATAAATAACCCTCACTCTCCACTCCATGTGTTCAGCTGTACCAGGACCATGTGCTTGATGGTTCTGCTCCATTAAACCATCTTTCCAGTCAGCCTCCATGTTTCCAGTGTCTTTCTCCCCACTTAGAACTGAACCAGATGGATATTTCTTCCAAGAACAGAAAACGGTTAATAGATAACCACACGCAGTGTGATTTTTACTGCTGTTCAAAACTTGCTTGGATTCCCAAATAGCCCATTGTACACACTCATGCATGCATTGCCCCCCCCTCGCTCCTAATATCAGCCTATCTATCTTGGAAGGGGGAGAGCAGATTCCCATAGTGCAGTGTTTCTCAACCTCAGAGACTTTAAGCCTTGTGGACTTTGAGGCACAGAATTTCCCAGCTAGCATGGGAGTTGAGGTCCACATGGCTTAAAGTTGCTGAGGTTGAAAACTACTGCTGTAACTTATGCATTTTTGTTATTAAAATTATAAAGCCGGGGGAGGGGGAGGGGTAGCTGCATTTCACATTCTGATTTGGGAAGTTAGAACTACTTGCATTAAAATATAAAGCAAAATATTTCTCAGGCTTTCCTAATAGTAAAAAAACAAAACTATTAGCTGCTATCCAGCTAAAGGGGAATTACAAGTCAGCAACAAACTGTCACAGACTGTCTGGACCTGCAGCTTAATGTAAACGTAATAAACACAAATGTATGAATTATCTCTTTAATTACCGCTTTAAGCTTTTATGGGGGAGGAGGGTAGTTCAACAATGTTCAACATTAATTGATTCAAACCTAAACTTCACTATGATCCTTGTAATCGCTAGTAATTTTATTTACTCTTAAATAGCATGGTAATGTTTGAAATATGGCATTTTAAACTGTTTTTGATAACCATGTACAGCTGCCAGGCACAAATTTAGACCAAAGCCACAGTTTCTATATATAGATTTAGTACTGTACACCACTGAGGAAAAAATAACTGAAAAGGCTTTGCAAATTGCAGTTTTCTTAATCTCTTATTTTTATTGCACTAACCATAATCACATTCAACTCCAGTGGGACTAAAATGCACCCAGCATTCTTCCATTTCATGCATGTAGATTTCTTGCATAACTGCAAATTCCCCCCAAATACCATAGAGGCGATTACGGAGCTTCATTCCATAGCAGTTTAGTAAAAATTGCCCTTCTTCAGATACAAAGTTGTTTAAATAAAGCCTGAAAGTCCACACCCAAACCACATCACCTTCATGACTTAAAACCTCAGAGCAATCGCTACGCATGAATGCAAACGTTCCAGTTAATACTTTTTAGTAAGTTCCTTTATAAGATAAAAAATACAGAAGAAACACAAGTTAGAAAAAGAGAAAGAAAAGCAAAGAGAGAAAGAAAAGTAATGACTTTGCCTTTCTTCAGTGCAATAGATTACAAAAATAATACAACATCCAACAGATTACAAAAACAATACAACATCAGCATCCATTTCGCTTTACATTTCACAACATCAAAATCATTTTAAACATCAAAACCTACAGTCATGTGAAGTAAGTGCGTTCTCTTTGAATTCTGTGGTTTTACGTATCAAGGCATAGTAAAAATCATCCGGCCCTTAGCAGTTCTTAAAAGTAGAAAAGCAAATACAACCTCGGATGAACAACCGTGTCATCATTCATTGGAGAGAGAAAAAAGCCAAAATGGAGAAGCGGTGTGTGAAAATCTTAGCACATCTTTACTCCTTCCATACGTATGAAGAGGTTAAGTAGCCAACAGGTGCTGCTAATCAAGCACCCTCGATCAATTGATCATCAGCAAGTATGACTACCTCTTTAAAAGTCGAAGTTTTAGGCATTTGCTGGGCTCCAGCATTGAAGTGTGTGTTAACACAATGCCAAAGAATAAAGACATCAACAATAAACTTAGAGAAGCTATTGTTAGTGCCTTGGAAGGGTTATAAGGCCATTTCCAAACAATTCAAAGCCCATCATTCTAGAGTGAGGAAGATTATTCACAAGTGGAAAGCATTCAACACAGTTGCCTAGCAGTGGAAATCTCAGCAAACTCACCCTAAGCTCAGACTGTGCGATGCTCAAGAGAAATTGCAAGAATTCCAAGAGTTACATCTCAGACTCTGCAGGCCTCAGTTAACATGTTATACGTTAAAGTTCATGATAGTATAATTAGAAAAATTAGACTGAACAGGTATGTTTGGAAGGGTTGCCAAGAGAAAATCTCTTCTCTATAAAAAGAGCATGGCAGCATGACTTAGGTGTGCAAAGTTGCACCCAAACAAATGTAATATGTGTCTTACATCTAGGAAAACCAAAGGTACAAGTACAGAGGAGGTGAAACCTGGTTCTAAAACAGTAACTGTAAGAGGGGCCTTGGAGTCCTAGTGGATGATCACTGTCGCCAGCAATATGCGACAGCAACCAAAAAAGCTAATACAATCCTTGGTTGTATAAACAGAGGCATAGAATCAAAATCATGTGAAGTGTTAGTACCGCTTTTTAGCTCCTAAGTAAGATCATACTTGAAATACTGCATCCAGTTTTCATCACCACATTACGGAAAAGATGGTGAGACTTTGGAAAAATTGCAAAGAAGAGCAACTAAGATGATTAAAGGCCTGGATACAAAAACGTATGAAGAATTTGCTGGAATTGGGAATGGGTAGTCTAGAGAAATGAAGGACTAGGGGTGCCATGATAGCAGTATTCCTATATTTGAAGGGCTGCCTCAAAGATAAGGGGGGGTCAACTTATTTTCCAAAGCATCAGAAAGCAAGACAAGAAACAATGGATGGAAATTAATCAAGGAGAGAAGCAACCTGGAATTATGGAGAAACTTCCTAACAGTCAGAACAATTAACCAATGGAACAGCTTGCCTTCAGAAGGTTTTTAAGATTTTTACCTCATTGGAGGTTTTTTAAGAAAACACTGGATGGTCACCTGTCTGAAATAGTATAGGGTCTACAGCTTGATCAGAGGGCTGGACTAGAAGACCTCCAAAGTCCCTTCCAGTTCTATTCTGATTGATTGAAATCACAAGATTTCTGGAACACTCTCCTTTGAACAGACAGGACCAAAGGAGAGATGTTTGGTCATAATGCCACATATGGTGAAAACCAAACACAGCGTATCAGCACAAACATCTCCTGCCAACCATCAAGCATGGTGATGAAGGGGTGATGATTTGGGCTTGTTTTGAACCCCAGGACTTGGGCTCTTGCAGTCATTGAGTCAACCATGAACTCTTCTGTAAATCAAAATGTTACAGTCAAATATAAGGCTACCTGTCCGACAGCTAATGCCTGGCTGACATTGTGTCACGCAATAGGACAATGATCCCAAGCACACCAGCTGAATGGCTGAAAAAGAATCAAGGTGTTGCAATGACCCAGTCAAAGTCCACACCTCAACCCAACTAAAATGCTATGGTGGGACCTCAGGAGAGCTGTGCATAAACAAATGTCCACAAACTTCAATGAACTGAAGCAACGCTGTAAAGAAGAGTGGGCCAAAATTCCTCCACAGCAATGTGAGAGACGGATAATGCCATACAGAAAATGAATACTTCAAACTATTGCTGCTAAAGATGATTCTACAAGCTATTGAATCATAAGGTGTACTTTGTTTTTCTCCATTTTGGCTTTCTTTTTGTAAAATAAATGATGACTTAGTGTAATATCTCATGTGTCGTTATTCACCCGAGGTTGAATTTACCTACTTTAAAGAATTGCTAAGGACCAGATGATTCTTACTATGTCATGATACATGAAACTACCGAGCTCACAGAGAATGTATCTACTTTTTCACATGACTATAAAATCAGTTTCATTTTTTCCCCCGTTTCAAGCAAGAAGTCCAGAAGCAATTATGAATGCAAGCATTCTGCATGCTATTCCACTACCACATCCAGTGATGTGCCAATGTTACATTGCTACATACTATTCACCTGTAATTTTGGAAATTGGCAAATGAATGTATTTTCGTCTTATAGAATTATGAGGCACAGGAATTCTGGGAGCTGTAGCCACAAGAGTTGACAAGAGTTCCAGTTCTGATTTAACACTGACACTTCTGTAGAGACAGAAAGTTCTTAACACTACCAGTCAAAAGGCATATATAAGTAGTCCTCAACTTACAACTACAATGGGGACTGGAACTTCCATTGCTAAATACTGTATGGCAGTTAAGTGAATTGTGCTCAATTTTATGACCTATTTTGCCATGGTTGTTAAGTGAATCATCCTAGTTATTGTTACATCGTCTGCCTTCCCTCTGATTTTGCTTGTTGGAAGTCAGCTGGGAAGATCATAAATGGTGAACATGTGACCCTGGAATGCTGTAATTGTCATAAATACTTGCTGTTTGCCAAGTACCCAAATTTTGGTCACATGACCTAGAGATGCTATGATAGTTGTTAAAAGCTAGTCTCTTTTTTGTGTGCCATCATAACTTTGAACCATTGCTAAATAAAGCATTGTAAATCAGAGCACAGGTAGTCCCAAAGGTGCTTTTTCAGGAGGCAACTGGACTTTCTTGGTTTTTCTTTTGAAGACAAAGAAGAGAAGCGAAATGTCTTCAAAAGAAAAAAACAAGAAAGTCCAGTTGCCTCCTGGAAAAGCACCTTTGGGACATGACCTGGATGACTGAGAAACTCTACAGACAGACTACGGGTACCTTACAGATATTCAGGTTCTTTATTTTAAAGATCAAGTAAAAATTTTTTCTCATTTAACATTCTGTCTTACATACAGAGGTGTCTGAAGGACCCAATACTTTCATCAAAAGTGAGGACAGTGGCATCACGCTGTCCCGACACAAGCTTCACTCCTTTGGTATGTGTGACACAGTGGTGGTTTTCAATTTTTTTTACTACCGGTTCTGTGGGTTGGCTTGGTGGGTGTGGCATGGCTTGGTGGGCATGGCTTGGTGGGCATGGCAGGGGAAGGATACAGTAAAATCTCCATTCCCTCCCCACTCCAGGGGAAGGTTACTGCAAAATCCCCATTTCCTCCGATCAGCTGGAACTTGGGAGACAGAGAATAGATGGGGGCGGGGCCAATCAGAATTTTTACTACCGGTTCTCTGAACTACTCAAAATTTCTGCTACTGGTTCTCCAGAACTGGTCAGAACCTGCTGAAATCCACTCTGGTGTGACATCACAATGGACATACTATATTAAGGAGGCAGTCTGTATCCAAAGGAAGAGATTCTGCCATTTCTTTCTTCTGTCCACCTCTGCCTCCTCTTGATACCCCGTGCAGTCCATTGATCACACTAGCCAGTTTCAAATGCCCACATTGGAGGGTGACTTTGAAGACTAATAATGATGAATTCTGTTATAAAACTAACTAGGATACACTCAGATGGCTACCATTAAAAAGCATTCCTCCAGCCCTTGAGTGGGCAGGACCGTAAATTGCCCTGATCACCGAGTTTTAATTTATCTCAGTCACGAGCAACAACTGTGGTTGTGTTTGTACTTTGGATGTGGGACAATGTAGAGAAAATGATGGTTGAGTGTTAAATTTTACAGTTCAGCTATGCCTTGTCTTTTAGCATTTGTCCATTTTAGGTTACAACTGAATGCTCTGGTTAAAGATTGGGACAGTCTGGATTAGAAAAAAGGAAGATTATCTTAAAATCCTATGGCTGAGCCAGGAAGCCAGGACCATACATTGTTCTCCCAAAGACAAGGGATTGGTTCAGATTGTATTTTTCTCTAAATTGTATGGCCAATTTAGAGAAACCAAGGACTGGGTGGAGACACGATAGCAGTATTCCAGTATTTGAGGGGCTGCCACGAAGAGGAGGGGGGATGTCAACCTATTTTCCAAAGCACCAGAAGGGGAGACGAGAAACAATGGATGAAAACTAATCAAAGAGAGAAGCAACCTGGAATCAAGGAGAAACTTCCTAACAGTGAGGACAATTAACCAGCGGAAGTGGGTTGCCTTCCTAAATTGTAGGTGCTTCATCACTGGAGGTTTTTTAAAGAAAGACTGGAGAGCCAGCCACCAATCTGGAATGGTATATAAGCCTGGCTAGGTGGCTCAGTGGCTAAGCTTGTCGATCAGAAAGGTCAACTGTTTGGTGGTTCGAATCCCTAGTATAGATCTCCTGTGTGAGCAGGGGTTGTACTAGATGACCTCCAAGGTCCCTTCCAACTCTGTTACTGTTATTAGATAAAGAGCAGAGGTTGGTTTCAGCAGGTTCTGACCAGTTCTGGAGAACTGGTAGCGGAAATTTTGAGTAGTTCGGAGAATCGGTAGTAAAAATTTTGACTGCCCCTATCTATTCTCTGCCTCCTAAGTCCCAGTGTCAGCTTTGGAAGACATACTAGGCCGAAGGCTTTGGCGCTGCCACTTTCCAATGTGTGGGAAAGTAGGAGGGGGGGTGGTTGGTACAAGGGGCCATTAGACATAATAACATTCTTCCTGCCGGTCAAGGTCAGGCCGAGCCTACATCTGGAGAAGGAGAGGCCGGAGTGATGTCTCGAGATGGGATGGTTGGAGATTGGAGCATGTGATCGGCAGAAGGGTCAAGAGGGTGGGGATTTTGGAGTTTGCCTTATTGAGAGAGAAACACGGATCCCCAGATTCGGTTTTCCTCCAACTGTGCCAGTTTACCTAGGCTAGTAAAAGAATTTTGAAAGATGTTTGCTTCGGAGTCTTTTCTGCTGGAGGGGGTTTTCTGGAAAGCTGACGCCCAGCTGATCAGGAGCAAATGGGGATTTTCCAGTATCCTTCCCCTGGAGTGGGGTGGGAATGGAGATTTTACAGTCTTCTCCCCATGCCACGCCCACCAAGTCATACCCACAGAACCGGTAATTAAAATATTTTAAAACCCACCATTGAGAAAGAATCTCCTGCTTGAGCAGCGGGGCTTGGCTAGAAGACCTCCAAGGTCCTTCCTAGCTCTATTCTGACCGATCGATCGATCGGGGCCTGCTAAACATCCAAAGAAGCCCGCATAAGCGAGTCGACCATCCTTGCCCACCGCCGCCCGAGCCTGAAATCCGCCAAGAGCGATCCGAACGTAACCTGAGATTGCCTGAAGCAGGGGGAAGGCTCTGCCCTTTTGTCTTGCGCCCCGCGAGCCGGCAGGGGGCGCGCGAGGGGGACATCCGCGGCTCACCCAATTTAGCGGTCGCTTCAAAGCAGCCCCGCTCCGGCTTGCAAAGCCACAGAAGCTTAATGGCGCCCTTGTGCTCAGATTAGCTATTCCCTTTCCCTCCTCCCTCCCTCCCCCCTTCCCCCCCCCACCGTCTTCCTTCCTCAAGGGATAGAAGGAGGGGGGGCCCGAGAGGAGCAGAAAGCAGCGGGCCGCCGCCGCGGCGAGGGAAGCGCGCAGAACCGGCCTCGGGCAAAGCAAGCAGCGGCGGCAGCAGCAGCAGCAACAGCAGAATGCGCGAGGCGCCCACACCCCGGCTAGGCTGCTCGCGCCCCTGAGGAGCGGGGCTGCACACAGCGCGTGGTCCATGCAAGCCCCGGCGGGAGCTGCAGAGCCCAGGAGGCGCCCGCTTGGCAGAGGCGGCGGGCTTTTCTCTTTCCGAGGACGGCGGCGGCGGCGGCAGCAGCAGCAGAATGCGCGAGGCGCCCACACCCCGGCTAGGCTGCTCGCGCCCCTGAGGAGCGGGGCTGCACACAGCGCGTGGTCCATGCAAGCCCCGGCGGGAGCTGCAGAGCCCAGGAGGCGCCCGCTTGGCAGGAGCGGCCGAGGCGGCGGGCTTTTCTCTTTCCGAGGACGACGGCGGCAGCGGCAGCAACAGCAGCAAGAGGAGGAGGAGAAGAAGGGTGAGGCGTCGCCGTTCGTCGGGCTCGTTGGAGCTCTTGGCATCCCTCGCGGGCGCTTCCTCTGGGTAGGCCGCCCTCCTCCCCGGCGCGGCGGCTGAAGGGTTTGCGCGGCCGGCGATGAGATGGGAGCGCTCGCCCCGGCCGGGCGCGGAGTCGATTTGCAAAGGCGGCCGCCGCCGCCGCGCTGTAAGGCGAGCTTTGCTCAAGCTGTCATCCGTTGAGCCGGCTCGCATCTTATAACAAGGACGTCCTCAGTAAACACGATGTCGCTGGAGTCTTAGCGGCGTAGTAGAAGGGGAGCCCCGCTAACCTGGACCCCGGGGGCGTCTTATTGGAGGCGGTGGGGAGTTTGCCCAGGCCTTTTATTTGGTTAGGGGGATAGAGAACGGCATCCTCCCCAAACTCCCCGCTGAAGGGCCTTATTGGCGCTTGTCAGCAGCATTTTCCTTCTCTATTTATGAAAAAAAAGGGGGTGGGGGAAGATGGAGAGGGTGCTCCGCTAACATTTGCTGAATTCCCTGAGGAAAGCAACTTCCCTGGAATTCGGAGAGACTTGCTCCCAAATTAGTGCCAAGATCACAGATGCCCAGAATCGGGCATTTGGGATAGCTTGCCCAGTTTGGGCCGCGCTATTAATCAGAACTAAATCAGTTAGTTATGAAAGAACTTTATTATAGAATGGTGTGTGCAACATGTACATGTACATACGTATGTACATACCTGTCTCACTCTGTGTACAGGTATGTACATGTACATGCTTAAAATTGGGACTGGCATAACCATCGCTAGGCTGCTGAGAGAGACATCGGTTGACTGCGACTTTGCGATTTTTATTGCTGGCTGCTCCATTGTCTTCTCTGCTTGTCACAAGTCAGCAGTGAAGCGTGCAAATGGCAGTTAATGTGACTGGGATTTGTGACAGTTAATGTGACTATGGGATTTGTGACAGTCATAAATGTGTGCCAGTTGTGAAGGGCCTGACTCTCACGTAACTTTGGGACACCCTGTGATGGTCGTAAATCTGAGGACCAGTTTTAAAGTTACTTTTTCAGCACTGTTGTAACTTAGATGGTTGCTAAACAGGAGAGTTGTTAAGTGAGAACTATTTGTATTAGCACATATGTACACATAGACACTTTAATGCCATTTTGGACCTTTTTTTCTTGTAATTAATACATAACTCCATTTGGTTTGCATAACGCCATTTGGCTGCCATCCTATTATCATGGGTTTTTTTTTAAATTAAACATTTTTCAATCCATTTCTTGAATGAGCAATGGAGGTGAGTAGAGACAACATGATGATGGAGCATACTACTGTCAGCATCTACACCCTCCTTTACTTTAATTCTTGGACTGTTTTGGCACCTCTGCTGGGAAGAATCAGCAAGAGCAATCTCCTAACTTAATCCTCTCTACCAACAGATTTTCTGTAGGGAGAAAAAAAGATACTAGGTTTGATAAACCTTGGCTATACTTCATTGTTTGGGGAGAGCTAATGGAATAGAAAGGGAAAAAAAACATTTAAATAGCTTTCAAGACATTGAGATTGGAGTAAGAGATAATGGCAGGAAACTTCCCTTTGTAGATTTTCTGACTTGCTAATGTTGATAAAATTTTGTCATTCATGTTGGCTGGGATTGTTTAATATATCTAGAAGGCACCAAGTTGCAGAAGTATAACCTTCAATCTTACTTATATAAGCAATGTCTTAATGTGCAGAAATAAGAAAAACCAAGTCCTTCCAGTTCATACTGATGGAGGAAATGGAAGTTTTGACTTTTGTGGCTAAGGTTGAAAAGCACTGCTCCAGATCCTCCGTCAGTATCCTTCACATTGATCATATTGGTGTACTATTCAGAGTTGTTATTTAGGATTAACTAGAGGCCACCAGTTCCTATTCCCTGACCTCTGGTTAAAAGAGAGCTTGGAATGGGTGTGAACGGGTGGATGTATGAAATAAAGGTGAACGTGGAGCCTCAGGAATGCTCCCCCCCACTAGAAATCTTCAGTTGTAATGGCTGAAGCAGCTGTCAGTTTCTGGCAAGACAAGTTGAAGGGGTGGAGAAAGAAAAATGACCAACCTACATGGCTGTATAAGGGGGGTCATTTAGTAAAAGTTGTCTGGATTCATAAATAGATTCCACTATCAGAGTTTGATTTATGCCATACCTCTTTAAAAAGGTGTGACTCTGGTTCTATGAAATCATATTTGCTTTGGGAGGATATTTTCCATCATTTTTTTTCTTTCCTTCTTATAAATGCTATAAAAATTCTGTGATGGTTAAATTAGAATCTTTTCCCCTCCCACTTTTCTCTATCAGTTATTTGGATTAACTGAGTGGTGATTGCCCAACTTCTAATTTGCTCCGAAAGTTTGTTCTTGCAATGATGGTTGAAGATGATAAGAATCTAAACTTAGCCTAGAAAGAATCTTGGGAGGAACTGTATACTACATCCTGCTCCTTTCCGGCTATTAAATATGTGGCAGTGCCTTAAAAATTCTTGAAAACCTTGGGTCCTCTAATGCAAAGATTAACTAATCTCTAGTCCCTCTAATTCTTAAGCGTGAATAGACTCATACATATTTTAAAGGCAGCTTTGCTGAAACAGCTTGCTGGAACCCACTCAAATCAAGCAAGGAGATAGTCATGGTTGGCTGCAGGGAAACTGGAAGAAGATAGTTAAGAAGGGAACATCTGAAAAAAAAATTCCATCCTCAGTTACGCTTTGATGGCATCAGTGCTGAGCCTGCAGATTTGATTATGTAGGTTTCTTCATATGAAAAACGTTGAGTGGTAAGAATCACAAGACCAAATTTGAGAGACAGAAGTACGTTTTAAATGGCACTTGGAACTGACAGGCTGTGATTTAAATGAGGTTAAGTATGCTAACTGTATGCTGGAGTAAAGTCTACATATTACTTCATGTTTGAACTACATGAGACTTGGAGGCTTAATGTCTGAGTAGCTATGCTTGGTAAACTAGGCTTCAACCTTAAACAAACTTTCTTGGGGATCAATTTCATAGAAATGAAAGAGACATGTTACTAAGTAAACTGGCATAATGTTGTACTGTTAGTTGAATGGCTTATCCTGAAGAACACATCATTTGCTTTTAAATGCTTTCTTCATTTGGTGAAATATAACAACAACATAAATATATAAAAACAAACATACAAAAACCAAACTAACAATAAAAATAATACAATAGTGATACTACAATAATACACATGAGTGCATACATATATAAAACCATGGTTAAAATGAACTGAGTATAAATCATTATTTAAACGATCCATATAATAATATAGAACAAACTCAGACCTTTAGTATATTATTAAAACTAGGCCATATAAGAACATATTGTTCTATCTTCCTACCGTTTACAATATAAAGACCTTTCAAGAATCTACAAGCCACATAAGACCGAGTGTGTGAAAACTCTTTTAGATGTTGCCCTTTAATCTGCATTTGTCAGTGTTACTGCAGTATTACTCCTTGCACTAGCAAAATCAAATCTACAGTAGCCCTCACAGTATGTATTTCCCCCTTAAAAAAGAGGAAAAAATAATAAAAGGGAAATTCTTTAGCACAAGCATTTCCTGGCCTTGTAGCATTGAAGCACATGATTATGAAACCCAAACCCTTATCCCATGTAGGATTAGACAAAAATCACAAAAAGGAAAAGGGAGAATATGGTGACTCCTTTTTAACTTTTAAGTAGTTGGATGTGGTAGAGGGATAAGAATCCAGAACGGTCCAAAACACAGGTATCTGAAAAGGATATCCAATTAAAAGGAATATGTAGAAGAATATAAAACTCTTAGTAGTTCAAAGGATGATAGATCTGCCACTAATATAAAAACAATTCTGACACGAAAAGGTGCCAGTTTGCATAGAAAGATGGCTTGTAAAGGATCAATAGGAAGGAACATTGGTAAAAAGCAACATTATGCATTATTTTAGCTCATATAAAAAAATGTTACCTGTGCTGTAGGAAGACTTCATGCCTACAAGTAGGGTTCCTTCTTCCTTTCATGAGCATTTTTCCCCAAGCTTCTCCATCCAGTTTTTTACTGACTATTTTTAACAGAGACTAGAGAGATTCCTTTCCTTTTCCCAGCCTCAGCATATAGCTTCTGGTTCCTTTTCTCCTGGGGTTCTCCATTGGTCTTTTCAAAGGCAAAATCTTTTCCTCTTTAGCAGAATGTTCCTGACTTTGCATGTGACCCAGAATAGCAGTCTGTTCCTTATGCTAATGTAGATTCCGTATCTTAGATCAGGGGTCCCCAATCCCCGGTCCGTGGACTGGTACCGGTCCACAGCATGCCAACAAACCGGTCCACGGGAACAAGCAAAGCCCCATCTGTGGGATGCAGGCAGGATGGAAAACTACGCCCCCTCCAGTCCGCAGAAAAGCTTTTCTCCATGGAACCAGTCCCTGGTACCCAAAAGATTGGGGGCCACTGTCTTAGACGAATGAAAGTAAAATTCAGAAATGTGTCTGGTTGGTAGTTAAAGTGGCATGACTGCTTGCCATCTAATTTACTAATTCACCATTAATTCATTTTGGGTCTGTTTTCATCTTGGTTTATACATAGCTTGCATTTGATCAATGTTTTGGGTTACCCCAAGCTGTTTTTAAAAATCTAGTTTTATTATAACTCTCTTTTATTCCAACAAACTTTTATCTTTATGATTCTCCCATTTGGAGTTTGAAGCCTTAATGTGCTTTAAAACATTCTTCCTCCAGTTCTCCGTTGTTCTCTTAGTAGCACTAAGTTATAGGCTTATTATGTAGGAACCATTTTCCCTTTTTGCTGCTGAAAGTAGTTAGATTTCTTCCTTTTCCTTTGTTGCAAATGTGAAGGTGCACTGCTGGAAATATTTACAGCACAATAGAGCTAAATCTCTGCAAGGAGGAAACTGTATAGAGAATTGCCTTTGAGATACAGAGATTACTACAGTGACTCTCTGAAAAATATTGAGATATTTATATATTGCAGTGTGGGAGATGAAACAATTCTTAGATATAAGACATCCTGTAATCTGATAGAAGAATGTCCAGTCATTTTTGGCAGATTCTTTTGCTTTTAATAGCTGCCTGAAAGGCAGCTTTTTTTCCCCTTCATTTTTAGGCATGGGAGCAAACCTATGGATAAAGCTCCATCTGCTTCATTTCTTCATGCCAGGTAGGCGGTGAGGGCACAGAAGTCTGGCAGGAAAAAAAAGTTAGCAATCTTAGTTGGGGAAAAAAAAAACACCCAATAATTGCTCTTCACATGGCTGCTGATTCACTAACTATTTATAGTGTATAGTTTATCCCTCCCCCACTTTTTTATTTCAAAGTGGGACTGTGGGCTTGGTAAATTATATCTTCAGATTTAGTGCACTAACCCACAAATGCACACTTTGTACTTTTGAATGGCAAGAAGCCCTCACATCGTCAAGTATGTGTCTCCGTAATGAAGTTCCATGTTGGGACCGCATCTGGCCATCTAATTACATTGAAACTGCTGACATAAAATGTGGAGAATTGTGAGTTGGAGTAAAAAAAACAACAAAAACCTCAGATGGCAAATTGTATGAGAAGCTCTTCACTGCAAATATCTAGCATTCACTTCCCCACAAACAAATACACCAGCAAACCAATGAGGAATGAAGGGAATGAGTAAGAAAAATGAGATGGAGGGATAGGGCCAAGGTTTCTCCACACTTAGCACCACACATGTTTCAGGTGTTCTTCTGTATACAGCTTCATCTTAGATTAGTTAATTGGTGATGGTAGTGTTGGTTTTTTTATGTACTGTGCTTATCTCACATACACACCCCAGTGGGAGAGGAGAAAGAGATTGCTGCTCCTTGAAAGAGTATGGCAGAAGCAGACCAAGTTTAGAGCAGATTCATGCGACTCTTGAAAATATCCAGTGAAAATGTCATCCGATGCTGGTCTCAGTTTTTGCAACTGAGTGTAAGGTGTTGGCCAGCGCTATCTGGAGTATCTCATTAAAAAGAGAACATTTTGCCATAATATTGCTAGGCTCCAGATGTATTCAGATAAAACATTAACATCAAATACGTGTGTGATTTAACATATTTTGGGACAGGGATGGATAGGGCACAGACTATTGTGGTCCAGGATAGGGCACAGACTATTGTGTCTATTATGGATAGGGCACAGACTATTGTGGTCCTTTTGAGATCCCACTGCTGAAACCTGGCTGCAGAATTAATAATTTCAATGGTTATAGCAATAGATTACAGAGTTTACAGAGTCAGCCTCTTGCCCCCAACAATCTGGGTCCTCATTTTACCCACCTCAGAAGGATGGAAGGCTGAGTCAACCTTGAGCCAGTGGGATTTGAACTGCTGAACTTCAGCTAGCAATCAGCTGAACTAGCCTGCAGTGCCACACTTTAACCACTGCGCCACCTTGGTTATAATTGTTTTTCAGAATTAAGGATGAAATTAAGTTCAGAAAACTCTTTGTGAGTGAACCACATGTATTTTTACCTATTATTAAGATTATGAAAAACACAGACACAGGTAGTTCTTGATGTACCACTAGTCATCTAGCAACTGTTTGAAATTACAATGGACCCAAACAAAGGTACTTACAATTCAAATTCAAACTTCCAACACCCCCAAAGGCCGTTTGCAGCATGCCACAGGTTATATGTCTATGATTTATGATGTATTTTGCTCGAAACTGACATTTACTTCCAATTTCCAGCGAAATGAATTTCCAGGTAATGGGTTTGTTTAATGACCATGGCGTTCTCCTAACGACCATGGAGTTTCTTAATGACCATGGTGATTTGTTGAACAACCGCCAGAAAAGTTTTAAAATCGGGCATGGTCACGTGATAACAACCGACATGACTTGCAACCATAATTCTGGGCCCAAATATGTCATAAATTGAGGACTATCTGTATGGGGGCTTTTTTCCTAGGCTTGGAGGATGCTAAGGATTGGGATAGGAATTCTTTGCCTCTCAGAGTCCTGCTGCTCCCATTTTCACCTGTTCATCCTCCAAAGGACTGTCTCCTTCCAGTGACATCATCATGACACCAGATGCCCTCCTGCTTCCATTAGAAAGGTCGAAAGGCTTCAACCCAACTTTAAGAGAAAAATATCTCGTGAAGGCTGACTCTTGATGTCTGCCCCCAGGGTGAAAACTGCTGGTGCTAGTAACTTATAGCTGTCTGTGTCAATTATGCAAACTAAGGTGTAAGAATTCCCTGCATGTGTCGAAAGGCTGAGGATAAATCCTATTTTGCAGCAGAGAAATCCTATTTTGCAGCGTACACTTGTAGATAGCGTCCCTCTTCCTTTGAGTTCTGAAGAGGGAAATTTGTCAGAGGTTTATGTTGTACCTTTTTTTAAATTTTGCAACTGATTATCCATTTGTCTCAGATTGCTCTATGAACTGAATTCAATTCTGTATGACATAAAACAGCCATCTATCTTTGTTTCGACTATCTATGCTTCCAGATTGATTATTATGTGCGAAGGCCAGGCTCTGCAACGCAGGAGGGAGGGCAGATTTATGCTTCTGAATACACTGATGTACTGTTTTACCAATGCTGCTGTATTGTTCCAAGCGGAATAAATTTTGTATCTGCTGGGCTTTTTCCTTTACAAGGGAATACTTTGAAGTACCTTTTCAAAAAGTACTTTGCACCATCATGTATCTAAGATGTTTTTGGATTGTTGTAAAATAAGTGCTTCAAATAGTATTCCTTGTCAGATCCTACAGTACAAAAAACCGTAGTATAATTCTCAATTTTTTTTAAAATAGGAAAACAGTATAAACAGGCTTTTTTTTTCCTATTTAGGTTCATCGGTGCAGTTTGTTCTGGGCATCTTTAGAACAAGCATAACCACAAATGGCATCACTATACCATTAAACATCACTAATTTTTGCCTCACATAAGATTTGTTTCCTTATATAATCACCCTGCTGTTCTCCACAAAGGATTTTAAAGGAAGGAAAAGGCGGTGACATTAGCAACTGAGTTTTGCGGAGTGATATCACAATGTTGCATCTTTTTCAGGTCTGGACTTTTGGGGAATGAGTATTCCAGCCTGATTGGAACTTTAAAAATTAAATCATGTTTGGGAACAAGGACCAGATGGCACAGCTTTGGAAACATAGGAAGGTATGCACTACAAACAGAAAGCTATTTTCCAAAACTGAGGTTTTGCATTTTGTCTTTGCTCCAACTTTATAAATGTTATATGTGCTGGAGCTTCCTGAACTGAAGCTGGAAAATTCTCATAGGAAGCTTGTTCCACACATGATTTACATACAACTCTTAATTTTTCTTTGAATCTCTGGTAAGATGGCCGCTAATTCTGTGAACTCATTCCATTGAAAATCAGCATACAGGTGGTCCGGTAGACTTACAGTCATTCATTTAGCAACTGTTTGAAGTTACAACGGTGCTGAAGAAAGTGACTTATAATCAGTCCTCAGAACCATCACAGCATTGTCAAGGTCACATGATCTAATAAATTCAGGCACTTGACAAGTGGCATGTATTTACAACTGCTGCAATGTCCTAGGGTCATGTGAACCGGTGGTAAAATCCAATTTTTTTTTTACTACCGATTCTGTGGATGTGGCATGGTGGGCTGCATGGAAAGGATACTGCAAAATCTCCATTTCCACCCCACTTCAGGGGAAGGATCAGAGATGGGTTTCAGCAGGTTCTGACCAGTTCTGGAGAACTGATAGCGGAAATTTTGAGTAGTTTGGAGAACTGGTAGTAAAAATTCTGACTTGTCCCATCTATTCTCTGCCTCCTAAGTCCCAGTTGATCGGGAGGAAATGGGGATTTTGCAGTAACTTTCCCCTGGATTGGGGAGGGAAAGGAGATTTTACAGTATCCTTTCCCTGGCACGCCCACCAAGCCGTGCCCACCAAGCCACACCCATAGAACTGGTAGTAAAAATTTTTGAAGCCCACCACTGAGAAGGATACTGCAAAATCCCCATTCCCTTCCCACTCCTGGGGAAGGATATTGCAAAATCTCTATTCCCACCCCACTCTGGGACCAGCCAGAGGTGGTATTTGCCGGTTCTCCGAACTGCTCAAAATTTCCGCTACCGGTTCCAGAACCTGCCAGAACCTGCTGGATTTCACCTTGATGTGAACACCATTTGCAACCTTCTCAGCTGGCTTTCAACAAGTAGAGTCAATGGGGGAAGCTTGATTCTCTTAATGACCTCATGATTCACTTAACAACCATGGCAAAAAGGTCATAAAATCAGATGCAAGTCACTTAACAGCCACCCTGTTTAGCAGTAGAAATTCTGGTCCCAAATATGGCTGTAAGTCAAGGACTATCCATATTAGTGATGATCAGACTTTCTTGCCTTCTATAATAGGATTCTGGTACATTGAAGCCACCTCAAATGGGGCTCCTTCAAGGTTTAACACTCAAAATTCCCCATTGCAAGGTATCAAGATTGGAAAATCATAATAGATAGAAGCAATAATTTGGAAAAGGCTGATAGAAGCAATAATTTGATGATTGAGCTACTAAGTGCTGAATATACATGTTTGAACCAATCTTATTATGATGCATGTCTAGCTCTTTTTCCAGTTTTGTTCTCCATGGGTGTTGAGAAACATGAGGGGGCAAATGAAGAAACATGTGATGATGTCTTACAAATCTATAAATGTGGCATTGATGTGAATTTGACATCACCTTGGTTTCTGCCGATGCCACTGCTTCTCTTCATTACTTAGCTGCAACAATATATATGTATTTGATTATTTCTTTAATGAAAGGCACCAGCCAATGGATTTTAATTTTTTTTTAGTCAGGACATTCTGGTTCTTCTTCAGTGTATGGATTTGGAAAACTTTGGTTAGACTGCTCTGTCTTTTATAATCACAGTGCCAGGAACTATCGGGATTAGATCCAGAAATTCTTGGCTCTGTGTAAACAAACTTGTGTGGTAAGCCTCAGAGCTGTAATGTGAATTACTTTTCCCAGGAAAATGAATTTCTTTCAGGCCACGCACAAACCCTGCCCTTCTTGGGCATTCCCAGACTGGCCAAGGCTGGAAATTCGACTGAGGAATAGTAACTTATTTGGCCTGGTCATAAAAAATGATAGAAAAATCCCCCTTTTTTAGTTTTGGCATAGACCCCAATATAATCCGCTCTGTTCCCAAACTGTTGTTATTTGACCTATTCATGTCTCGGTTCCTGGCACTTGAATGTCTTCTGAGAGTTGCCTGTGATTCAGTATTAGCGCACAACTGGGTGGGTGGGGGGAATAGCGTAATTTGAGAATCATTATTCAGGAAGAGGGAACGGCCGTTTGCCTAGTGCTTTGTATAGGAAAGCAAGAAGGTCGAAATATTCAGCTTTCAGTCCCTTCAAGGTTACATTTGTATACAGCAGGGCTGGGGAACTATGGTCCCTTTATGACTTGTGGACTTCAACTCCCAGAATTCCTGAGAATTCTGGGAGGTGAAGTCCACAAGTCATAAAGGGGCCATAGTTTCCCACCTCTGGAATACAGAAAGGGTGTCCTATCAATGCTTTCTTTTTCTTTCTTTCTTTTTTGCACATCTTAATTTCCAGAGTCACTCATGTTGCCCAAATAAGCCATACAGAGGAGGTAGTACTCTTGCAGTCCATGTTGCAATCAGTCCAGGTAGGCTTGATGTGCGGGTGTTCAGGTGCCCTCTGTGTTGTCCTTTTTCCTAAGGTTCTCCTTGACTAAGTTTTATTTGTCTCTGGGTGACTCCTGGCCAAGTCCCTGCAGTTTTATTAACAAGGTTTTTCAGAAGTGGTTTGCCACTGCTTCCAATACAGGGCTGAGCGGGGATGACTGGCCCAAGATCATCCAGCTGGCTTCATGCCTAAAATGACAATTCACAATCTCCCAGTTTTTAGCCTGGTGCCTTAACAACTACAAAAAACTGTCTCTCCTTGAATATTATTTATATCATTTATTAGTGACAATTATTTGTATCGTTTATTAGTGACACTTATTTATGTCATACCTTTCAGGATAATAACCCTCCCCAAATGGTTTACAAACATTGGAAGCAATTGTAAATAAAGGCACTGTAAATAGAATTATATTTACCAAATAGGGAGCAGAGTAAACATTGCTGTGTTGATAATATATAGTGCACATGTAATTGCTTGATAATATAATTGCACCGTAAGTCACAAAGCTCCCCTTGTAATGTAAGTTCTAAAAGTGTTATTCTCCACTCATGATTTGCAAAGTGACATGGTTGTTTGCCTGGGCAGCACTAAATGAAATTTCCAAAGGAGGGGAAGCTTTATTACTGGAATACAAGGTGGAGAAAATAGTATGCCATCAATGCCCTTGAAGAATGGGCTACAACTGAGAGGAACTGCTTATTTTGTGAAATATAACTGTCTGTCTCTGAAACCAGCATTTCTTTATTTTTCTTTACTTCTCTTTCTCCCACACAATCCGCAGAATCTACAGGTATTCCTCGATTTACAATCAGTTCCTTAGCAATTATATGAAGTTACAGTGGACTTCTCCAAAACTACTTATGACCTAGTGCTGGAGTTCTGATAGCACTCCATGATCATGTGATCACATTTTGGGTGCTTGGCATTTGTGTCTGTTTGCAATGTACCATGGTCACATGACTGTGACAGTGTTTTTTTGTTTTTGTTTTACTGGAAATCAACACTTCACCACCACCACAAAAAAAGGTGGTAAAATTAAGTGCTATCATGTGATGGCCTCCTTAATGACAGGTACAACCTACAGCTATAATTCCAAACTCAATGATGGTTGCAAGTCAGGAACTGCCTGTGCTAGAATGGGCAGCTGTAACAAACTTTAATAAATAATGCCTTTTCTTCTGCCTGTTTCTGTTGGAAGGAGGGAAAGGGGTGTCTGTCACCTGGCCGGTGCGCATGTGTGCGCCAGAAACCGGAAGATCATCTTCCCAGCACATGCATGTGGACTGGACAGCTGCTCTTCTGGTTTTCAGTGCTCCTACGTGTGTGAAGACCAGCTAGCTGGCGCCCCGGAACCCAGAAGAGCAACGGGCGATGGCTCGTGTGCCCGGAGAGATGGCTCTGAGTGCCACTTCTGGCACATGTGCCATAGGTTCGCCATTACAGTTCTAAGTGATGTACCATATTTTTCGGAGTATAAGACGCACCTTTTCCCTCCTAAAAGAGGCTGAAAATTTGAGTGCATCTTATACTCTGAATGTAGCTTTTTTCCAGCCCTAAGGAGGCGCTAGCGAGTGATCTCTGTGCTAAGCTTTTTTTCAGTGAAGCAATCTATCTCCTTTGCCTGCTCCCTCCAACTCTCAGCTGTGAAGCTTTTTTTCAGCCCTAAGGAGGCGCTAAGGAGGTGCTTTTGTCATTGCTTCTCTCTCCAAAGATCAGTTGTGCTTTAGAAGCTGTTTTTTATCCCCAAGCAGGGGATAAAAACCAGCAAACTAATGTGCTGAAGCTGACCAGACTAAGGACACTAGCAAGATGAATACCTGGTAGGCAGATTTTTTCCTCCCCTATTTTCTTCCCCAAAAACTAAGCTGCGTCTTATACTCTGAAAAATACGGTATTCTATTTTTTACCTGCAGTTATTAATTCAATTAATATAATTCTTTTTATCCTGGTGCTGCCCTTGTTTGACAGTTATACACATACTCACATATATGTTGAGAGATGAGGAATCTCAAAAGAGTTGATTTTATCTGCCACTGGCAATTGGGATAGCTGTAGATATTTCTAGCAATAATATTTTAAAACAAATACATTTCTAGGCTCTTTCCTACAGGGCTTTTGTTGGTAATGTTACTGTGGAAAGAAGAAAGTCCAAATGAACAGATTTCTGAGCTGGCTTTTGCCTACTTGCCCTTCCTCTTCCCTTGTGAGAGCAGTCTGGAGCGCAGATGGTCAAGGCAGGCAGGCAGGCAGTCTCCAATAAATGCAGGGAGGGCCCTAGCTGTTGGAATATGAGGTATACCAACTCCCAGATTATTGGGAAAAGATAGAAGATGTATCCTTTCAACCAAAGCTTCTCTTCTTGCAGGTTTCAAGTATAGGAGCCATGATGGCGTAGTGGTTACAATGCAGTATTGCAGGTTAATTCTGCTGACTGCTGATTGCCAACAGTTCGGCAGTTCGATCCTGACCAGCTCAAGGTTGACTCAGCCTTCCATCCTTCTGAAATCGGTAAAATGAGGACGGAGATTATTGGGGGCAATATATAAACCACATAGGGCTATAAAGCATTATGAAAAAGTATATAAGTCTAAGTGCTATTGCTACTGCTATTGGGAACTGTGACTCAACTGGGCCTGTGCCCTCCCAGAAACCTGGGACCAAAGCTTTGGCCATGAGCACATCAGCCTAATTATAGTTATTGTAAATCAACAGTTCATTAACTCTCCCACCCTGCTACTGCAAGCATCAAACCTTCCTTATGCTGAGAATGCATCACAGTCTTCTCTTGTAACTCTAGGGATAGAGAAAGGAATATGGAAGCACTCTTTATTATGGTGAGAGGTTTTTTTAGGTAGTAAGGCAATAAGCAGACCTTGTCTCTCCACTAGCCCACAAGATGTGAAATGCAATTTGCACATTTACTGCCATGTCTAGAATACTTTCCTAACCTATGTTGAAATGCCAAATTTCTGTGTTAGTTGTTCAGAGGAATGGGAAAAACAAAAGGAGATACGCATCGGGTTAGGCTAAGGAGATTATGGAGACATTGCTTTCTTCGCTTTCAGATGTTATAAAGGAGGGGAAAATATGAGTCAGTAATATCTTACACTTTCAGTTTCAGTAATTCCTCCACATTTCCGGTGGAAATTTGGCATGTGAATACAGTTTAGAAAAGCATTCCAAACATGGTAGTAAATGTGCAAAGAAATACTACGGGAATTTCCATTTTATAGTTTTCATGCAACTATCTTTGAATCAACTCTTCTGGCCAGCATGAGTAATTCTTCTAAGTATTTTAGACCTAATGTGTTCAAATTAGCGTTGATTTTTAGAATATGACATTTTGCTATGTGTGATCCTTTATCCAGTAGTGTACACTTGGGCTGTTCCTTATTACCATGGGATGAATGGATTCTGAAGTGTCCTGGAACATTTTATTAAGTTGGGTGCTGAGGACATGTTTCAGTGAGAGAAGTCCAAAAAACCTTTTGTTTAGTCACATGTTTGGCACGAAAAGATGCACTCACTATCAGACTGCTTTTGTGCTATGCAAAACTTTTAAATATAATTTGGTTTCAATGAAAATATAAAATCTGACAGAGATTTTGATCACCAACTGAGAACTGTGGTGATCAGCTCCTGTGACCATTGGTAAGGGAAAATAAAAATGTCATTAGCATAATTTGCCAGGAGGGTAATATTTTAAGAACAAAATTGCTGTGTTACAAAGTAAACAGCATCAGGGTCACAGCTGGAGCAGGCCAAGTTTTACTTCTACATATTTACATTACATTTTTCAATCCTACTTATTTGCGTGGTGAATTATTGCTTTACTGAAATATCCCTGTATTGGTACTTGTTATTCAAATCAGGGGAAAGCATACATCACTGGTTGGCCGCTAAACAGACAGCAGATCTTAACAATTGTCGACTCACTCTGGGTCATGAGGAAACCCACTGAAAATTAATTTACTCTATGTGAGATTTTAACCAAAGAGTTTGTGGGGGCTGCGGTGTCTCTTGAAAATTAATTGAGGTTACAAGTGCTGCATTGCCAAGCCTTGTTACGCATGCTTTTCAGTTTGATTTTTCGCTTTGTCATGTAGAGTTTTGATTTTTGGTGGTATTTGGTACTATCGACCATATTTTTTTGGGTTGTATTTTTATTATATTTTTTGTTTTGTAGGGAAAATAAATTTTAAAAGCTGTCATAAAGTGCACACATGAAAAGGCAAATGATATTACATTCAGAGATGGTTGTTTACCTCTAAGCACACTATTAACTCTTGGCTAAATAGAATAATATTGATCAGTCTATTACACTGATAGAGAGCCAGTTCATAAACTGGTGGTGATCCAGGACTCTAAATTTGCGACCTATCTTTCCAACAATCTTTTTTTGTTTCCCTCACTCCCTCCCCGGTTGATAATTGCATCATTTTTCATACAGTGATAAATCCCAAGCTTGGGATATATAATTTAGAATGCAGTCACATTCATCTTTCTTATTTTACATTTCCAACGTAATAATTAACCATTATTTTAAAACATTTTCAGTCCAGAATGTCCAATAAAAGTAAAAAAACAACAACCATTTACTGAATATTTTTTAAGAATTCATCTTACATTATAAGATATATACTTAATAATGTTTAGGAACTTTGGCTACTAATATATTAATAAATGACTATTCTGTCTCTTTATTCCAGTGTTCTTACAAACAATTAACATCTAGTCTGGTACATTACTTTAAAATAGTTGTTCATTTAAAAATACTGTACAGTTAGAATAATCCAGAATACATTCTAAAACTGACAGTTTGGGACTTTTAAACACCATTAATGCATCTAAACCAAATTGTGAAATCAGAAGATGTTTTGATTTAATACAGTAAGATTTCACAATTCTAGGCATTCCAAAACCCTTGTGCAATAACTCTTAATAGTTTTAAAAACTTAACCAACTGTAAGCTGTTCTAAAGTATAATAACTTGAACTTGCCTACAATTTCAAAACAGAGAGAAAAGATTTACCCGCACTTTTTAAATTACAATTATCCCGGAGTTTACATTTGTCAGAGTTGAAATGATTTATCTCCCTGTTTTCCATAATGTGCCTGGAAGCTTTTAATGTATAAAATATAATAGAACTATGGCTAAATACAAAGCCATTCCCCACTTTTCTTTAAGATGGACTAGATAACGTTTCTAATTATGTATATAATGGGTTTTTTAAAACATTTGTTCCAGAGAGAAAAGAAAAATTAAAAGTCCCACCCACCATAGGCCATGTTATTTTTCTGGGCCGCTTTGCAATAATTTTCCATTAGGATGTTAGTCCGTAAAGTGATGCTGAATGTGAGTTGTTGAGGTCTGTGACTTCCATCTTATGGCTTCTGTAGAATTCTGTTCTAGTCTGTGCTCTGGTGAGGTCATTTGGATTGTGCTGGTGGATCTCTTCTTCCAGGTATTCCTAAAGTGTTGGTAAAAAGGTAAAGATTCCTCTGTTCGAAACTGATTCCTGACAAATGGTACCTATGTAGTTTTCATGGCAATAGAATGGGTACCTTTTGCCATTCTATTGCCATCAGTTTTGGGTTGTTTGTTTTTTAAATCTCAATATAGCCAACAGCATTTGGTCCCCTTTCAAGTACTTATCACGGCCATCCATGTTTAGTTCTGATATAAATTAAGGTAAATGATCCACTTGCTGAGAGATATTAGCAACATAAGAAGCCTCTTCTAGGTCAGCCTCTTCTGGATCTCCTCCTGTGGGATTGGCAAGGCTTCCTCTCTGTTTGCACTTGCCACTTCAGATTTTTCTTTCTGCTCTAGTGTTTGAGTTTCACTAAACAAGTCATCCCTCACATACTTAATTTAGGAATGACAATCATGTAAAAAAGTCATTTCGAGTTCGTTCAACCCCAGATCATGGACATGTTCAAATGCAGTTTTGTTGGCAAAAGTATAGAAGTGGTTTGGCATTGCTTTTCCCTGGGCATGACTTTTAATGTCCTAAGGAAGCCTACAACCCAAAAAACCCTTGGTAATCTCCCATCTGAGTCCTAACAGGCTTGCCCCTACTTAGCTTCCAAGCCCAGACAAATTTATCCAATAAATTGCCCCTTGATTTGGTTACATTAAATGCAGTCATTCTATTGGTTGTGCTCCATGGATTCTATTTTCCCCTTTGCCATGATTTCTGTGCTATGGGAAATGATTTACTTTCATTTCATTTCATATACGAGTGTTCATTGCTTCTGGTTCCTCTCTCACATTATGGGATAAGCCCTGTTTGTTTGTGTCCTTGAACTATTTTCCAAATTAATCACACACCTATGACAGAGTAAAAGCAGTGTCCGTCTACCTTCTACTTTGTGACATATATATATATATGTCCAGAAGCCAGACCGCAGCTGCAACATTAGCCATTTCAAACCCCTCCAATCCATACATGCAGCAGATTGACACCCACTATGAAGATGTAGCACCACCACAAAGCCAAACAACAGCTATGCAGCTCACCAGCTCAAATCCCCCTGCAACACAGACTAAATTGAGCACAACCAAGCCCCCACCCAAACAGGACACATCCCCAGCCATTCAAAGCACAAAAAAACCTCCATCCAATCAGAGCACAATAGCTCACCCAATCAGTTCAAACCCCACTAGCAGTTAAAGGAAGAAACAGCTGCGATCACATTGCTCCCAGAAGCACGAAGCTGAAGCCTGAAGATGACGAATGAGACTTGTCGAAACGTCGCCAAGACATTTCCAATTTTACGGGAGAAAACCCGAACAACCAAGACCTACATACAAACACCGTGAAACCTCAGAAAACATATATATATATGTTTTCTGAGGTTTCGCGGTGTTTGTATGTAGATCTTGGTTGTTCGGTTTTCTCCGCGTAAATTGGACGTGTCTGGCGGCGTTCGAAGTCTCATTCGCCATCTTCAGGCTTCAGCTTCGTGCTGGGAGCAATGTGATTGCAGCTGTTTCTTCCTTTTTAACTGCTAGTGGGGGTTTGAACTGATTGGGTGGGAGCTTGGCTGTGCTCTGATTGGCTGGGGGTTTTTTTGTGCTCTGATTGGCTGGGGGTGTGTCCTGTGTTGGTGGGGGCTTGGTTGTGCTCAGATTAGTCTGAGTTGCAGGGGGATTTGAGCTGGTGAGCTGCATTGCTGTTGTTTGGCTTTGTGTTTGTGGTCGTGCTACATCTTCATAGTGGGTGTCTGTCTGCTCTATGTATGGATTGGATCCTCCCATATATAAAAGGCACCACAGACAGAATCAGCAAGATCCTCCACAAACATAACATCAAGACAGCATTCTGCACAAACCAAAAAATATCCACCATCCTAAGAAACCCCAAAGACAAAACTGAGTTAGAAAATCAAGGAGTATATGAAATCCTATGCACCGCCTGCCCCACCACATACATCGGACAAACCAACAGAAGAATAAGTGCACGCATTGAAGAACACAAGAACTCAGTCAAAAAAGAGGAACCAACTTCTTCCCTGGTCCAACACCTTAAAGCCACAGGACACGATATTGACTTTAAAAAGACCAGAACTATCGCCAAAACTGAACACTTTAACAACAGAATAATCAGAGAAGCCATCAAGATAGAAAAACGCCCACACAGCATGAACAAACGAGATGATACCTCCCGCCTACCAGCCATTTGGAAACCCGCCCTTATTGACAAACGAGTCCCTAACACGAGGAATGACACCAGACCCACACTCACGAGGTCCACACAGGATGTCACCAACACACATCCACCCAGAAAGCAGACCCAAACCCACACTGATCAGGAAGCACGACCAAGGACCAGAAGCCAGACCGCAGCTGCAACATTAGCCATTTCAAACCCCTCCAATCCATACATACAGCAGACAGACACCCACTATGAAGATGTAGCACAACCACAAACACGAAACCAAACAACAGCAATGCAGCTCACCAGCTCAAATCCCCCTGCAACACAGACTAATCTGAGCACAACCAAGCCCCCACCAACACAGGACACACCCCCAGCCAATCAGAGCACAAAAAAACCCCCATCCAATCAGAGCACAGCCAAGCTCCCACCCAATCAGTTCAAACCCCCACTAGCAGTTAAAAAGGAAGAAACAGCTGCAATCACACATTGCTCCCAGAAACACGAAGCTGAAGCCTGAAGATGACGAATGAGACTTCGTCGAAACGTCGCCAAGACACTTCCAATTTTACGCGGGAGAAAACCCGAATAACCAAAGACCTACATACAAACACCCGCGAAAACCTCAGAAAGCATACACACACACACACACACACACACACACACACACACACACATACATACATACATATATACATATACATACATATATGTGTGTGTGCGTGTGTGTGTTTTTGTAGGTTTTCATGGATATAGGTATGTAGGTCTTGGCATATTTGGGTCTTTTCCTGTGTAAGGTTGAGAGTATCTTGGCGACGTTTCGATGAGGTCTCACGCATCATCTTCAGGCCGGTGCTTTCGGCTTCGTGCTTCTGTGAGCAAAGCTCACAGTATATATTTTACTTACAAACGGTATATATTTTACTTACAAACATTCACGCATGTTTTAATGGCATCATTATTGGAGTAGCACTGTATTTCAGTGTTTATTTTTCAGGGAAGTTTTTTATTGTACCTCAGAATATGATCATATCTTCCTTGAACTAAATAAGGCATCTGGACACCTATCTAGTGCTCCACCCAAAGTTTGTCACTTGAAAAATCTGGTTAGTTCTCACTGCCACCTTATAAGTTTCCTTGTCTTGAATTTCATTTTTCTCCTAAGGCAGGTTAGGTAGATTGGCAAATACTAACTACCCCTCAAAAACATTAATGGGCACACAACTAACTGAATTGGATAGCTTTGGTATATTAATAGCTGGCAGGCAAACAAACAAATGAGAAAAGAGAGAGAGTAAAATTAAACTCTTCAGGTGCAGAGAAGGCACACTCTACTGAGGTAAATCTGCCCATTAGCATTGTTCATGTTGGTGATAGACCTGAAAATAGGGCACCAAGAGAGCATGTGAATTGCTATTAGATTCTGATGCCAGCCTGTAGTTGATACAACTTGTAGTTTTGGAGGGGGTGTGGGGATTCAGAAACCGTAAGAATGAGCAGTGAGCGATAGATTGAGGATTTTTAACATTGTTTTCATCCAGTGATGAGGAAACATTTGCTTATGCCAAGTGAAAGCCATTTTCTGATTCCAAGACTTCACAATCTAAAAATAGCTGGGGCATGTTCAGGTCAGTAATACTAAGAGGTGATGATTTGCTGGGATTAAGATTTCTGTTCTCACACTTGGCAGTAGCTACACAAGCAAACTACCCCGTGTCTGAAGGATTTTTGATGGGACGCTTCAATAATTCTAATAAAGAACAAACAAGTTTTTTCTTCCCAATTCCTCAAGTAATTAAAAAAAAAGACAGGAGGACATTATTGCATTTTTCCTACCCGTGTACGGGTAGATAAAGTTATCAGTTGTATCACAGATAGAGAATCCTACAGGATTAAGAATGTTCTATGATAGTTGTCGCCTTGGTCACAGCAGTACAGAAACAGCTGGATTTTTCTTATGTTTGACAGGAAGGACTTATGTGCTTGAGTCATCCCATCTTTCTTAGCAAATGAAAGCTGTTTGTCAGGGCTAAACTGCACGCTCCGCTTCAACCTCAGAAGGCAGCTACCACTTATTTGTCTGCTATGCAAAGGCTGCAGGCAGGAAGAAGGAACTAAACCCTTTCTGCTTGGCACAACTTCCAGTTTTTGATCTAAATTCTGAAATCTGCATGGAGGAAAGACAGCTCTTCCAGCAAACTGCAAGAGAAGACCGAAATACAGAAAAGGATGCTGCATTTTCTACTGCCCTTCTTTTCTCCGACTCCAAAAATCTCTTTCTTGTCTCAGCTGCAGACAAGGAAGGCTGTTGAGGCATTTGGGAAATGCTGAGTAGGATGTTTGCTTTTTGGCTTCCATCCAAGCAAAGAGATGGATCTTTCTTCCTTACCAAATTCCACTCTGGCAAGAAGAGACTCGTGGCTTGAAGAGCTGGATGGCAGCTGAAATTCTGTACCTGGCCAACTCTGAGAAACTAACGGTAGAGAAATAAAGCATTCAACCACCAAACCGCCCTTGGAAGAGTTATTTCAAAGGCAAGAGAATAATAAATAAATAAACCAGAAAAACTGTTCTGCAGTTTTACCTATTTGACTTTAGAAGCACATTGGGCAGGATTCTGGTTATATTCTCATTAAGTGCCAAAAGAAACGCAAGCATAAAAAGTTTATAAGCCTGTTAATCAGAAACATCCACTTATTTCTTTATGTTGCCAGCCTATTTAAATGATAAGAGAGCCAATTTAGTCTAATGGCTGGAAACTGGGAGACTGTGAGTTGTAGTTCTGCCTTAGGCGTGAAAGATGACTGGGTAACATTGGGCCAATCACTCTCTCAACCCAACTCACCTCACATATTAATGTTTGGGGAAAATAGGAGGAGGAAGGAGTATTGAGCTGTTATAAAAATAAAAAACAGGCAAGATATAAAATAAATAATGAACCTCCTTGAATTAAAACAGGCGGAAGTGTCATACATCAACCTAAATAGTAATGTGGTTGATATGGTTTTGGTTCACTGCATTACACAAATTAGGTCAATTGTGATTGTTTAGCAGTGCATGTGAACCAGATCAAGATGATAACAACTTAACATACAGAGAGACAAGCTACATTTGCTTAGAAGCAATGGGGACAGAAAAAACGTAAATACTCTGGCTGTTACTCTGAACCAACAACCAGAGCCTTACTGGCTGCTGGGGCTAGGGGAGGAGTAATTTAAAAGATTGGAGATGATAATTCTTCAGATCTATTTCTGCAATTGTACTTTTAGCTCAGCAGCCAACAATGTGATCTAGGCTCTAAATGTCCAAAGCAAAAACCATTTCAAACATCTTTATAGTGACCTCAATGACAAGGCAGGGTGTAAATAGAAGCCTGATATATTCCTGGAAAAGAAAACAGCTTCCATTTCTATAAAGCATTTGTAAATAATTATTTGTAACTATGAAGCTAAATTTTATAATTGTCAGATGTTCTCTGTCCAGACAAGGGTTGTCAGTTTTTCATAAAATCTCTGTAACCAAATCTTTAAAACCAATAATAATGAAACAATTTACAGTAACATTTTCTTCCAGGTGAACTTGTTTTGTGATGTTTTCATGGCTATGCCCATGTTATTTTCTTGGCAACATGTAGAAATGCTTTGTCTTTTTCCAAAATGGGGTGGATGGATGGGGTGGATAGACAGACAGACAAACAGGAAGAACTTAACTTTCCAATCTAGCCCACAACCCAGGAATTTCCTGGGGGTATGACGGTGCAGGGCATTTTCTTGAAATCAGTGAAATAAGGACAGATGCTCCACTGTTTATTCAAGAATGGATGTGACAAAAGGAAAGATTAAACTTACTTATTACACTTTTTAGCGATTCAGTCATAAATAAACCTATCTTTGTTTTGCACCGTTGATCCATTTTTTGACCCCTGGTGACTTTCTGGACAAGTCCGTTCAGTTTTCTTGATTTCAGAAATGGTCTGCCATTGCCTCCTTCCCAGGACTGAGGGAAAGTGACTGGCCTAAAGTCATCTAGCTGACTTTGGGCCTATAGCAGGACTAGTGCTCAAAGTCTCTTGGTCTCTGCCTGATGCCTTAACCACTACAGCTATTATAATACTTATAATAATTATTTGTTTGGGTTCACATACTACTTTGAATAGCACATCAACAACATTGGTTGGGTTTGCATAATACATTGGCCAGAAAAAACCAACCACATATTAGTTTAGCCTATTTTGCTGATATATCCATTCAATTTATATATTTAATTAATGGTATTAATTTGTTGAGGGCCAGTTTGGTATTAGGGTTAAGACTAAAAACCAAGAGACTGTGAATTCCAATCCCACCTGAGACATGAAAGTCATCTGGATGACTTTGGACCAGTCATTCTCAGCCAGGTATGTATGTATGTATGTATGTATGTATGTATGTATGTATGTATGTATGTATGTATGTATTTTATATGGTGTACAGAATACAGAATTAATCATTGTTTTTATTTTCAGTACTCATGCTACTTTTTGCTGGCAGATCCTTGTGAGGTCAAGCAGCCCAGAATGTAGATTATTTAGCCGTAACAAAGTCATGTTGCCCAGGATGCACCACATGGAGTCTAGGCTACATTGTACCCCTTTCTTAGCCCTAGGAAGGAGGCAGTGGCAAACCCATTTTGAAAAACCTTGTGAAGTCCAGGAAGTCTTCAAGAATCAGACATGATTGAACAGAAGAAAATAATAATTTGTTATGTAGCTATAACATTAGGGATGTTTATGTATCATGGTAAGCCATACCATTAGGTTGAACTTGTCATCCTAATCCAGGCTATGATTGAGATGAGACGCATCTTCCCCCCCCCCCAAAAAAAGAAGGTGAAAATCTGGGTGCATCTTATACTCTGGATGTAGCCCACCCAGCTTCTCAAAAAGGGGTTTCAGAGGCTGAAAGAAGCTTCAGAAAAGAAGCCCCCAAACAGAGCTTCAGAAAAGAAGCTCCCAAACAGAGGTTCGGAAGCTTTTTTTCTGAAGTTCTGTTTTGGAGGCTTTCAGAGGCGGAAAAAAGTTTTTTCTGAAACAAAGTTTCAGAGGCAGAAAAAAAAAAAAAAGCAAGGCACAGAGCTCACAACCAAGGAACCTGTTGCTAAAATTCACCTCTGGGAACAGCTGATTGGGGGTATTCTGGGAGGCTGATCCACCTGCCAATCAGCTTTTTTCTTATTTTCCTCCCCAAAAACTAAGGTGCGTCTTAAACTCCGGTGCGTCTTATACTCCAAAAAATATGGTAATTTATTCCAATATAAACTTCACATCTTATTTCAAGATGGTATTTCACGTAAAATACTTTCACAAATCAGATTCTGTAGAGTTGAGAAGTACATTTTAACTACAGCTCAAATTAGAAGGTTATCTTAAAAAGAAGCTTTGACAAAATATTCCAAAGGCTTGTAAATGAAGCCACTTAAATGAGTTCTTGCAAAGTGTCTAAAGTGTCTTTGGGTGCCAAATATTTTTTCCAACCACTTTACATATTAATTAAAGAATTCCAGTTCACAGTTTTGAATATAATTTAAGACTTCGGTCTTGTTTCTTACTTTTGATCCCGTATTAGCCCTGATTACATCCTTATTCAATATTTTCACACAAAGTAAACTGCATATGTTGGAATTTTAACTATCAGAATGTTTCTTTTTTAAAGTTTTCTTTCTTCTTCTTCCACCATCTTTAGTGTGATTGTTTATATTTGAAAAATAACTTTGCTTTATAAACTTGTAATATGTTTTTACTTTCTATTATTGATTGTTAGGTTAGGCATGCTTTTTCTTATGAGACTATCAACTTCTTGTAGAATTTGTTTATAGCCTCTTTATTTAGATCAAAATCTCTGGAGAGAGAGAGAGACGGTTGATAGAAGATTTGATGGAAGCATTATCTGTGGTATCTTAGCCATAATATACAGATCTAGGAAATTGCATTATCTGAGAGTTAAACTACAAAAATAAAAAATATGCCGTCAAATTTAAGTCTCAAAGCTTTTTTTAAAAAAAGTCGCAGCCATAGGTTGTAACCTGTGTGAGAATTATTGGTTTTTAAGTGAATGTGATACTAGCATTGATAAAACTTTTTTTACATGTATTTCACCCAATTTCATATTTGCATTTTGGATTAACTTGGGTGTTAAATAACTGGATTTTAATTAAAATCAATTTCCATTTGCAGATTTAGGATTTATCTTGTCCAAATATTGATTGGAATAGTCTAATAGGGAAGGTTTTAATCAGTGAATGAATACTTCTCCTGTCCCAGGTCAGACATACAATGCTGAGTAATTACAAGAAGCTTTACTTAGGATTTAATAAATACAAGCAATGGTAGATAGGGCCTGTGTGCAAATATACAGAGCAGCAATTCACCAAATCCCTAGATAGCCCACAGGTAATGAGTTCCAAATAGTCAGAGTCCAAAGTGGGGGGGAAATGTGCACAGAAACACACAGAGGCCATGGTCTAAAACAGTGGTTCTCAACCTTTATAGTGCTGTGACCCCTTTAATACAATTCCCCACGATGTGGTGACCCCCTTTAATACAATTCCCCACGATGTGGCGACCCCAACCGTAAAATTATTTTCATTTTGAATTTATCACGCCTGAAGCCATATTGGCTAGCGATCTGAACTGCTTGCGATTGCCTTGAGGACAGAGGCATTAAAGCGGAGACTCCTCCCCTATTAAGTTTATTGCGCCTGAACCCAGATTAGGCTAGCAATTGGGAGTGATTGCAGCTGGCTTGAGAGGGAGACATCAGAGCAAAGATTTCTCTCTTTTTTAATTCATCACGCCTGAAGCCGAATTCGGCTAGCGATTTGAAGAGCCTGCAGCTGGCTTGTGGAGTCAACCATTGGAGCGCGATTCTTCCACTCGCAAATATACTTCCCATATTTCCGATGGTCTTAGGTGACCCCTAGCAAATCGTCATTCGACCCCCAACGGGGTCCCGACCCACAGGTTGAGAACCGCTGGTCTAAAACCTCAGTAGTCCAAATGTGGATTATGAGCTATCTGGGTTCTAAGAAGAAAAAATTTTTCAGGCATTATGTTCAGGAGTCAAATGCACAGAGTTCTAGCAAATGGAGCAGTTTCCCCCAACAGAGACCTTCTGGCTCTTCAATGGAATGCCCTTATTGTGTTCAAAGCCCTCCAGATCTTCTCTGCCCAGAGCCCTACATACTCTAGGGCTAGGAGAAGGACCTGGATCCAGCCTCTAATCTAGTGCTGCCTCAGTTGACTTGAATGTTTCTCATCCATGTCAGCCTGGGGTGCTAAATTGCCAAGCTCCCCTTGAGGCTAGTGTTTGCCCAGGGCATTTCAAGCAGCTTCTTCTCTGTATCTAAACTGGCCATCACTATACAGAATTTTATTTTGCAGTTCCGACGTGTCCGCCTTATGTAAGATGAGCATATGGAGTAGTCAAACACAGTGGATGAGATAATAGGCAAAATAGAATAGAATAGAATAGAATAGAATAGAATAGAATAGAATTTTATTGGCCAAGTGTGATTGGACACACAAGGAATTTGTCTTGGTGCATATGCTCTCAGTGTACATAAAAGAAAAGATACGTTCATCAAGGTACAACATTTACAACACAATTGATGATCAATATATCAATATAAATCATAAGGATTGCCATCCTTATTGATCATCAATAATCGTGCAGGTTAATTTCCATTCACATGATTTACAATATTGTTTTAGCCTAGGAGGAGAGTGCTTTCTCATCGGTTCTCTTTATTTTTTTTATTAGTTTATAATATGAAATACAAGAATACAAAAGAAAACAGTAGGAAAATAAGAGGGGAGAAGAGAAAAGTGGAGGGAAAAGGGAAAAAAGAAAGAAAAGATGTTGACTTCTGACTCCCTTTAGTGCAGTAAAATAAGATAATAACATCAAACCTCCCTTTGTTTAATGGGTTCACTGTCTGAAATAGACACGCTTGTATTAGGTTATTACATTAAATGATTGAAAAACCAGAGCTGGCCAAGAATTCTTCCATTTCTTTCATTTTTTAATATGAATATTCCTCTCCTTTTCCAGGTCAAATCGCTTGTGGTTTTCTTTTAATATTGTGTTGGGCTTTCTGTCATTGTTTTGTTTTGCTACATTAAAACGTGGGCAGAAAGTTTGTAGATTCAAATGCAATGAACACACAAATGAGATAGAAGCCGAAAGGGTTTATTATGTAAAGCAAATACCAAAAATAATGTTAACTGTGAAACTTAATATAGGCAGAAAATACAGGCAAGAAGACAATAAAGCAAGACATGGTAATGTTCAATAAATGTAGAGCAAATGCATATCGCTTTGGCAGCTGCTGGCTACAGATGTTTCCCCAGCTCTGGCTAACATACAGCAGTTTTAGAATGGTTTATGCTAAAGCTGCTCATCCCTGGGAGGAATTTACCAACTAATATACCATTCTGTTGCAATTACACATACTTACTATGCACATTTGTTATTCAGACTTCTTTCCTACCGTTTTTAAAAAGTTCATGTGAAATCATGGGTTTTGTAGGAAGATGAAGCATGACTCCAACTGGACATGACTTACAGCACAGAAAGGTTGGCAGTTCGGCAGTTCGAATCCCAGGTCTCCTGCCTGAGCAGGGGGGTGGACTAAATGACCTCCAAGGTCCCTTTCAACTCTGCTACTGTTACTATTAAGGTGTAGCTCGTGGTGGTAAGAGCAGTGGTAAGAGCAGAGAAACAACATTAATTCTTTGTGCTTGTTGCTTCCTCAGAATGTCAAAACAAACACTGACAAAACACAAAAATAAAAAACCCAACTGTATTCTCATTGCATTACCCAATTGATAAGAGTACATTTTATAAATTCTTATCAGAGTACAAAATGCAAATACTGTTCTTGTATTCTTAATCTGTGGCTAGGTTTCCCCCTTCCTTGGATAAGAACTCAGTTTTAGGGCAGGGTGAAGAAAGAAATATCAGACTTTCACTCTTCCTGTCTGCACTCTTGGAAAAGAGTGGATCTTCTGGCAATAACTCACATATAACTCGCAAGTTAGTTTTAGAATAGAATAGAATTGAATTGAATTGAATTGAATTGAATTGAATTGAATTGAATTGAATTTTTTATTGGCCAAGTGTGATTGGACACAAAAGGAATTTGTCTTGATGCATATGCTCTCAGTATATGAAGATACGTTCATCAAGAATCATAAGGTACAACACTTAATGATAGTCATAGGATACTAATAAGCAATCAGATCATACTAGGAAACAATAAAAACAATATAAGTTGTAAAGATACAAGCAATATGGAGATAGCCGTAAGTGGGAAGAGTTAGGTACTAATAAGGATGAGAAGAAGAATAGTAATATAGACCTAGTAGTTAATTTGACAGTGTTGAGGGAATGATTTGTTTAGCAAAGTGATGGCGTTCAGGAAGAAACTGATCTTGTGTCTAGTTGTTCTGGTGTGCAGTGTTGTATAGGGTTGTTTTGAGAGTAGGAGTTGAAACCGTTTACGTCAGGATGTGAGGGGTTGATAGATATTTTCACAGCCCTCTTTTTGACTTGTGCAGTATACAAGTCCTCAATGGAAGGCAGGTTGGTAGCAACTGTTTTTTCTGCAGTTCTAACTATCCTCTGTGTCTGTCTTGTTGGGTTGAAGAACCAAACCAAACAGTTATAGAGGTGCAGATGACAGACTCAATAATTTCTCGGTAGAACTGGATCAAGCAGCTCCTTGGGCAGTTTGAGCTTTATAAAATTTATAAAACTTCTTTCAGGGCCAGTAAGTATTTTAACATCTAATGTAAATCTGAAAATCCATGGGCTTTAAGTTGAATGTAAATATTTGATTTGTTACATAAATAGAAAGCCCTTAAGAAAAACATGCACTTAAAACAAACCTCTGAATGTCTGTGCTCAAGCTTTAACTCTGGTAACATTTTATTTTCCTGCTGCCCGAGAGGCCACGGAATAGTCATAAGGAAAAGTGATTCTGTGCTACTTCTCTTTTTTTTTAAAAAATGACTCAATAACCAAGCCCAATTTGAGCTTGGAAATAAAGAGAGAGAGAGAGAGAAAAGACAGAGATAATAGAAAGAATGAATTAATCTTTTAGAGCTGATTGTTTTCCCCTCGCACAATTGACCAAGCACTGGAAGTTTTACTGAGATTGGAAAGGAGAAAGATCTCCCTAGATATTGATGATATAAATTCTGCAGTAGTTGTAAGACATTAAAGCTGCTTCACTGAACGCATCCAGGCAGATTCACTGCTTGCTCTGAGGACTTCTCAAGTCAGTGGCCCATTGCCTCCAACCTTCACTCCTTCTCCTCCGTGCCAAGACCCAATAGATTTATTGGGTGCTAAGAGACTGTAATGGTAAAGGCACCTCTGTTAGCTGCTCAGCTTGCCATATAGTGCTGAATTCTTAAAAGAACAGCAAAAATAACATGCCAAACTTGTGCATTAGGAAATCTTTTGTTGAGATAAATTACTTTTTGCTCTGAAATAGGAATGAATTCTTATAATAGTGAGTAGAGTGGCAAATATTTGTGCCACCCAGAATTTCCTGCAGTTTGCAGTGATTTACAAGCTGATTAAATAAATTAACTAAATGGCTGCAGTTATTACTATCTGTCCCCAAGTTTCTGCAGCATCTAATATAGCATTGCTAACTTTGGGACATTGGCATTACAGTTATCCAGACGTATTTCTTTTTGTAGCACTGAGCCATTAGAATGTGCCTAATAATAATTTTAACTTAGTCATGTAGTATTTCTGGAAGTGAACAAAATTAAACATGGCAGGACTTCTGGGAAGGGATAGGACTGTGTTGTAAGATAACACAGAAGCACAATTTTTCTAGGAGCAAGTTGGATTTCTTGGCCAGAAAATTTGACATAGCGTACTTTCCATAAGTTGTGATCATATGATAAACTATCACATATCTGAAGGTAGAAGATAATTTAGTAAGACTGTTCTTGTGTACCCACAAAAAAAAGAAAAAAATATGAAAGACAAGTTGGAACGCTCCTGTGATCTATAACTATTTGCTTGCAAATAATTGCAGAATCAATCATTTTACTTCCTCAGTGGTAGTTGGAAAGTTGCAGTCCTGCAATATCCCTACCACATGCTTTATTTTCTGTGCAAATCAGTGTTTGCCACACTGTAATGGTGTATCAGAACCAAATTGTAACTGCAACAGATCCAGCTAGTTTAAATCTATATTTGCCATGATTTCATATACAGTAAAAATTTAACAGCTCTGGGAGAGAATAATGAAGCTATTGCTTAACAAATTGTAGACTGTATTCCATCCAATGCTGTTTTAATTTGGCTCAGTAGGATAAAAGTGCTTTATAGAGAGCAATCTCAGAGATCAACACTGCAGTGATTACCAGCTGTACATTTCACATGCATTTATTTAATCCACAGTACTTTATACTGCTTCCTAAAATATAATTGGCTAAATCAGGAAGGCATACAAAAAGAGAAAGACATACAAAAGCGAGATCATTGCAATACTGTCACATAGTCTGAGTATGTTCAAATTTATTCTGATTATAGCAAAAGAAACCAAATTACTAGATACCATAAATGACTATGCGTTAGAACCATATGTGTCATAGTGGGTGGGTGGACAAATGACAAAACAGACATCACAATGCAAATTCCACTCCTTAAATATTTGTGCCTGACATCACGACAGCTTTCTTCATTTTAACTATCTCATGATTAGCAACGGATGCCTATTCGAACAGTTTTGGAAGAACTGGCTATGGAGAGGTAACGCTATACTTAATGCCATTGAGTGAATGTGATCTGGCATGAGATGTAACTGTGCAAAATAGAAAACTGCCAGCTGAGCTCAACATAGTAATTTAAGTAAAAGGGAAATTTCTAAAAACTGTGAGGCCTGGTTTTAAAAAGAAACGCTGAAAGGAAATAGCAAAATGCCAAAACTCCTCATAATGCCCGGAGGTTATTACAATAATTGATGTTCAATTAGGATGCAAGAAAAGCTTAGTTAAGTCAGGGATGAGATTGGCATGGCTTTCTAATAGTGTTAAGGAAGCTCACTTCAAGAAATGGACGAAGGCATGAAAGAAAGTTGAAGGAGGATGGACATTGGAATTGTAGATGGAATTTGGAAATTTGCTGAAAGACTTAATGAATTCTTTGAATTCTGCATTTGTCTTTAAATCTCTCCCACTATATAAGATACAAGACAGATATCTGGACCTGGTCTGATTTTTCTTAGGAGAGAAAGGAAACTGAAATAACAGAAAGCATATCTTGAAAAACTATATAATAATAAATTGGAAAATGCACCCCAAAATTCATAAAATTCAATGTGAAATTCTAGCAATAGTATTATGGAAATTCTAGCAATAATATGGAAAGGGTACAGTATTTAGGTTTAGTCCCAGTGTCCTGAAAAGTAGCTAATGTGACAACAGTTTTTAAAAAGGAATCCTGGGAAATTTAAGGTCAAATTTCAAATAAGTCCATTGAATTATGTATATATTGTAATAAGAGTTGAAAAATTGTGGAAGAGGGCAACAAATTCAATAAAATCTTTATTATAGCGATAGGCAAGCATAAATGATCACTAAAATGATCAGAGGCTCCAAACAATATTCCTGTGAGCACAGGCTACAACATGTGGGCCTCTTTAGCTTTGGAAAAAAAGGGAAAGCGGGGGGAGGGGATCCTTAAAATGTATAAAATCATACAGAGAAAGTGATGAGAAAGTAATGAGATATTTTCTTTCTTTCTCAAAACGTTAGGGCTGGTGACTGTCCAATGATGTTTATCAGGAAAAGTTTTGAAGAAAGACAAAAGCAAGCAAATTACTAATTTGCAATATTCATTTCAATATGATGTGATGATTATTGTCTTGATTGCCTTCGAAAGGAGATTGAATAAAGTCATGGAGGATACGTCTATTACAGATTTACTTGGCTCAAAGATTCATGTGAAGGGTTGGGGGCAGAAGAATTAATAGAAGAGAGCAGTTGTCTCCCTTGCCTTCTTGCAAGCAACCCTAACGCCGCTGGTTGGCCCCGATGAGAAGCAAAATGCCAGTCCAAAATGGGCCTTTAACTGATCCAACAGGGCTGTCCTTAGGCACATTAGTTTGAGCCTTTATCTCTTAGCAGATACATTTTTCATGTAAAAATATAATTGCTTTGTTATGTTCTGTCAGCATAATAATATTTTAGTTTTACACCAGAAATCAGTTCCCTTTTTAAAATACCACTAAATCTGTTGCTATCCACAGAATGGATTAATGAAGCAAATTGCTAATTTTTTGTTACCAGCTGAGAGAGCTTTTATGTATTGTGTAATCTTATATAATACAAATTGTACAATGATAATATTATGCTAATTATTCCTTTCTTAGACCAGTAATTTTTAAACTCTGTTCTTAAAAAATTACAGCTTTTTCTGACTCTTTATTTCTAATTAGCTGGGATGATGCCTGAATGAATTTCCAGATGAAAACTTGACTTTTTTTGCATTTCAGTTTGGCTGTATTGAATTGACTTGCACAGAATAAGTGTGCGACAGGTTGAATTAAAGTGCTGTTTCTTGTCCCATGTAGCCTAATCAAGCTAATATCAAATATGTGAAAAATACATCATATTTGGCTATTAGAATTCAGCCTGATTGATGAAAAAAATGATACTCTTTAAATGGGAGTTTTAACAACAGTAATAACTCCCTAGCCCAGACTCAGTTCGGTGACTTATTGATTAACATGCAGATTTCTCCATTCATCCTTGAGCTTTTTTAAATTTAAGAATATGAACTGAATGGAATCACTGCAACGCCGCATATGACAATGCAACTTTCTCAAGTCTCTCAAATGCACTCAAAATGGCTAACTAATCATTTATAATCCCTACACAATAAGAGAAAATGAATCAGGCACATTACTTCGGCCCCCACCCCCCGCCCCCCGCCGGCCAATCCATTTTGCCTTGTATAAATCTGCTGTGCCTGGGCTAGGCTCTCCCCAAAGCTTAATGCACTTTTTACACTTAAAGCCATTATATTTGGATCATGGGATCTGTGTTGCTGCCTGAGCTTGATTGTTTTATACAAGACATTTCTTTTTTTAAAAAAATAATATTTATTACATTTCCAAACATTAAAATATACAGTACAAATAACATAACATAACATACAAAGAAAACAATCACATCAAAATTTCAATGCTAGTAACAACTTTTCTACTATCCTAATTAACCTCTTTACACAAATTCTACTTCTATATATCTCTATGTTAACTTACATCCTTATTTAAATTATATTAACTTCTATTCACAGTTCAATTTCATAACAAAATATCCCTTAAGTTTTAAACTTACTCTCAGTCTAGGAGTACCATCTATTCCAAATTAAATAGTACTCGGTGTCTTTCCTCTCCTTCATTTCCATAGATAGTCTGTCCATTTCTGCACATTCATATATTTTTTTAATTATAATTTGGTCTGGAGGGATATCTGGTTGTTTCCAATTTTGTGCTATCACAATTCTACTCGCTGTTAGTATGTGTAGTATGATATATTGTATATTTTTTTCCATTTTCCCTTCCAGAATACCCAAGAGAAATAGTTCCGGCTTCCTTTCTATCTTCTGGCCAGTTATTTCTTCCAGCCATTTTTTAATCTTACGCCAGAATTTCCTAATCTTAGGGCAGGTCCACCATATGTGGTAGAATGTCCCTTATACAAGACATTTCATTACCCAACTAGATAATATCAACAACTATCATCACTATTTGGATTTTTTTATTGTGTACAATGTCCAGAGTATTCAATGAGATGGGTAGCTATACATATGTGATAATAAACAAGGAAACAAACAGCCTGGGTTAAGACATAATCTGCAGTGACTCAATGACATTGCCTATCCCATTTCAGGTGTGGCCTTCACCAGTCCATACTAAATTAATTTGGAGACAGGAAAATTTCAGATGTGATTTATAATATAGCGATTTATAATACATCGATGTTTAAAAGAAAAAAAATGCCATCCATTGGGGAAGAACGCTTTCCGCACCTCAAAGCATTTCATTAATGTTCTTAGACCTATAAATTCAGTGAAAGGATACACCTGATACAAGTTAGTTACAGCTCTTTCTAGTATTATAGTTGCATCTGGAAAAGTCGGTTTCTCTTCTCTTCTCCCACCCCCCGTAAATTGCCTCTAAAGGGAAGGAAGAAATCTATCACTGTATTGTGGTGAAAGCTGAAGTTGATTTTAATTGTGCTCTGTGGTCTAGAATGAACACATTTAGAACTGGCTTCATCAGGTCTCTTACTGATTAAAAAAAAACCCAGGGAAAGTTATATGGTTGGTATGAAGACATAGCACAGTAATTTCCATTTAGACAACAACTCTTAAGGTTTTAGAATCAGATTTTACACTTTGTTTCAGTGCTTGCTTGTCTTGTGTATAAGTGCTGCCATTAATGATGCTAAAGTATTTCTAGCTCACTTCCTAAAGATTCATATGTTAATTGGAACTTTAAATTTACCTTTTTCTAAATTTAGTGATACAATTTAGTGACACAAAGTGTCACTAAATGCCCTTCTGAGCCATTGGGGGTGTTCTTGGATTCTTAATGCTTGCTAAAAAGTGAATGGCATCTGTGGCCAAGAATTTCTTTTCATAGGTATATCTTGGGTGATAATTGTGCCCATTGCTGGTTTGGGGGTTTCCAACTCACAATCATTCATGACTTGGTCACCTCTCAGTTAGACTGTTGGAAAGCAGTGTGCAAGGGGCTGCCATAGAATAGAATAGAATAGAATAGAATAGAATAGAATAGAATAGAATAGAATAGAATAGAATAGAATAGAATAGAATTCTTTATTGGCCAAGTGTGATTGGACACACAAGGAATTTGTCTCCGGTGCATATGCTCTTAGTATACATAAAGAAAAATAAAATACATTCATCAAGAATCATAAGATACAGCACTTAGTGATAGTCATAGGTTACTAATAAGCAATCAAATCATACTAGGACACAAATAAAACAATATAAATTGTAAAGATAAAAGCAACACAGTTATAGTCATAATAGAATAGAATAGAATTTATTGGCCAAGTGTGATTGGACACACAAGGAATTTGTTTTGGTGCATATGCTCTCAGTGAACATAAAAGAAAAAAAAATACCTTCATCAAAGGTACAACATTTACAACACAAATGATGGTCATAGGTTGCAATTTAACCCTTAATGATAGCAACGAAAAGTTACAGTCATAAGTGGAAAGAGATTGGTAATAAAAACAATTAGAAGATTAGTAGTAGTGCAGATTTAGTAAATAGTTTGACAGTGTTGAGGGAATTATTTGTTTCGCAGAGTGATGGCCTTCGGGAAAAAACTGTTCTTGTGTCTAGTTGTTCTGGTGTGCAGTGCTCTACAGCCTCGTTTTGATGGTAGGAGTTGAAACAGTTTATGTCCTCGATGCGAGGGATCTGTAAATATTTTCACGGCCCTCTTCTTGATTCGTGCAGTATACAGGTCCTCAATGGAAGGCAGGTTGGTAGCAATTATAAGTGAGAAGAGATAGGTACTAGGAAGGATGAGAAGAATAATAGTAATACAGTCTTAGTAAATAATTTGACAGTGTTGTGGGAATTCGTTGTTTAGCAGAGTGATGACATTTAGAAGTGAGTGAAGATTGAAAAGCATCTAGAACTGTGATGGCAAACCTATAGCACGTGTGCCAGAGGTGGCATGCAGTGCCCTCTCTGATGGCATGTGAGCCGTCGCTCCATTCAGCTCTGCTGTATGTGCACGTGCGCCTCCTACCAGCCAGCTGGTCTTTGGGTCTCTGCCATGCGTGTGCAGGAGACCGTGGTGCATGTGGGGGGCCATGCGCACAAGCGGGGGGAAGGCACATGCGGGGGGCGGAATGTGTGCAGAGGGTCCACATGCGCATATGCAGGATGCATGCAGGGGAGCCATGCATGCATGCGCAGGGGCAGGAGCCATGCAGGGGCGCGCATTGCATTTTGGGGCTTTGGGCACATGCACACTTTGGGCACTCGGTCCAGAAAAGGTTAGCCATTACTGATCTAGAAGCTGCAATTGGTCCAAAATGCAGCAGCCACGAGTAGTTATGGGTGCACTTTGTTACACTCCTGTAACACCATTACTTTGGCTCACAGTGTCAGGCCTGGAAACCATACTAGACATAACTAAGTTTCCAGGTACAATTCAAGATACTGACTATTATCTATAAAGCACTAAATGGCATAGAGCCAGCATATTTCTGGGACCATCTGTTTCCCATTAACTCAAATTGCCCCATGAGATCCAGCAAACTAGTCATGCTTTAGTTCCTTCTACAAAACAAGGTAACCTGGCAAGACCCAGGAGTATGCGTTCCCTTTTGTAGCACCTGTTCTATGGAACAGCATTCCCCCAAGATTCAGATGGCCCTGACTCTATTAAACTTTCCATAAAGCCCTGACAACCTGATTCTTATCCTAGGCATTGAGCCAAGGCTTTAACTGAGCCGGTTCAGAACAGAAAGACTTTGTAAGGAAGAGGTGATGGTTAACCGTAGTTATTCTAGATGTTTGTGGTGTTGTGGGGTTTTTTTTTTGGTTTTTTTTTGTTCCTTTGCTTTTATGTTGCTAACCCATTGTGGGCTGCCTAAAGTCAGGTTTTGCAGGTTGGATGTTCAATAAATAAATAAATAATTTAGCTGCATGGAGATGTCTGGCTTGTTTCTTCATTTTACGATAAGGTAAGCTTGTTTTGTAAACCAACTAAATTTTAGTTCTTTCTTTGCCTCCTGAAGGCTGATGAAAAGACAGATAAGAGGTTGAAATGTGGTGGAAAAATGCTGCAGGTTGAGAATGACTATGTGGAGTGGATTTCATGGAGAGCAAGAAAGGCAACGTCTTCTTATCTACTTTTTCTTTGATTTTTGAAAACTGGTGCTTGCTGGGCTACATTTCATGCAGTAGAGGTTGGGACAGCTTTCAGAAGATCCACATGATATTCAGGACCATGCAGAACAAGACCATTTTGCACAACTTGTCGTTCTCCTTGAAGCATGTGAGAGAGGCAGGTTGTCACATGCTGGGTAGAAAGGGAAGAGGACTCTGCTGCATGTCACCAGAGACTCTTTTATAATATCCTTGGTATATGCAGAATCCATCCAATTTAAGTGTACTTTTGACTTCATCTCTAGAGAAACCTCATAGGAAAATCTTAAGGCTTCTATAAATAAATGCCTGCTTCCGCCTACAACCCACATACAAACACACAAAGATTCAATCTGTAGATTCACCTTACACATTGTATTTCAGCTGGGGGTGTGTGTTTAAGCAGGCCTGTTTACTTGCATTTATATTAATTCCTTACCAGATTTCATGTTCTGAACTCTCAACCATCTAACACACCTAAAAACATATTTATTAGTACTATTTTACCTAGAAGACACCGAGATCTTTTCCCAGTGCTATTTTTGACACGCCTCAAAAACCCTTCATCAGATGGTGTCCAAAAGTATTGAATGTTTGTGGAGGATTTGGAATTGCGATTGTGATTTCTGTTGGAAATTTGGGGTGGGTGGGTGGCAGACTGAAAAGAGTTGTGGAAGTGTTGGGAATGCTGGAAGAGCTGATCTGGAAGTGGACTGTAACTCATGTGAGCAGAGGCTGAGGAGGCAGCAATAATGGGAAGCAAACGGTAGGTGAGAAGCTGATGCAGAGATCAGCACAGCAAGCTTTTCGGACCAAACCAGCATGGTGAAGCTTGCAATCCAGTGCATTTTGACCTATTGTGGTGGGGATGTGGCAGCAGCTTTACTGACAGTTCTGTCTGCACTCTGCTAGACACTTGGGCAATGTTTGGACTGCTTCTTGGGTTTCCAAGGAGCTCCAGGAAGATGAAACACTTGAAGGACTCTTAGAATTCCATTAGAGAAAACCAATGATTAAGAAAAAAACCTATATTAAGGATTATATGGTGGTGATAAGAGGAATTAAATGTAGCTATTTCTCTCATTTTATTGTGTCCTCGGATAAGCATCTTGTGGCCCTGGCCAAAAGTGACTCAGTCCTTGTTGGAGAAGGAGGAGCTGCAGGATCACTTGCAAGGCTGTTTTGAAGAATATTTTAGCTATCCAATGACTCAGATTCTATAGAGCAGGGATCGCCAACCCCCAGTCCATAGACCGGCGCTGGTCCATGGCATGCCAGCAACTGGTCCATGCAAACAAGTGAAGTCCCATCCGCAGGATGCAGGCAGCACATGAAACCAGACCCCGTCCAGGCCACGGAAAAACTTCTCTCCATGGAACCAGTCCTTGGTGCCCAAAAGGTTGGAGGCCACTGCTGTAGAGAACAATATGAGAATGAACAGTAGTAATAGCCTTCTTGTCAGAGGGGATGTCCTGCCTGTCTTGAATGATCCAATATAGCCATGGACAATTTTCATTGCTGGTCCTAACAGCCCTCAATATTTTTCATCAAGTTTCAGGGAAATGGTAATCAGGCTTCAGAGGAAATGGATTATCTGGTCCCTTTTCGAACAGGGTTTAGACTGGGATATAATAGTGATTGTACTTCTCGATGACTGGTAGAGCTGAGACAGCGGTGTGCTACCATCCTTGTTCTCATTGACCTATCGGTGCCTTTTGGTGAGAATGTTTGCAGGGAGGGGGGGAAACTTGAAAATGTTAACTTAAGCAGTCCAATGTAATTTAGGTTGTACAGTTTTAGAAACGGAAAACTTGAGGTGGTGCCCTCTTGGAAGCCAAGGTCTATTTTTACATTGGGGATGATAATTCTGTGCCATAAGGCTGTCCTTAAGGAAACAGTAGTCATTAAAGTAAATAGGAAAAGGCAATAATGAAAGAGTGTGCCCCATAAAAAGATTCATCGTTGGCAAAACGTGATTGCTTTAAATAGTTGAGCATACCCCCAGAGCTGAAATTGTTTTACCACATGACTCAAGGGGGTTACTGGGATCTTTCTCCATCTGTGGTCTTCTCAGAAGAGAGGGCAGGGCATTGTGGGTTTTGGTTTAGGTTGACCTCGGAGAGCATAAACTGAACTTTGAATTTTTAAAATCACCACCTAAAATGCTGTCTTTTAGAATGTGCTTTTTGGTTTTGTTTGAAGCCGGGGCCTCTTAATGATTTCCAATGAAATGTTTATTTAAAAGGTTTTATCTTCCTTCTTCCCGAAATAATACCTGCTGATTGAAAACTACTCCTGTTTTATGTGTGTTAGAAAAAGGCAAGCATTTAAAGCATGGCAATGAGGGTCTTTTAGAAAGCAGGTTTCAAAATAGTACCTGAATCCAGGGGTGGGACTGAAAAGATTTAGCAACCGGTTATCTGCCCAGTTGCTGGGTGGGCATGGCCTAGTCGGCTTTCTGCACCATGGCAGAGGGGGATGGGGGGTGTTTTCGCCTTCCCCAGGCTCTGGAGATTTTCCTCAAGCCTCCGGGAGGGTGAAAACTGTCTTCCCCGTACTCCGGAGGCCGGAAATAGGCCTGTTTCTGGACTTCCGGTAGGCCTGTTTTTCGCCCTCTAAGAGCCTCCGCGTGGGCCCCTGCACTTACCTGGCATCCAAAACAGGTCGTGTGGAGACTCCTTGGAGGGGAGGGGTGGGGTGGGTGGGGTCAGCCTGGGAGGGGAGGGGTGGGCGGAGTCAGCCAACCAGTTTGGCGAACCAGATTAAAATTAACATGCAGTTCACCCAAACCGATCAAATCCAACCCCTGCCGAATCAGACTTTATTTACAGTTACTGTAGTCTCTCCAAAATCTGTTGGGGGGTGAGGGGGGCTTGAAGGCAATTTCTTCTGGGTGCTCACCAAGATGGCCATGGTGAGGTCAGAAAAGACCAGATTTGTTAATTATTATTGGCTTTCCCAGATGCATGAATACATTTATTTAACCCAGTGTTTTTCATGCTGGTTTGGGAATTCAGTGAGTTGAAGTCCATACATCTTAAAGTTGCTGAGGCCGAGAAATACTGCTTTCCATGCACGTAGCATTCACAGTAGCCAATAAACCTAAACCTATAACTGTGAGACATAAAAACATTTGTCACAATGAGCCTCTTTGTTTTGTTAGCAGTCAGGTAGAATTTTTCCTGCATGCTTTTATCCTATATATTGCTACCATTATTTATGGTTAAACCTTAATTGGCCTAGCTTTCCCAAGGTTAAGGTTCTGAAATAACTAGAAATTCAACAACAACAACAAAAATTCCTGGAAGGAAAAAAAAAAGGATACCAGCTGCTGATATTTTAGAGTTGTGGTGCTTTATGCTCTTCCTGATTGAACTGAATAGGATTGAATGGTAAACAACTAAAATAACTGAGTATTTTTACCTTCCCCTCAATCCCTCAGGTGATGGAATCTAAAAGAAGTAATAATAGTAACACAATCTGTTTTCTAGTTAAAATAAAAACCTGTGGCTAGCTGAGGCTCAAGTATGGACACGTTGGATGTCACATCGGGACACAGTCAAAGGAGGATTTCATTTGATGGTCTACCACAGGCCCTTCATTCCTTGGAATGCAGAACTATGAAACGCACAAGCATGTGCTTTGTAATAAATAGTGTGGCTTACTAAGGAAGGTCCTGTGTTGGCGCTCTTCCCTCAGTCCCAAATATTATTACCATTGACATAGGTAGGCTAGCAAAGGTAAAACAGCCTTAAAGGAAAATTCTTCCCAGAATAGTTTCTTGGCAGGACAATTTGTCCTGCTTTGCAGAGCATGGCCAGCATACGGTGGCATGTGTTGGTGCATCCAGTACTGATGCCAGTTGAGCACACTGTCCAAAGGGAAATTTGAGCAAATGAAGTTGGGCAGGGTTTCAAGATGTAGGCATCACTGTAGGCACATGATTCCTGGCCACTCTCATGAACTATCCATGTGATATTTTTGTAGCTTGTGCGCGCACAAACATATAAAAGCCCTGTCACTTCTCATGCTTCCAATTGTTTTAATTCTGTTTGGACAGAAGGTCCTTAGAAGAAGGATTAAAAAAAGGAAGAAGAAGAGCTACTCAGCAAAAGTAACTACACTTGATATTAAAATAAGGCTGCAGTATAAAGCATGCTTAAAAATTGATCCCATCAATGTCAGTAAGGCTACCCTGAATATAGAGTGGATATGATTTTTGCCTACAAATAGTTAAAATTAGCATGAAGAGTCAAGTCAGAATTGAGTATCATCCGCAGCAAACCCAGTGACACCAAAATATATGCAGTGACATCACACGTATGCTGTCATTAGGTAATCTTGAGGCCCAGGTTCTGTTAGGTTTATGTAAGTTGCAGCTTTACTGTGAAATTGTCATGATTTGCTGCTCCTGTAAATGGCCATGTTGACATTGGGATTCTCAGGTGGGTGTGGCCTTTCACCTTTGCCTCCTTCTGAGGTGGCAATCTAGATGTTTTAAGTGACCAAAAGTAGTCATTTCAATGGATTGGCTTTTGGGGATACAGATTAGTCTGCTATGGTTTTCCTTCCAGATGAGATTCCATGAATAGTTTATTTTTGAGTTCGTTCAGAATACTCTGGTTTTTTTCCCCTTTGCCATGGGCAGTGTTTCTAGAAGAGTCAATAATGTTTTGTGAGATACTTTCTCTTATCACAGAGCCCTTCAGTAGAAATGACATTGTTTTTCCATGGCTGCATTTAGTTTTATTTATTTATTTATTTATTTATTTTGTCACAATATCATACAAAAAGATTATATAGTATATAAACACATATATGAGTAAATGTTAGGAGGTATAAGCATATATATATATAGGAAGAAGAAAAGAAAAACAATAGGACAGGAACGGTAGGCACGTTTGTGCGCTTATGCATGCCCCTTATGGTCCTCTTAGGAATGGGGTGAGGTCAATAGTAGAAAGTTTTTGGTTAAAGCTTTTAGGATTATGGGAAGAGACCACAGAGTCAGGTAAAGTATTCCAAGCACTGATGATTCTGTTACAGAAGTCATATTTTCTGCAATCTAGATTAAGGCGGTTAACATTAAGTTTAAATCTAGTTCTCATGAAGGTTCTGTGTTTTTTATTTGGAGGAAATAATTTTAGACCTTGTTCCTGTAATTCATGCTAAAAGTCCTAGATATTTGGGCTTAAGCCCCATTTGTCGTATATTTTGTTTAAATTGATGTAACTGAAACATTTGCATTAATAGGGTAATGTTTAACCCAGACTCAAGTAATGTTGTTTTAAAAGAATCAGACTGTAGCACTTTATGCATAATTCCCAAATTCCCAAATTATAAAACTTGAAGAGTACAGTTAGGAGTTTATTACATTGGAAATTTTTCAAAGAACTGCTGCTGGAAAATGGAGTGGCAAAAACTAGGTTTCATTTAGACATTCCAAACTATGACAGTAAAGGACCTTGCACCTGGAAGCAGGAGGCTTTTGCTTAGACTTTCCCAGGTAAATAGGCCATTGGAATCAGAACTGGAAATAGTTTTAAGCAACAGAAGCTCTGTAAATGCAACATTTCAGACATGTTGGAAAATTACTGGGAGTAATTTCCAGTTTATTTTGCACCTGGCACACTTCCAGTCAATCCCTATATACACGCCAATCAAACATGCTACTCATTTCAGCTAACAAAAAAAATATATAGCTCTATGTTGATTCAGTAAAGATCAGCAAGTATTAAAAAAATAACTAGCAAAAAAATGAGACAAAAGGCAGGCAAAAATAGGGAGAGAGAAACATGAACAGCAGACTACAATTTATGGTTTATCTGTTGGTATCTCTCTCTCTCCCTCCCTCCCCCCTCCCCCCCTCTGTCTCCCACATAATTAATTCAGCTACACTAATGGTCAAAAGCATCAAAATGGTGGCACAAACAAAAGATGGAAGGTTTGCCTCTTTTTATATATGTGTGATATGTGCAGTGCATGTTAAAAGAGGGTGAAACATCATTTCCTACGTATGGCTCCCATGTTGTTGTCTTTGACTATCACTATGGATGCCCCTAATTGGCAGGTACTTGACATTTCACTAAAGAATCTTATTCCCAATTAATTAGGCATAGAATTACAGTCACAATATTCCAGTAGATAAAAGGCCTGGGATGGAGGCATAGACACTGTCACTGAGGATATGTTTATTAAAGGCCATCTACTTTCCTGTTTTTAATTCTCCCATATGAGTTTTGTAGATTATGTGTTAGTGGCTCACTGTTTCCTAATTTTTAATTCATTTATTTAATCTTAGTAATACAACATAGATAACTACTTTGAATCTTGAATTTATATGTATATACAATGCTTACTAAAATCTATTTTCTCTCTCAAATAATATTTTCTTATTCAACCACTAAAAAAATAAACATGCAGAAGCTGTATATTGGTTGCTCATTCATTATAACCAGCAAGCGGATTTTGTTGAACTATTCACAAATAAGGAACCAGTTGTTCAATTCTAGAGACAAAGAGTACAATATTTGTATTCTAAAGTTCTGAAACTCTTGCCACAAATTTTCATCAGAAATGTTATTGAATCACCCTTTTTATATGGCAGTATTAATTAAAGCAAATGGTAATTTACTTCAGTATTTAATTTCTAAGGACGTGCAATTCTACATTGGTTTGGGGAGTTACTGGAATGTTTATTTATATATTGTTTTTCTATGTTTCTATCTCCTTTTTTAAAAAGCTACTGTCCCTGGGATGGCTCACATTTATTAAAGAAATGACAGCCATGTGTAAAGTTAGCTCAAATGTTGTTTCTCTTGCAAAACTTCTCTGGGAGGGGATAGTTTGCAGTAGGAAAGAGGGCAGAGTGTCTTAACTGAAGGCTTAACTCAGTGGTGGGTTCTGACCAGTTTTATCACCGGTTCGCATCGCGCACGCTCTTTGCATGTGCAATCCATTGCGCCACGCCTTACAGCTGAGCTAAAAACAAAGGAATAAAGGTAGATATAGCATGGGGGCGGGCAAGCAACAGGGCCCAGCTGACGTTAGGAGAGAATCGGTTCGGTCTCATATCAAGATTTCCACTACCGGCTCTCCCGAACCGGGGAGAACCAGTAGCAACCCATCACTGCCTTAACTGTCCTGTCATCTGTTTTTCCTTGGAACTACTTGTGATACTTTCTTGATCACCTTTTGCAGGATTCTCTACTCATAGTAAACAACAGAAAAACAGATTTTAGAAAAGCATACCTGCAATATTTAGTTTAGTAGTTATCTTCAGATTTGCAGCCAGGGACAGCTAACTGTTCAAAAGGCCAGCGTAATAGCAGAGTAGATTAACCTCTGCTTACAAAAAAAGGAGTGATTGTCAGAGTTAGAGGATTGATTTGAGTGGACAAGCAAGAAAGAAGAAATGAAGCAGGTCTTAAATAATTTTAAAATTCCAAGTACAAGCCTACATTATGTCCCTTGTTTTCCCCCAGTGTCTTGAAAATATGAGAAAGACATAAATCAAATTTTGTTTTGTTTTGCTACTTCCTGTGGACCTTCTTTGACAATAGAAAAAGGGAAAGGCAAGTAAGTATTCTTTTTCCTAATAAAAAATCTCTGCCCTTAACAGTTACATGGCAATGCACAAAACTAAGTACTTTCAACAGGATATAACACAATCCTAGATTTGAAAATATGGTGTGTTTCATTACCTCTTGACTATTGACAGGTGTACGGATTTCTTTGTTACTTGCATTACATGAACCATTTTTTTTTCTTGTCAACAAACAATAAATCTCCTTTCTGCAGCAACCTGTGGCATTTTATGCTTAGCTGTAATAGTAGTTTGTTTGTTTACATTTATACCCCGCCCTTCTCCGAAGACTCAGGGCGGTAATAGTAGTGAAGTAGAAAATACAGCGGTATCCCATGTTGTAAAATTACATATGTATAAAGTAGCCACTTTTTCCTTTAAGTTTCAAGGGGCTTGGAGGTTAAATCCTATGAAGATCAATTAAAAATACAAGCATACTTAGCCTGAAGAAGAAAAGACTAAGGGGAGGCATGATAGCAATCTTCTGATGCTTGACAGGATGTCATAGGGCAGTGGCCCCCAACCTTTTGGGCATCATGTATTGGTTCCATGGAAAGAGGTTTTTCCATGACTTTTGTGTGCTGCTTGTATCCTTTCGATGGGGCTTCACTTCTTTGTGTGGTCCAGTTGTTGGCATGTCATGCGTGGCCCGGTGCCAGTCTACAGACCGGGTGTTGTGGGCCCCTGTTATAGAGAAACAGGTGTGGATTTATTTTCTGTAGTGCCCAAGGTAGAACAAGAACCAACGGATAGAAGTTTAATTCAGAGAGATCCAAATTCAAAATAAGGAATTTTCTGATCGCGATAACTATTAAGCAGTGGAACAACCTGTCTCTTGAAGCCATAGGTACTCCATCACAGGAGGCTTTTATTCAGAAAAAAATATCTAGAATGATCTGAGGTTGTTAGTTGGAGATCTGTCTCCATTTCAGTGTTTTTCAAGAGGAAAATTACCCACTAATCTCAGTGACTCAATGGGAAATGGATTTGAGTTTTACCATATCTAGTTCAGCATTAATAAACATACCATACTGGATAATACAACAGTAACTCACCCTCTGATGTAGGGTAATTATTTGAGTAGAAAGGGATGCGACTTTTCTCACGTTTGCAATTTCCAATATGATTTTGTAATACAGAAATGTATTTTATATGTGGGATTTCGTACTGTTGAAAAAATGAGGACCTGTTAGAAAACATAACCTTGCTATAAGAGGAAATAGGAACATTTTAAGACCTTCAGATTTTGAAAGAAAGGTTGTCGATAGAACATGGGCTGTTGTCTAGAATGAATGATAGTGGAAAAAGAAGCAAAAGACTACCATATACAAATAAACTGAAGTGCAGTAGGAATGGATTATTTAAGAAATGTGGTAAAATGGAAAGGGATGTCAAGAATAAATAGAAGACAAATAGATGTACACAATATCCCATTTAAAGCGTCGAGTTTGCTTTAGTTCCACCATGGTTATCCTTGCTATACTTGTTGCTGTCACTTTAGTGTCTCCTTGACTCAAACTCAGATTATCCTAAACCCTACAACTATGGAGGAGGAGAAGGAGAAAACTAAGAACTTGCGGTTTAATATACATATAATTATTCCTTCTTCCTCTCTCTCTTCCCTCCCTCTCCCTCTCTTCCTTCCTGTACAAACACAACACACTTTTGTAGAACTTCACATAATCACAGTGGGTTTTCAAGTTGAGGCTAGTATCTGTTCAATGGCTTTTTATTTCCTTTTTTCTTTGGAACAAAATTCAAGAAGAAATGAGCCACAACACCCCCAGAAAATAAAATTGCTTGACCTTTCCCCCCCAACCCCCTTTCCTTTCTTGTTTTCTATCTATTTGTTGCCAATGGTAATGAAAAAAAAAAAACACAACAAGCTCCATACCTCTTGGTGGCCAAGAATTGAATAATAGTTCTTGTTTCCTTAGCAAGCAGAAGAATCACAAAAGTGGTTGTGTAATGCTTGAAGGCTTCTGCCTACAATCAGTAGTGATATGAAAAAAGGCATTACAGCTTCTTTGAATGCTTACATCCAAGATGCTATTTAAAAGAGAAATATTGATGGCTTCATGGTGTTGTGATGGATGTGATTAATAATCTGATCGGTTAAAACACTTCAGGTGCACAACCAGGGTACCAAACTGGCATTTAGAGTAAGCAATAAATAGGTTTTCCCTTGACTTCATCCATTGATTTGTGAATGGATATATTTAGGGCAAATTATTCATTCAATCCAGCTTCCCCAGTGTTGAATAAAATTAGTCATCCTGTAGGACAGGCCCAGGCCAAAGCCCACAGACTGACATCAACAGCAACAATGAAATTTTGGGAATGTTGGGGAAATAATAAAATATGTGTGTTAAATCGTATTTATCAACGTATACTTTGCCTTCTTTTAAAAAAATGGTTATTATTTTGGCAGTACAAAGTCGGGAAACTCAGAGTGACAAATAAAGGAAGTTTACAGGGCTATCTATGACCTTCATGCTGCTCATGTCTGCTTGAAAAATTGTTTGGACAACATTTTACTATATTCAGAATAAAGGAAATGTGAAATTGTGACAGATTTTTAAAAATTGATACTGTTCCCTTCCCTTTTCAGATTATTCTGCAATGACTACAGCCAGATACAGACCTACTTGGGACTTGGTGCTTGATCCTCTTGTGTTGTGTAAACTCTGCCTTGGGGAGTATCCTGTGGAGCAGATGACAACAATAGCACAATGCCAATGCATCTTCTGTACACTGGTTAGTGAACATCAAATAATCCATCTAAACTGCCATCAAAGTCATCAAGAGTCAAGTTTGTATATCTGTAGGCAAGAGTGTAATGCAGGTAGTCCTCGACTTAATACCACAATTGAGCCCACAATTCATGTTACTAAGTGAGACATTTGTTATGTGAATTTTGCCCTATTTTACAATTTTTCTTGCCACATTTGTTAAGTGAATCGCTGCGGTTGTTAAATTAGTAACACAGTTGTTATGTGAATCTTGCTTCCCCATTGACTTTGCTTGTCAGAAGGTCCCAAAAGGGGATCGCATGACCCCGGGAGATTGCAATATATATTTCCTATATATATATTTTTGTTCATCTCTAGACAAACAAATTAGAAAAGAAAATGAGGATTCTACCTAGGGAGGATCCAAAGCTTTGTTGTTGGTTAGGTTTATTTATTAAGTCTACACTGGGAAGATAGGATTTAAATAAAAATATTTGTTTTAGAAAATGTTTCAAGCTGTTTGGCAGCATTACCTAAGCAGTTTGTACAATCACATTCCTTGGCTTTTAAAAATGGGTAGTGGTTAGAACAAGGAAGGGTGATTTTTACAGCTGGGGAAGAGAACATATTTCATTGTTATTGCTGCTTTATTTTTTAAGTTCCTGAAGATCGAAGCAGGTTAGGCAGTAAAATCAAGAAATCAGAGAAGGGTGGGAGGCAATATTGGGGCCATGTTTTCCTCTTTGGGGCATTGCTTGAGAGGTATATTTTAAATTTATAGTTGCATTAAACGTACTGTAAGATTAATTCCTTTGTTTTCTTTCATTTCCCACCAAAGTCAGCACAATTTTTTCTTTAGTTACACAACCTAAGGAGATGAAATCTGGAAAATATGATCCCACAGAGTCCTCTCAGTGAAGGGTTTTTGTCTCTTAATGGATTTTATTGTTGTCTAGATGTTGTTCGGTTCATTCTCTTAAAAATGTGCTAGAAATATTATCTATGAAAGAGTAAATTTTAAAAAGTACATTGGATAAGAAGAACAAAATATCAAATAAGGTAGATGTCATTAAATTATGCATCTCTTATGCTAATTTGAGAACATCTACCAATTAGTAATCAGTTAAACAATCAAAAAGTCATTACTTACTATAAACAAGAAAAGCTTGATATTATCTCCCTCCAAGAAATACATAATTCTCCTAATACTGAAAGTTTCCTGGATCAGATAGTAATGTTTAGTTCTAGGTTTTTCTAAATCTGGAAGAATACCAGTTGTAATATCACATAGTTTTCAGTGCCTTGCCAAGAAATATCCTTTTTACACAAGGCCTTAAACCTTTTCCGTCACTGCACCTGTCCTTTGGAACACCATTCCCTTCCAAGATTAGATTGGCCCCATCCATGATAACCTTTCAGAAGTCCCTTAAGATCTGGCTGTTCACCAGGTTAGATGTCCCTCTGAGTTATTGTTAATCGTTGTGTAGTCTTTGGTGCTGTCTGAGCTTGGTTGTTTGTTTGCAGACCAAGCTCAAAGAACACCGAGGACTCCAACCATGAGCTACAGACATGGTTGTTGTCCTCGAGTTACAATTATAATGGAGCCCGCCGATTAGGTCGAAATTTGGGACCATGTTAAATGAACTGGCTCAAATAATAACCAGTCATCATTGATTTCTCCAGTGCATTTGCTAAACCAGGCCTGTCAAACTGGTGGCCCAATGGGCCGGATGTGTCCCACGCAGACCACGCCCATCCCGGCTGCGCAAAGGCAAAAAACATTGCAATATGTCACGATACATCACGTGACACGGTTGAGTTTGACACTCAAGTGTTAAAACGAATGCATGGGTCATTAAGTTGAGCTTAAGGATGGGGAGACCCTGGGAGGCCTAATGCAGGCACAAACCCACCTGCTTCAAGCCTCTCGAGGCCTTCCTCGCCCTGAGATACTCCATGCGCCACTTCCCATCCCTTGACCGCCTTGCATGCCAGCCACCGCAACAGATGACTGTCTTGCCAATGAGAAACAATGGGGAAGGAAAATGCTGTGCATGCCTTCCTTTCCCAATTCTTCTCCTGCCAAGGGAATTCTGCCTTTCTGGGGCAAAATAAAAGCTTTTCAGAGCCTTTCTGCACCAGTTGGCTGGTTGCTGATCAGCTGGCCATTGGGCTGCAAAGCTCTTCTGCCAGGCCTGCGTAAAAGGTGACAGCTTCAGGATGAGCTTCCCAAAACTTTTTCCTTGCTTATCCTCTTTCCTCTCTCCTAGAAAGCCACATTTCTTCAACAAACAAACAAACAAAAAGAAGCTGGGAAGGACAGACTTATTGATTCCCCCCATCCCACCCCAATTAAGTCTTAAAACGAAACTCTTCCCCCCTCTGCTATCTTATCTTTATCCCTTACCTTGACTCCAGGCTAAAGAGTAGAGGAACCAAGAAAGCAAAGACAGAAAATCTTTCTGCAGATTTTTCCCTTGAATTGGAGGTGGGGTGAATCTTCAAAAGTTAGCTGACGAACAAAATGGATGACACCAGGTCTTTGCAAGCTCTAGGTGTCTGTCTGACTGCCAATAAAGCCCGGCTAGGACTTAAATGGCTACACTGTAGACTGCCCTCTAAACTAGTCAGATAAAGTTAAAGCTTTGCCAAGTCCCAATGTCTTCCATTCTGTTGCACAAGTTTCTAGTTGGCTAACTTTTGAACCTGAAATGGTTTTTTTTTTCCCCTCCAGGCCAAGGAGAGAAAAAAAGCTTCAGAAAGATTTTTTCTCCCTGCTTGGAATCATAAGAGACTTGAATCAGTTCCTCCGAATTAATGTAAAATTTTATTGAGTGAATTTGGGTCACCCAGCCTTGACCTCTTAGCATAGTAGACTTCATAGAGTTACTGGGGCAGTATAACATCAGAGTTCTTTAGAAGATGAGTGGTATAAAAAAATAAAGTTATGCAAAAGCAATGTTGAATGGAAAAAATTAGCTCCCTATTTAACCATACTGTGCGGCATAAGCCCATTCTCTGTCAATTATTTCACAGGGAAGTTGGGAAAATAGTTACAACCTCCTATTCCCGCATTTACCTTCTTGAGCATTTTTCAAGAAAGGGGATGAGATAGATAGGAGGAGGACGGGACAGGGATGACGTATTTCTATATGAACCTGAGTCTAAGACCTGCATTTTTAAAGTCTGTTATTTATTTTTTTAATATTATTTATTCATTGATTTGGGGGTGGTATTAATTAACCTGCATGCCCACACATGTGAAAGAAAAAAAAAGAAGATAGGACAAATTACATGATCTTCTTAGGCAGAGAAGCAAAAGACAATCTGTTAAACAACTGCCTGGAGCTCTGACATCTGGATTTCAAAGAATGACATGCCAGAGAACAGAAAATCCATCTGGATTAAACACATAAATGTATTGACAGCAACAGCGGTGGGAAAACATGCGGGGGTTGAACTGCATCCATCCAATTAAAAAAAAAAAGGTTGCTTCAGTATTATTTATAGGGGAAGTAACTAATTGGCTTCAAGCACAGAATCTTTGCCCTCATCTGACAAGGGACCCACACACTTGGCCAGGGTTTCTCAACCTTGACAGCTTTAAGAGGCGTGGACTTCAACTCCCAGAATTCCCCACACCTCTTAAAGCTGCCAAGGCCAAAAAACACAGCATTGGGCTAGCCAGGCAGCTTTTTTCCCCCTCTCTCCCCCAGAAGTACTTACATAAAACAAATGGCAGCTGAACATTCAGGGATAGCTATGAGATGCTATTCCCCTTGCAGCTTCTAACTAGGTTCATATCTGCTATTGCCCCTGGCATAGTCAAATGACCTTTTCTTTGCTGCAGAGTCAGCAATGGAAGGCAAGGAAGCATTCTGGTGTTGCCTAGGCAACCATGCAGGATTTGCATGGAATCAGTCAATCTCCCTCCACCATCTCCCCAATTATTTTAGAGTATTTTCCTAATATTAGCAATGAAAATAAGAATTATGTTAGGCGTATTTTCTCCTGACTCCTCCTGTTTCTGTAAATCTTTTGGCTTCATACAACTGCAACGATAATCAATCTTTTATGCGTTTAATACAATTTAAGCACAGGTGGAATGTCAGGGTGCCAAGTTTGACAAATTGCATAGGATCTCATTTGCATTGATTGCTACATGTGTCTTAAGTGGTCCTATAAGAAAATTGCTCTGGAGGGACCATCTGTGGCCAGATATACTATATGCTTTTGTCTCCATATCACACAAAAACTCAATTACAGACTGGTTGTCCTGTACTTTCTTTTCTTGGATCTACCATCTGCTGTCAGCCCAAATTGCTGATTAGTTTTTTAATGCTGTGTTACAATTACCGGTAATTTAGTGCAAAATATGCTTCTGGTCATAAGATGGGGTGGGTGGGTGGTTTTGTAAATAAATACTCTTTTTGGATTATTCCAATCAGAAATAAACGCTACGACCTAACCTGGCCTCTGGAAAACAAACCATAAATGGTGGTTTACAGTTTTGTGACTGGAAGTGGCGTTCATTTGCACCTAGAGCAGGAGTGTCAAACTCACAACGTCACATTACATATTGCGACTTTCCCCCCCTTCGCTAAACCGGGGATGGGTGTGGCCAGCACATGATGCATCCGGCCCATATGACCTGAATTTGACGCTCCTGACCTAGAGCATCCCAATCTTTCTCCCTCACCCTCTCCATGAGAGTGTGTTAAAGTAACAGATATAATAATGATCACTAAAGCAGGAAGTAGATTGTGGTTAACTTTATTCTGGAACAATATAGTGGGTCATTTTTGATGTTTACTGCCAGATTCAGATCCTGCTGTAGAGGACATGAATCACTTTGAGATTGGGGATTAAAATTCATGAGCATTTTGCAGGAAGCGGTCTTTTCAGAGAATAATAATTATCAAAGACGTTTGATCAATTAGTGTACTCCTAAACAATTAACATACAAAACTTTGCTTCCTGCATATTCCCTAATGGCCATGAATGGAAATGGGGGAGGGGATGGATAGTCTGCAGAGCACAGAGTGTTCTTGGCTCCTAGGTTTTCTCTTATGATTTATCTCTCAGCCTGCTCCTGGCTTATTCTGATTTACAGCATAGAGCCAAGGGTAAGCAACCTTTTCCAGGCCAAGAGGTGATTTGGCTTTATGGTGGAATGCATCCAGGGGATTGGCAGTGTGTATGTGTGGTGTTGAAACAACAGCAAGGACCCTAAACTGGATTGAATGTTAAATTACAATTAATTCACTGAAATGAATGAAAAACAGTGATTTGATAAAATAGACTGTATTTATTTTTCCTTTCCTTCAAATTGCAACTTACAATTTGGTGGTTATATTTTTAGAGGTTTAGGGATCTAAATAAGCATTACACATTGTGCACATTTTCTCTAGAGCTGCTATGCCTGTTGTGCAAGCCACATTGTTTTAGATTAAAGCTGCCAGTTGACAAGAACAGAGCTAAAAGGTCATGATGGAAGAATGGGGCCAACATGAATAGTTTCTCCTTCACTCTTACCTAAAATTATAAGAATAAATCTGAATCTGATTCAGACATTCTTAAGTGAGTTCTTCAAATACAGCTTAAAAGTTGAGAAGCTATTTTCTAAATATCTTCAGCAACACTATCAGTAACAGCCCTAAAGACTGACCTATAATTCCATCTAGTTTCTCAACCATTCATCTCTATCTACATCCAAGTTGTTTCTTGGAAGCAACAAGTGCATTTCCACCCAGAAAACCATATTCAGTTAAAACAGACAATAAATTTGATCAACTGATCCAGTTTGAGATCCAGTAGAGCTCTTGTGAGAAGAGAAAAACACTTTTGCCATTCATCCCCTACAGAATATGCCACTGCATTAGATCATGTGGTAACACTTGCAAGAAATTTCTTCTGGCCAGTCAGTACCATGATTAGCATAGTACTGAGGTTGCATGAATGGAAACAATGATTGTCTGCTGTGGGGTTAGGCAGAATTTTGGAGTTTTCTGATTGTGTTGAGCTTTACTATCCTGGTACAGAGCAAATAAAGAGAAGGTGGACTAAGAGGTTTTTTTAACTTTATCAGTTTCAACTTTGTTTCCCCGTTCTTTGGATTTGTGACTTATAAATTCATGCTTACAAGCGATAGACAACATGTACTCCTAATCCATTCTTTGACCTCTTGACTAGGATAGCAGCTACCAGTTTTGTTCTTGATTCACACTGTTATGCGTACTATTTGCATATGAACCTTCAAATTGGCAATTTTGCACCAAATATTGAGGCTCCTAAAGTTTCAGCATCACCAAAAGCATCGCAGACATTTAATTTCTATAACAATAGACCATATTAATGTGTGTGTGAGTGTAATGTTTTAAGATTATTGTTTTATTACTGATCTTGAATGATCAAATAATATTTTTTTGTTATGAGCACTCGTGTACTATAGTATTTAATCACAAATGAATATCCTCATCAGGCAATACATTTTTTAATCAGAAGTATTTCAACATTCTTAAGTTTTATAAATGAATATCTCATAAGATGTTACAATAGAAACAGCAAACGTTTACCATCTAGGGGCAGAATAATTACACAGGTGTTATACTGTGGGAATTAATTATCATTAGTTCCCATCTGGCTCCTAAGCAATGAAGTATGAACTGCACATTCTATGCACAAGACAGCCATTCCCAGTCAGAAGAAGACATTACGGAAGTCCAGAGGATGTTCAAGTTCATTTCCTATTAGGAGAATAGCAAATGTACAGTTCACATATGGGGGTTCCATTGACACGAATGGGGAGATGGGAATTCATTGGAAGTTTGCAAACTAATATTTACTAAATGCAGCTCTTTAAAAAAAAGATGGTCCATTCAGTCACACATTTCACAGAATGGAAGCATATTCCATATTTTGGTTTAGTTCATAAATGTAACACGCAATTTCTTCAAAGTTCTACTTGTGAAATGCATCTGGAGCAACTCCAGCTGTTAAGTGAAGATGCCATAATATAGTATAGTTCTCCTTAAATTAGTCATTATTGTCCTCATTCAATATATGATTCTACACCCATATTCATTTTCCTAGCACACAGTCAGAGGATAACAACCGCTTCTTACTCCCTTCTTGCCAATCTTTTTTATTCAGAGGGAAAGTAAGGAAACGAGTGGCATTAATGAGCTGCAGGAACAGTATGTTTGATATTATACTGCCTGCAAGGAACATGGACCATGTAAGACCATGCTGTCTCTGGTGACCTTTATGGTTTCCTTTGAAGTATTGAACAGCTAATAACTAGATGATAACAGAGTAGATCAAAATTTGCTGTTGGACTGGTTCTGCTAGTAGGTGGCATTATCTCATTTACATGCAACTCTTCTTCTTCCAGCAAACACAAGAAGAGGAAAGCTGAGTCAATGTGGACTAGAGCAAACTGTTCCAATTGTGGTTTGGAAAAGGAAGGGGGAAAGGAAGCAGGAAAGGGAGGGAAGGAAGGAAGGAGAGAGAGAGAGAGAGAGAGAGAGAGAGAGAGAGAGAAAGAAAGAAAGAAAGAAAGAAAGAAAGAAAGACTCCTTGGAAAAGGTCTGCTTGATAAGAAAAGTAGGCCCACTTCAAAAAAGTTGCCTTGGTGCAACCACAAAACCAAAACAGTGTGGTATCATAGCTGGACAGATTCAGATATGAAAATCACTGAGTGACTAAAACTAATCTAACCTAAAACAAGAAACTGAGAAGAAACCAGTGGTGGGTTGCTTCCGGTTTGTACCAAATCAGGCGAACCAGTAGCGGTGGTGGGGAGAAGCTCCACCCACCCACTTGGAAGCTTCTGCGCATGCACAGAAGTGCTGCGTGCACAGAAGTGCTGTGTGCACAAGTGAATCAGTAGCGACGGGATTTGGAACCCGCCCCTGGAAGAAACTCATATATGAGGAAAGAATGAGTACCGGTATTTCTGACTTCAAATTATGAGTTGACCATGATATCCAATATGGAACCATTCATGGTTCTTAGGCTTACCTGCTGAGTGGAGCATTCACTCAGCAAAACTTGTACCTTTGTTAACAAAGAATTATTGGAAAGAATTTTGCAGATAATGGCACAAAAAGGGCCCAGATGTAATTAGGCTATTTCTGTGAATTAACTCCTAAGGCTTATATTGACTTCATTATCTGAAAAAGTATTCAATATTCTACAGTATATATCTCCCAGTCACTGTGTGGCGTTTATACTTCTTTTCCCTGACTTTTCATAGTGCCTGAAACAGTATGTGGAGCTTTTGATCAAGGAAGGCCTTGAAACAGCAATTAGCTGTCCTGATGCTGCTTGCCCAAAACGAGGGCATTTACAAGAAAATGAAGTACGTTCCCTCTACATCTTTATTTTACATTATAGTTTAATGTAAACTTCAAACTTCTAATTATAAATCATGATTTTTTTATTACATTCCTTTTTATCTGATAACCTTTTAGTTACAATTTAGTTATATTAAATGCTATTTGTCTCTTCTTCTCTCCTCAACAGATTGAGTGTATGGTTGCATCGGAAATCATGCAGAGATACAAAAAACTACAATTTGAAAGAGGTATTGTATGTGGCTACAATCTAGAATCCATAGTTTGCCCCTAACTAAGGAAATAATTTGGTTCCATTTTTTTAAAAAAATCAGGTTTTTTTATTCTGCTTTGTTCAGTGTTTTCTGGAATATCTCAGTTTATTGTTATGTACATCAAGGGGAGTGTTTTGAGGTGATTTTTATTTCATTTTTCATTAGATTTATATTCTGCCTTTATTTTGTACAACTCAAGGCAGACATCCATAATACTCCTGCCTCCTATTTTCTTCACAACAAACACCCTGAGAGAGAATGAGTGGCCCACAGTCGCCCAGGGATCTTTCATGGTTAAGGCAGACTACAACTCATCATGTCCCGAGTTTTGTTCCTATGCCTTAACCACTACACCAAACTCATCGATATGTCATGCCCATACAAAATTTGTTTGGCTCTAATTTGGGGAGATAAAAACTGTTAAAACAAAGTCACCCCACAGGCATGGCAAAGAAGACTTATATAAGGGATCATTATACTATCTTTGGTATTGTATTATAAAAATTGAGATTATAGATTAGGTTCAAGCAATGTTTTCATGGCTAAGAGGAGAGAGGTGTTATTGCACAGAGTTTTTCAATTATTCTTTTTCTCACCAAGGACTCCTGGGGATAAGGTGATTAAGCAGTTTGTTTTTCCTTTGTGAGGGTGGTGTAGGAAGGGTTTTTACTATATGTAACATTATTTTATTAAAGGGAAATCAAATTCTGTTGATTTTGGATTATTCTTCCAAGAAGCTACTATGTGTGGGATGTTTTAGAACACCGTGGAGAGGGAACAGAGGCAAAAAATAACTCATGTTTTCTTTGCTTTCCCATTGTATTTGAGAATAAAATGTTTACATTGTTCCCTGCATATTCTATATTAGTTTTAGAATGCAGTGTTATAAGACATTGGACATTCCTCATTGTGTTCCACAACTCAAGATCAATTCCAAGTCTTTACCTTTGTCACTGGACTAGAAGTAACTGCCTTATACCAGATTATGGATACCTAATCTATTATCCCAGCCCTCCATTGGGATTAAATGTATTAATTCTGCTGTTAAACTACAGCTTTTCTCAACTCTGCCTTATGTCCTTAACAGAAGTGCTTTTGGATCCTTGTCGGACTTGGTGCCCATCTTCTTCCTGCCAAGCAGTTTGCCAGCTTCAGGAAACAGGACCTCAGAGCCCCCAGTTGGTGCAATGCAAAGTCTGTGACATAGAGTTTTGCTCAGCATGCAAATCTAACTGGCATCCAGGACAAGGATGCCAAGAGAATATGCCAGTCAGCTTCCTTCCAGGGGAAACAAGGTACAGAGCTACTGAGTAAGGTGCCTATATTCCTAACATATTATTAGCAGCTTTTTCACTCAGCTTTCACAAGACTGGTTCCATGGCTGTTGTCTCAGGTGGCATGTTGTTAGTTGACCGGATTTTTTTTAACCTTAGTATCTGTAACAACCACAGCAGAGGACATGGGGCTCAGAGTGATGCAAGTAAGAAGCAACATCATGACTTTGCAGTGCAACCCCTCCCTTCTTTCATAAGCAATGTAGCATTATAAGCATGCTCCAAAAATGAAAATCTTGCCCTATGTTCCTATAGATGTTGCTTTTTAGCATTATCCAGTTAGACTGAATAACGAAACTAAAGGATTCTAAGTCTTAGAATCTGTCTTTGAATATGGTTGTATCACATTTTTTATGACCCTGTGGTCCCTATTCAGGGTAGAGTTTAGGCAACTAGATAGAGTTGAGCATTTACTGGTTGGATTATTATTATTTTTATTATTATTTATTTGATTTTTATACCGCCCTTCTCCCGAAGGACTCAGGGCGGTGTACAGGCAAAATAAAACAGGTAATACAATGTACAATTTAAAATACGTTTAAGAAACTTATTTTATAGTTAGCCTAAGAAGTTAAAATATATAATAGACTAAAACCCCATTTAAAATTATTAATAAAAAATTTAAAATTGATAAAATTCAAGGCAGCCCCGCGCGTATGAACAGATGTGTCTTCAGTTCGCGACGAAAGGTCCGAAGGTCAGGAATTTGGCGTAAACCCGGGGGAAGCTCGTTCCAGAGTGTGGGAGCCCCCACCGAGAAGGACCTTCACCTGGGGGCCGACAGCCGACATTGTTTGGCGGACGGCATTGTTTGGCGGACGGCACCCTGAGATGCCCTTCTTGATGCCTACACAGGGTTCAGAACAAATATTTTTTCTTTGTACTCTAGGAGAGAAAAACCTCTGCTAATAACTAGGATTGAACTCTCAACCTTCCAAGTGGGAGGTGGGAGTCTTCACCATTGGGCCACACAGAAATAATTTCAATTTGAAAGTGACACATACTGAAAGAGTATTTGTTCACTAATATAATCAATCTGTTTCTTCCAGCTCTGTTTATAAAATGGAAGAAGATGATGCTCCAATCAAGCGCTGCCCGAAATGCAAAGTTTATATTGAAAGGGATGAAGGCTGTGCCCAAATGATGTGTAAAAATTGTAAGCACGCCTTCTGCTGGTATTGTCTGGAATCACTTGATGTAAGTTTTCATTTTAAGATGAGACTATTATTGTTCATTAAAGCTACTGCAATCAGGGCCCCCCAAAAATAGACCTTTTAAATGCCATTTTATAGGATATTCCAGATTTGTAAAAATGAATAGACCAACATTGATACGTTAACCATTTAAATTTAAATCCTTTATTATTATGTTACATTTGTAGAAGTAACAGTTTGTTGCATGCATATTCATTGGAATAGAATAGAAATAGGATGGGATGGGATGGGATGGACTGGACTGGACTGGACTGGAATAGAATAGAATAGAATAGAATAGAATAGAATAGAATAGAATAGAATAGAATAGAATTGAATTGAATTGAATTGAATTGAATTGAATTGAATTGAATTGAATTTTTATTGGCCAAGTGTGATTGGACACACAAGGAATTTATGGTGTGTGATACCATTTCAGAAAGACAGCATTAGTTGAAAAGCTCACATTTGGGATTTGTACATACTATACAGTACAGTATATACAGCATATGATTTTTTATTTTTTATTTTTTTTTATTTACATTTATATCCCGCCCTTTTCCGAAGACTCAGGGCGGCTTACAGTGTATAAGGCAACATTAGAGAATTCATTCATTCATTCATTAGAGAATCACCATTTTGAAGAAATATGTCAAGTATCAAAGACCAATTTACAGAACCTAGTATTATATGCTAGCTGTATTGATAGTCCACCCATATTTGCAAAAGACAATAAAAGATAATAAGAACAATGATGTTGCTGACGATTGTAATGCCACCATGGGTATCTTCATCATTTGGAGTGAGTGACTTTTTCACTTCACTTTGCCTATTTTGGGCTTGGGACCAAGCCCAAGTAGTAGAGAGTAGACGTGAATATTGCCAGCTTTGCTTAGGAGAAGCATTATGAATGTTCACCAAAATTCAGCATCCAAAGCCTCTAAAAAATCTTTTTTCTACTCTTTTCTAGGATGACTTTCTCCTTATACATTACGACAAAGGACCTTGCCGAAACAAGTTAGGTCATTCTAGGGCATCGGTTATTTGGCACAGAACACAGGTAGGTGCTTCTCTATTTTTACTAGGCAGAGTTTAAGTGAATTTAAAAAATTATGGCTCAGAAAATTATGAAATAATTCCATGTTTATGGAGTAATTGCTCGTAAAAGAAATGAATCAAAGAAAATAGGAAATAGTTTTTTTTTAAAAAAATGATGTTAGCTAGCTATTTTTCTACAGTCACTGTACTTTTTTACAGTCAGTTTTGTTGATGATAAACTTTGAAGCAAAGTGCAAAGAATCACAACAGCCATTTGCGGAGTTGTTAAGGCACCAGGCTAGAAACTGGGAGACTGTGAGTTCCAGTCTTGCCTTAGGCACACGGCCACCTTGGGTTACCTCACTGCCTCTCAGCCTTAGGAAGGAGGCAATGCCGGGGTGAAATGTTCCCGGTTCACAGATCGGATCGCCCAATCTGGTAGCGATGGCGGTGGGTGGTTTGGAGAACTGGTAGCAAAAATCCCTGCGCTTCCCCCCCCCCATGTCCAGCTGTGCTGTGTGATAATCAGAGGGTATTTTTTTTTTACTTTTAAAAGCATTTTTTTCTTCGGACGAAAAAATGCTTTTAAAAGTTAAAAAAAAAAAAAGAAGCCTCTGATGATCACGCAGCTCAGCTGGGATCATCAGAGCCTTTTAAAAGCATTTTTTCTACAACCTCTTCAGCCGAAGAGGTTGTAGAAAAAATGCTTTTAAAAGTAAACAAAAAAAAGTTGGCCATGCCCTCCCAGTCACTTTATTCCCCCCCAAGCCACACCCACAGAACCGGTAGTAACAAATTTTACATTTTACCATTAGGCAATGGCAAACCACTTCTAAAAAAACCTTACAGAAAAACTTCAGAGTTTAATCCAGGCAGCTACTAGGAAACAACACTGGCTCAAAGGCACAAAGAATCACAAAGGGCAATCCTAATTTACAGCAGAGAGGATAGGAAGAGACTATCTCCTCCCAACTATACTTGCTAAGATTACCAGGACGGAAAAAGTTGAGGAATGTTTTCCTTGGGCTTCTTCTCCTGAATATCTTTGTCCTTTCTTCTAATAAGGACTTTCTAGAGGAGCACTTCTAACGGTTCCACCTGCCTGAATCCTGCTGCTCCTCTGTCAAAGAGACAGAGGGAGCATCTGGGAGCTTCCAGGGAGTATTTCAACATTTCTTAACATCTTCCCTCATGGTTAGGAAGGGAGGAAAAATGGTTAGGATTGTGCACTGGGTTTCTTTTGGAAAGGAATTAAAATACTCCTGGAAGCATTGCCACAACCTAAGGAAGAGGGAGGGCTGTTAGCGTTATTATGGATAAAGTAACATAGCCAGCTGTGAAGGAGGAAGCCACAATATTTTTCATGAAGTGAAACAGTCATAAATTCACCCCTCTGCAAAATGAATTGTTAAAAAATTAAAATAATGTGGATTTTTGCAACCGCATAGGACTTCCAAGTATGCAGTTACATAACACGTTTTAAATCTCCTGAAGTGAACATTGTTCAACCCTGCCATCTGGTGACAAAAAAAAGGACTTTCATTCCCTGATGAAAAATAATAAAATTCTAAATATTATTAAGTAGTTAACATAGATTCAATTTTTTCTTAAGGAAAAAAAAATCTGAAAATAGACTTTAAAATAAATATGACTATATTATTTCAACAGCAATGTGGAAATCTGTTTGCACACTATCTCTGCTGTGCTAACTTTTAAGTTGTCCCTTGTAAAATCAGGAGAATTTTACTTTCCATTCTTTTGTTTAAGAAGCTCTTGGTGAGCTCAGCAGAAGGTTTGAGTTCTGCATTAAGTATGGGATTCATATCTAATAATACCTTACCAAATTCAAAATTTCCTGTGATGCTTTAGTTCAACCTCACAGAATCAACATAAGCTAAAATACTCCAGAGCTGAGGGATGACCTTCACACAAATCCCTGCCACTCTTTTCTATTTCTATTTCTATTTCTACTGCCTTTACTCTGCCTAAATGGCAAATTTGCCCTGCAATGCTTTAGTCCTTATCTTTATCCTTGCGCTTTGTGTCTTGTTAGATCATATGGTGAGCCCAAACATGTCTCTGTTCTGAGACTTGAGGAACCCAACCCATCCCTAGTCTTAGTGCTAGAATCACTGTATGCTTCTCCTTTAGTAGAAGGAACATTTATTGGCTGCAGAATTGTAAGTGCTGTTGGATGCAGCCTCCACCTTTTGCATTGACAGAAAAGCCATGTGCCCATTGAGGCTGATCTGGAACAGCAGAACTCTCCAAAGCTCTTAGGACTAAAGGGCCAGTTGGGTTGTCAGTGTGGATTCACAAATGCCTTTTCATTTGTCCTCAAAAAGTCCAGGGATTTGGGGGGAGCCCTGGAAATATGCGTTAGTAGAGACAACTTCCGTTTGAAAAGGGAATAATGAAAGGGAAGGGGAGAGATTGGTAGGTTAAATTCTTCAATGTTTTTCTTGTGAAAAGGAATCTCAAGACATTTACTAGTCTTTCCTCTTGCACTTGGTCGTCTACTGACAGTGTGTCTGAATCTCAGAAAGAATTGTTTCCCCTCTCCCAAAAGCTTCCTTCCCTACATATGGTTAGTCGTCCTCTGTCTTTACTTTCAGTGACAGAGAAAGAAATGAGAGCAGCTTATTCTTATGTGGACCTCAACCAGAAGATGAATCACTGCAGACCCAACAGTTAATAGGGCTCTATCACAGGGGTGAAATGCTCCCGGTTCGGACCGGCTCTCCCGATCCGGTAGCGATGGCGGCGGGTGGTTCGGAGAACCGGTAGCAAAAATCCCTGGGCCCGCCCCTGCCTCTGCTGAGCCATGCCATTATCAGAGGGTTTTCAGCCAAAAACATGCCTTTAAAAATAAAAAAAAAGCCTTTGATGATCCCGCGGCTCGGCTGGGATCATCAGAACCCTTTAAATTCTTTTTTTAAACAATTTCTTCGGCCGAAGAGGTTGTAAAAAAAAAAAAAGGTTTTAAAAGACTCCTCTGGTGATCCCAGCTGAGTTCCTCATCACCACATGTTTTCTACAAGCTCTTCAGCAGAAGAGCTTGTTAAAACAATTATTTTAAGAGGTTCTGTCGATGAGGCAACTTCAGCTGGGATTGTCAGAGGAGCCTTTTAAAATCTTTTTTTCCTCTGGCAATCCCAGATGAGTTGCCTGATCCTCACAGGCTTTTAAAATAATTTTTAACAACCTCTTACAACAGCCCCCGCCCATGCCCACCCAACTGCCCCCTCCTCACTTACCTAATTACTGCTCCTTTCCAGCTGGCAAAGCCATGCTTTACATCAGTTACATCAGGTAGCAACTGACTGACTGCAATCCATTTCCTCAGTGAGCAACTAATCTGCCTGCTTTGCTGGCTGAGGAACTCTGGGAATTGAAGTCCACAAACTTTAAAGTTACTAAGGTTGGAGACCCCTGATCTAAAAAATATTAATAAAATAAAATAATAAAATAAAATATTTGTGCAGCTTTCTGAGATTTGGTGTGTTTCTGTAGTGTTTCACTCTAATTACACAAGCACACAAAATCTCACAAAGCTGAGCATTTTGTGTGTGTGTGAGAGAGAGAGTCAGTTGTGTTGTGTGTTTTGTGTGTGTGTGTAAAGTGTGAAAGTTAGTTTTTGAGCTTTTTGTGGCTGTGTGAGATTCCTGCTTGCTGCAAGGGCCATTTTGGGTGAAGTGCAGCTGCTTTTACATTGTGTGTGAGTCTGTTGTGTTGTGTTGTGTGTGTGTGTAAAGTGTGAAAGTTGGTTTTTGGTACCTCTTATTGTTTTGTATATTTTGTTTATTATTTATTGTTATTGGCCATGCCCACCCAGTCATCTGACCACCAAACCACGCCCACCAATTAAGCCATGCCCACAGAATCGGTAGGGAAATTTTTTAGATTTCACCCCTGCTCTATCAGTTCTCACCCTGTTAAGCAAAACAGAAGAACATTTTTGATGTGTGTTAAACTTTTTTCTTTTCCCAATGCAGGTCGTGGGGATTTTTGCAGGATTCGGCCTGCTGTTACTCGTGGCATCGCCCTTTCTTCTCCTCGCTACTCCGTTTGTCCTCTGCTGCAAATGCAAGTGTAGCAAAGGAGACGATGACCCTCTGCCTACTTAAGAGAGAATGAAGAAGGGACCTACTCATCATCGCTATCCGTTTCCTACCCCCCCTCCCCCTTTTGCACTTAATCTTGTTAGCGTCTTGCCTTATTCCACTTTCAGTGAGAGGTGAGGCACCAGAATTCCAGGAACTACTGATACCAGAGTTCCCTATCCACCAGTCAGATTATGAGTAAGAGTTTAAGGACTGGCAGAAAACAAGCGGAACATTGGAATTGTGTGCATCAGTGATCTGAGTCATTCCTTCTTCCTTGGGGGACAACATTCTCTGGATCTGAGTGACACTACCCAGATGAAAATCCTCATATATCTATTCACATTAAACCGAGAGAGGTTCTTACCCTTGGCATAGGTGGTTTTTGCAAACCCATTATCAATTATAATATGTTCATTTTAGATGTGACTTCCAATATTTGTTTATTAAAATCAATTTCTTAATATTTGCAATTGGAAAACGTCTAAGCATTCTTGTCTCATCTCCACTGCCCATCTTCCTCACACAAAATAATGGCATCCAGATGGGTGCCCCAGGCCTTAGATTTTCAAGACTAAAAGGTGCCATTTCTGCCTACTAGTATTTGAAAATCTATGTAAGCTAAAGAGGTGGATATGTCTGCATTTTGGCTTTTTTTAAAAATTTGCTTGAGAGTTGGGAGGGAAGATTTCAAAGTTTTATGGCTTGAGTTATATGACCCAGAACTGTTACATAATCAAGACTCTTTTAAACATCAAGGTGATATTAAATCCTTAATTTAACAGATCTCAGTTTAGAGCAGGGGTCTCCAACCTTGGTCCCTTTAAGACTTGTGGACTTCAACTCCCAGAATTCCTCAGCCAGCGAAGCAAAGCTGGCTGAGGAACTCTGGGAGTTGAAGTCCACAAGTCTTAAAGGGACCAAGGTTGGAGACCCCTGGTTTAGAGGACTTCAGATTTAACAGACAAAATCTGTTTGGGATTTTGACAGGAATAGGCCATGCTGGGAGTTGACACCATGGCAGTTGAGGAATAGCAGGGGAGAGGAGAAAGGGAGGGGGCTGGGATGATTGGGGACAGGCTGGCCAATAGGATATGCCACTTTGGGAGGTGCCAAGTTGAGGAAAGTAAGGATATGCACCCTGCCCTGATTGCCAGCCTCGTCCAACTGTGCCTTTCGTTTCTTACCTAGATTTGTTTCTACCTATTGTTTATTACCTATTTGCTACATGTAAATAGAGCTGCTCTAATCTGATATCCTTTTACATATCTCGGAAAAAATATTTTGTAGAAGCCAAGCGTGTTCTAAATTTTGGGAAGGTCTGAGGCTTATGATTTATCTTTCGGCAGCAGGTGTTAACCTGAAGACATAGCAATCACTGTCATTTCCCACGTGGACTCTGCTTTCCAAACCATGAAAGAAGCAGAACTGGTTTTCCTCTTTTAAGGAATCAGGCCATTCCACGACAGGAAACATCACTTGTATATTTACCTGTATCTTTTGTTCACCCTGAAGTTCATCTTCCTTAGAGCTTGAGGGTTCAAGGCATGAGTTGGAAAGGTATATGGAAGTGTAAATGCCCCCCCCATCTTTTCTAATGTCCAGCAGGTACTGATGATCAGCCAGAGAGAGGGACACCTTATGTCCTTTCAGCTCAATTCATTAAGCTGTGGCCTGGATGTAGAAGGATAATATGTAGATGTTATGGTCCCATCTAAATCCAGAAAGGTTCTGTTTTCTCCCTTCCATTTTGCTTCAATTATTTAAAAAGTCTGCAGTGATAATACATACTCTAAAAGCTGTTCAAAAAGTGTATTTAATTCATTTAAAAAAAAACTTTCTATTTTGTGACGTACAGTATTGTGACAGCAAACATCGTTTTTAAATATCCCTCTTTCCTTATATTTTGACTAATATTCTCTTCATATTCTGAAGGACCATAAAATGGACATCTGGCTACAGTTGAAAACTCACCATTGGCTATTTTGTTTTGAGTGAAAACTATAAAGTGTCCTGTAGATGTTAAATTGGGAGAAAGTATTAGCTCAAAATGTTCTATAATCAACTGAGACCCAGAAATGAAAAAAAAAAAATCTTACATGTATATGTAAGCCAATTGAAAGAGAAAATATTTTGTGGCATAATAAGGACATAACCATTGGGCTGAGAGTTTGTACTTGTTATCTAATGCAAATCTGACCACTTCTGTTCTCCTGTAACAGAAAATTAATCCATTGGTTGCATTGCTTTAATATTTTCTCTCTTTTTTTGCTAGTAACAAAAATGAAATAACTTCTCCTAGTTTTCCCATTTATCAAGTTTTAGATGATTAGTAGAGGTAAGGAGTGACGTTTGTCTCTGACACCAGTGGAAAAACCTAGCCACAACTGGCATCCAAGATACAGCAATCCTTTTAAAATGGTAGTGGGGATTGGCGAGATGGAATATTCTTATTGTGATCCTAACTGGAATCTTTGCATATTTTTGCAATTTTTGACATTCAGCATAAATTAAAAAAAGAATTATTTTAGGCAACCTAAGCAAACCAAGGAGTGGTAGGTATCCATTTCCACCTGCAGTGAGGCCAAACGATGGAATGTGTGTCAGGATATCACAAGCACAAGTTCATAAAGGCAATTGCAACTAACTTTTCAGCAAGTAGCCTGATGCCTATGTAAAGAAACAAAAGGCATTCACAGTAGCTCCTCTTTAAATCATTTTGCAGGAATGCCAGGGCCCTCCAAAGGTGAAGCATGAGCAAATTTAAGAGCCATTGTAAATTTGTGCATATGCAAAATACCCCGCAACCTAGTTTTTACAAAGGGTTTTGTCCTAGGAAAACAGAGTGTAATGGAAATAGTGGCATCAAGGGATTTTTAGCCATCATGCTTGCTAATGCACTTCTGCAAATGACAAAACTCATCTTTTGTGTCTAAAGTCCCCTGCTGGTTCCTGCTTTGTTAGACATGTAATCCTGTCTTATCGGAGTCCAAAAATATTAGGTCCAGGTATGTGCCATACAGTTGAATCATCCCTGCTCATTGAACCATGATTTTTTTTAACCTTGTATAGAGAAGCATGGAAGAGTCCTGCATATTGATAAATGATGTTGACTTACAGTAAAAGAAATACATTTTGTTCCTGTATTTGAAATGTAACTACATTTTGTGCCACTAACACTGTGATGTATAAAAGAGCTGTTGAATGCCTTTGAATGTTGTTTTGTACTTTGGAATCATATCAAAGAGTTTTATTTGTAATTTCAATAGATATTTTAAATGAAACTTCTGTCTGTTTGGGTTTTTTCCCCCGCCCTTGTCTAAATCTACTCTGGAGCCGTTCCTACGTGCAGCCAGAGTTATCACTACTTTCTCTGGTCAAGTGGTGATGGCCAAGTGATATCACTTCATATTCTTAAGGGATAGTGATGCCATTGGTAATGGACAGTGTTCCCTGTTTATAGAAGCCCCAAAAGCTATAGTGATTCCGCTCTCACTTTCCGCTACCTTCTCTAGCTTCTCAGCACCTTGTCTTGCCAAAAGAATATGAGTCAACTCAGTGGTGAATTGCAGCCGGTTCTATCTGGCTCGGGCGAACTGGTAGCGCTGTTGGCGGAAGGCTCCGCCCACCCGCCTAGACATCATCATGTCCCATTTTTGATGCTCTGCACATGCGCAGAAGGTCCTGTGCATGTGCAGAGGTGTCACGCTCAAGCGAAGTGAGTGCATGCGCTCCCATTTGCGAATAAGTAGCGAAGGTAAGTGGATTTCACCCCTGATTCAACTGGCATAAGTCTACCAATAGCTTTCTGAGATGGGGAGAAATAATCATTTTGTGACATTTCCCCTCTCTGGATTACGAAAAGGGTTGGTTTTTTGTTTTTTTTTTCAGATCAGACTCTCATTCTGTTGCCAGAGAAAGCTCATAAACCAGAAAGCTATCAATTTATTCCATTGTAGCTGGACCTTCTATCACAAACTGCACTTTGCTTGCTTCCAGGAAAAATAAATCAAGAATGATTTAGCATAAAGGTTGGGTTCTTACTGTTGCTTCTAAACTACCCAACGGTAGGGAGCAAGTGTGAAGGTTTCCCTGGCCAGTCCAGTGTTTTGCTTCTCTTCAACTGAAATGAGCTCTCCCTGCATTGTCCTCAGTATTCCAGTAGCTTTTCTAAGGAAATGAACTGTGTGACATCAGGTTGCGTCAGTGGTGAAATCTGAACCGGTTTACTACTGGTTTGGTGGCTGCGCATGCACTTTGTACATAGGAAGGAAGGTAAGTAGAACCGCACAGGGGGTGATGATCAGCTGTGGCGCGCGATTGTCGGAGCCATTTTTTTACCTTTTAAAAGCATTTTTTACAACCCTATTCGGGCGAACAGGTAGTAAAAAATGCTTTTAAAAGTAAAAGAAAGGCTCTGAAGATCGCGCAGCTCAGCTGTGATCGTCAGAGCCTTTTTTTTAAAAAGCATTTTTTACAACCTATTTCTAACATTCAGGTGGGAAAAGCAAGCAAGCGAGCTGGAAAGAAGCGGCAAGCGGGTGACCGGGTGATTGGGTGGGCATGGGGGTGTGGGGGCAGGGATTTTTGCTACCGGTTCTCCGAACCACCCGCCACGATTGCTACCGGATCAGCCGATCCAGTCCAAACGGGGAGCATTTCACCCTGAGCTTGCATGCATGGAATTCCATGTATGTGCTTGTTTGGATATGCAGGGAAGACATTCATTATGGAAATAAGTAACCAGCAGCCCTCTCCCCTCCCTTATCTGTGTTACCTCAGATAAAGGTACAAGGGAGGGTCTTAATCAGTGGTGAAATGTAAAATTTGTTACTACCGGTTCTGTTGGCGTGGCTTGGTGGGGGGGTGTAATGTGACTGGGTGGGCGTGGCCAACTTTTTTTTTTTTACTTTTAAAAGCATTTTTTCTGCGACCTCTTCGGCCGATCCCAGCTGAGTTGCCTGATCGTCAGAGGCTTTTGTTTTCTTTTAAAAGCATTTTTTTTGCCTTTAAAAGAAAAAAAAGCCTCTGACAATCTGGTAACTCAGCTGGGATTGTCAGAGGAACCTTTTAAAAACATTTTTTCTACAACCTCTTCCGCCGAAGAGGTTGTATATAAAATGCTTTAAAAAGCCTCTGACGATCCCAGCTGAGCTGCGCAAACATCAGAGGTTTTTTTTTTACTTTTAAAAACATTTTTTCATCCGAAGAAAAAATGCTTTTAAAAGTTAAAAAAAAAACCTCTGATGATCACGCAGCTCAGCTGGGCATGGGGGGAGGGCAGGAATTTTTGCTACCGGTTCTCAGAGCCACCTGCTGCCATCGCTACCGGATCGCGTGATCTGGTCCGAACCAGGAGCATTTCACCCCTGATCTTAATTAATATGCATATTTCTGAATAATTCCTCTCACAATTCAGGGTAATAACTTTTAACGGAGGACAGAAGAACTGCTTCATAGGCACTGAGCCTACTTGGTGATCAGCAGCCACCATATTTCTACTGTCAGTTGTAAAATGACAATTATTAAAAGGAGTGAAAGAGGATAATTAACTTCTTTGCCAGCACTGCTCTCTAATAAGAAGGAGGAATGTATGATCTACAGTGTTTTGTAGCATGTTTCAGTTTTAAATGATTAACTTTAAGGTTTATCATAAAAAACAAAACTCAATTCTTTGCTTAACAACCAGGTTGCCAGTCCCAATTACAATCACTAAAGAAGGAGTATCTCTTTTAACTGAGTTTTTGTCAGGGGCGATATTCACGAACCCATCCTGCAGATCTTGGCAGCCAGGCAGGTACATAGGTTGTATTTTTTTTTTTTATTAAAAAGTTTTACCACAGTTTAACAATTACCCTCCTCCTCACTCCACCTCCCCCTTCCTCCCCTCCCCTCCCCCCAACCCCCCTGGGCTTCCCAGAGCAAATACAGGGTATAGCATTTACCAATCATAAGCTAAAATACGCTAATTATTCATAAATTCACATCCCTCCCCTAGAACCATAACTCCCTTATTTCATATAAAAAAAGATTTAAAAAAAGGAAATGTTGTATACAAATACAATTATTACTTTCTAATCATTCATATGCTAATTGATACTTTTTAGTCTGATATTTGTTTTGAATATATTCTATCCATCTTTTTCATTCCACTATATATCTTTCTTGTGAATAGTCTTTCAGATATGCTGATATTTTTGCCATTTCTGCTAAGTTCGTTACTTTTAGTGTCCATTCTTCAATAGTAGGCAGTTGTTCCTTCTTCCAGTATTGTGCCACCAGTAGTCTGGCTGCTGATATTAAGTTTAAAATTAATTTAGTCTCTATTGATGTACAGTCCATAGTTATACCCAATAAAAACAATTGTGAGGTAAATTTTATCTTCTTCTTCAAAATATTTTGCATAAGCCACCAAATTTTAATCCAAAATGCTTTGATTTTTTTACAAGTCCACCATATATGATAGTAAGTAGCATCATCACAATCACATCTCCAACATTTAGCTTACAAATTCGGATACATACACGCCAATTTTTTTGGATCTAGATGCCATCTATAAAACATTTTATAAAAATTTTCTCTCAAGTTTTGGGCCTGCGTAAATTTAACATTTCTAACCCATATTGTTTCCCACGTTTCCATCATTATAGGTTGTTGAATATTTTGTGCTCATTTTATCATACAGTCCTTAACTAATTCCGCTTCTGAATCTATTTCTATCAACGCATTATATAACCTTTTAATATGCGATTGGCTTTGATCTCTAATTTGCTTTACCAGATTTTCCTCGTGTTGCATAAAACCAATTTTTTGGTCTTCTCTCCATCTAGCTTGCAGCTGCCCATATTGAAACCAAGTATAATTTATCCTTTCTTCTCTCATTATATTTAAAGGTTTCAATTGTAATTTAACCTCCTTCATAAAGAGGAGCTCTTTATAGGTAACCACTTCCTGTTTTTGTTCTATATTTATATTCTCTATTGCATGCCTAGGGATTGCCCATATGGGAATTTTATAATTTAATTTATATTGGTACCTTTTCCAAAACCGCAACAAAGCACTTCTAAGTATATGACTTTTAAAAATCCTATCCACTTTTTTATCATATAGTAAATAAGCATGCCAACCATATAAAAGATCATGACCCATAGGTTGTATTTTGAGGACCACCTATATATGCAAACAAAGGGAGTCCATTGTCTTGTGGGTCGCTGGTTCCATTGTTGAATTGTTCTCAGCTTTTGCTAGCATTCCATTAGGATCTCTCTTCATGTAACTTAAACCATTCTGAGTTCTGCACTGTGGAATGAGAGAAGGGAGATCTTGATCTCATACACTTTCACATTTGAGTATGGAAATCATATGCCTTTCCACTTCAGTTTTTTCCCCCTCTTAAGACTCCTTCAACTTTCCTTAAGTCCTAGTCCCCTGATCATCTCCAGTTGCTGAATCTGTTTTCAGTTTCTCCAAATTATTTTTACAGTGTAAAGCTAGAAACAGACGGAGTACTCAAAACAAGATCTGACCAAAGCAGGAGCAGAAGTCACATTTCTATTGACGTAGCCAAACATTGCATGGGCCTGTTTTGCATTTACTTCTGGCTCAGACATTTGTCAATTTTCAGTCAGCTCTTTCTCTCTCTTTTTTTTAAAAGTAGGACTACTACACTGCATATCTACCCTGCAATGTCAGTGCAGATTTATTTATTTATTTTGCACTTTCTTTATGAAATTCATAACTTATGTTACAGTATCATTTATATCAGGAGAGTTTACAATCATCAACTTTAGCAAATTAGAAAATGTTAGACATAAAAGCTCAATTAAAATTAAGGCAGAAACAAATCAATATTGTTTAAATTCAAACCAGTTCCGCTAACAATTAAAAGCATGGCGGGGAGTTGGGGAAAGAAATGGGTTTTTGCCATTTCTCTAAATCCCAAGAGACGAACCAAATGGCCTTATCTTCCCTAGCCTGGGAGTGACTGAGGAGATGGTCTCCTTCTGCATACAGATAGCCTTTGTTACTGACGGCCTCATTTAGCAACCGTTTGCAGTTATGAGGGTGATGAAACAGTAAACTTTATGACCAATCCTCACATTCATGACCTTTGCAGGTCTGTAAAGTGAAGGAAACCTGAAGTTGGATCATAAGCACAGTCACAGTTTCACTTAGCAACTACTTTGCTTAATGACCAAGTTTATGGTCCCAGTTGTGGTTGCTAAACGAGGACTCCCTGTATCAGATAGCTGAGATTTTGACAGGGAAGGTATTCAAAGTTTCCTGTCCTACAGATCTTGGAAACCGGGCAGGTAACATAGCAGGGGAGGCTGTCCCTTCAATAATGGTCCTCTGCTGAGCATCATATCCCTGTACTTTGGATTGATCAACAAGCCTGGCCATTGCAATTTGCACAACAGCCGATTCTGATCTCTTTTAAAAGCTGTCTGCACATAGCATGCAGGGCTCTTGTCAAGACAAAATGTAATCAAGTGGGGATAATCATAGCGAAGTCCAGCCGGAAAACCTATTGGCTTTGCAAACACAACCATCATCAAATACAGGGAAAACTGGGTGTGTAAAAGCTTCCCCAAACAGCAAACCTGTTCTTTATAAAAGAGTGCAACTGTCAGGTTCCAAGTAACAATACCAGCGAAAAAAAGACTCCAAGGCTTGAAGTTCCATTTTATTAAGAGACGTCACATTGGCACATCTGGAAAAACCCGAATCTGAAAGTTTCCAGGTTTTCCCCACCCAACAGAAAATCCAAGTTCCTACCCAGCACCCACAAGTTTATCACATGGTACAATCCAAGCACCATCCCAACTGGAGATGCCTCCCAGTTCCAGGTACAGAGCAAGATGTCCTTGACTCTCTGAGAAAAGAATGTTATTATGACTGTATATCACCCATGCTTCATACAATTCCCCCCTCCCAATTTTCCACAGAAGTAAATGTGGCAGCCCTGATGGCCTAATACAAAAGAAGGCTTTCAGGCCTGACAGCAACTCCATCCCAAACAAGCCTCGCCTTTCCCACCCAAGCCCAGTCACTTTTTACAATACCATCTCCTCCTTGTCTGGATTTAATTTCACCTATTCTCCCTCATCCAACTCATTATTGAGTTGAAGGAAACTGAAAAAAAAAATAGTTTTAATGTCTGCTGAGAAGATGTGGCCATATTTGTATCAGCCATAGAGAAAAGCCAAACTTGGAATAGTTGAAATTCTCAGTTATTATTTCAACATGATGGAAGATGGGTCACATAAATATTCTGAATGAGAATGGATATGCTAACATTTCCAACCAAAGGCCTTTAAGTATGTATCTAATTCTTCAATAAATTTTAGTTATTTATAATTTATTTTGTAATCCGAATGGCTAGGATCCCAATTGAATTTTTCTTTAATTATGCTGTATTTCCTATTTCTTTTACAAGCAACTTAAAAAACAAACGCATCCCTTATACTTCCACTTATTTTATTAAAAACCAGCAGGGTGCAGCCTTTGCACACAATATAAAAGGATATTAAATAGCTTTCCTACTGAAATATTTAACAGGCAACATACAAATATATGCATAGTACTGGTACATAAAACAATGCATTTGTATGCAAGAGTGATCACTGATGGTGATTGGGTGCATTATGGATATATATTTTCTTTACTAGATAATAGTGTTTTATATGCTAAATAATGGTAATTTAAAACTTTTTTTCCAAGAGTATCTGTGCCAATCTTTTACAGAAAGCAACAAAACAAAAAATAGCAACGTGTTTTATATTGTTACTCTAGCTTAAGAAAAAAAAAACCATAAACATAAGATTTTAAAAAATTATTGAAACCAAATATTTTGGGGGAAAATACCAAACCATGATCTCTTCTGTTCCTTTTCATACTTTTTTCAAGTAGGCGCAAGTAATAGTTAAAAAAAAAATCCAGTCAGCCATTAATTAAAATCTAATATAAAAACTAATTAAAAAGCTATTGAATCAAAGATCCACATATGGGGGTGAAAATTTTTGTAAAAACTTTTTCAATAATAATAAAAAAAACAAAAACAAAAATCAATCTCAATTAAATACCATGCCATGCCATGCCATGCCACACTACCCCACTTCACTGAACAGCTGATAGCTGCCTGCAGTCACAATAAGTTAAAAACCACATTGAAAAAGACTTGAAAAATGCAAGGAGGGTTTGGAGTCAATGTAGCTCCAGAGAACAAATTCCCAGAGGGTGGAGATGCCTGGCTAAGCTTTCTCTAAGGATAGGTCCAGAGGTGGGTTTCAGCAGGTTCTGACCAGTTCTGGAGAACCGGTAGTGAAAATTTTTAGTAATTCAGAGAACCAGTAGTAAAAATTCTGGGTGGCCCCACCCCCATCTATTCTCTGCCTCCCGTGTCCCAGCTGATCAGGAGGAAATGGGGATTTTACAGTATCCTTCCCCTGCCACTGCCCACCAAGCCACAGAACCGGTAGTAAAAAAAAAATACTGGATAGGTCCCTATTGATGGAGCCTTTTTCTCATCCTCAGATCATAACTGAAACTCCTAGCTTCATCCTTTTTTCCCCCCAATCAAATCTGATGTTAAAATGGTTTTTCCATTTTCCCCCCCTGCTTTCTCCCAGCACAAAACTTGATCAATAGATTTCTTATGGTGCTTTGGCAGTGACCAGGGTAATAACATGGAATGGCCTGGGATCTATAGAGCTCCTATTGGTGGCCTTGGGTTGCTATAGCACATCTCTCTCTTCTCTAGTTTCTCATGACTTCCCTCTGTGGCTTTTTGATTTGGCACTGGGCAGCTGATGCAGAGAGTCAGTCAGGTGTTATTTAGGCTGCTTAACTATACAGAGAGAGAAAAATGACTTGGTGCAGGGCCAGATTATTTTCACGACTGCTTCTCCTTGAAGGAGTCTACCCTTCTACTTGGTAGTGGAAACTGGGGACTCTCAAGATCCCTTACATGTTGCCATCTAGTGCAGTGGTAGTCAACCTAGTCCCTACCGTCCACTAGTGGGCGTTCCAGCTTTTATGGTGGGCGTGGGGTTTTGTCCGATACTGAAGCACTTTCCTTTTTTAAAATTTAATTAACTTTTTTTAAAAAAATTCATAGCATTATTTAAAAACATTTTCATTAGGTTTTCATAAAATTCCCCGTGACAATTTAAATTTCTGAAAATACAGTATTTGTATCGCCTGCGCATAAGTTTAGTTCACGTTACATAAGTGAAACTAAAAGGCGCTATAGTGCGACCGCAAACAAGAGCCTTGTCCCAGAATATCTCCCCCGCATCTCCCCCCACACCACCCAGCTGTAACAGACAAGCAGAGCTGGTAGCTGGTGCTCCCCCAAACCCAAACCACAATGCGTGAGAGGCATGCACAGACAATGATACATGGTACATTACTGTGGAACTGGTGGGCGGTTAGAAAATTTTACTACTAATAGAGATACAAAAGTGGGTGGTAGGTATAAAAAGGTTGACTACCCCTGATCTAGTGGGGGCTGCAATAGCAGCCACTTTCCTTTAGGATATTCTCCCCCTGAAATATGGCAAACCCCTGAACTTCCAAAAATCTTTGAAAACCTGGAGCCTTGGGGTATGGTGAGGCTGTGTGTGGGATAGGTTGCATTGGGAGGTGCCATGAGTTTCTCTGTTGGTTTTATGGTTGTTGTTGTTTTTACCATTTTTATTGGTTTTAAAATTGTTCATGAACTGAGTTATGTTACATAAGATAGGCCCCTACGCTATATAATTCTTGAAATAAGATAACAAATTAAAATAAATAAAATACTCTGTCAGCTTGCCTCAGATCAATGTTTAAGAAAATAAAGACCCAACTCCATCATTTTGAAGAAATTGGTAATTTTTACTAAACATGTCAGATTGCAAACGAAGCTAAACTAGAACTGAAAGTATACTAAAACCACAGACGTCATATCCCCTCCTGAACCCTCCTCCCACTAGAGTTTAAACAGTTATAATCCAATGTCGTCTTCCTCCTTGGCCACGTGTAATTTCACTTCCAATATTCTCCCTCTGTCAATCTTCTGGATGGAATGTGAAGCAGGCAACTCCCGTTACATTCACCCGCCAAATCAGTTCAAACGTCTGTTTGAAAGACTATCTCCCCCCCACCCACACATGCAATGTCAGCCAAACGCTGGCGGCAACGGTACAAACCTCCCCCCTCCTCCATAAATCATGTAAGACCTTCAGTAAGAAGAAAAGCTTTAACGAAGTAATAAAACAGTAAAACAGTCTAGTAGGAGAAATACACTTAAATAAAGTGGAGGTTGACATACTCCAATCGAGATAGGATGAAATGAGATCAGATGAGATGAGCCAGAAGATGTGGTGGAATAAAAATGACGGGAGTGACAGAATGAGGAAAGGATGATGGGAAAAATAGAAGGGGGTACAGAGTCAATGATGGAGCTCTTTGGAGCTGTTGACACAACCAGTGGCAATACCATTGATGTAGCCAGTGAGGAAAATGATGATGGAGATGCCATTAGCAATGAAGTTAATGACTGAGTCAATGATCGAACCAGCAATGGAACTCATGATCAAGACAAGGACAGAATTGGCAGTGAATGGGGCCACGAAGGAGCTGAATTCCAAATCCCTGTATTCTGAAAATTGTACATTCTAAATTGTGGCATGCTTCTTTGCAATATCTTCAGCTCTAATTGGTGGGAGGGAAGGTGTGTGTAACAACTCCTTGTTTCCCCTCTCCTTTATTCTAATTCCTTACTCTTAGTACATAACGACCCCAACTGTAGTAGAAATAGTTTTGCTATAGTGCAAGTCACATTTTGTGCCGTGTGTAATACAGGTAGTCCCCAACTTACAATAGTTCATTACGTGACCATTCAAAGTTACAATGGCATTGAAAAAGTGACACGATCATTTTCCACAATGGTTTGGAGAGCATAGCTATAAGCAACGGAGCACTCTACCTAGATCAGTGATGGATTCCTTGTCCCTGGGGCTTTTAATATGTGGGGAGATTCCTTCACTGAGCAGAAGACTTGACTAGATAATCTATTACAGGTAGTCCTCAACTTACAACCTTTCCTTTAGAGATTGTTTAACATTATAACAGCACTGAAAAAAGTGAGTTATGACCATTTTCACATGACCATTGCAGCATCCCCATGGTCAGATGGTCAAAATTGAAGCATTTGGCAACTGGCTCATATTTATGATGGTTGCAGTGCCCCGGGGTCACATGATCACTTTTTGCGACCTTTTGACAAGCCAAGTCAATGGGGAAGCCAGATTCACTTAACAACTGTGTTACTTACTTAACAACTGCAGTGATTCACTTAAGAACTAAGGCAAGAAAGGTCAGAAGACAGGGCCAATCTCCCTTAACAAATGTCTCACTTAGCAAGAGAAATGTTGGGCTCAGTTGAGGACTACCTGTATAGTTCTCTGGTTTTATGCCTCAGCTTCTCATGTCAGGGGTCATCAGCATCTGTTCACGCAAGAGGCAGCGAGTTCCCGGAGAGGCCCGGTCTACTCGGAAGAGGAGAGCCCGAGTGAAAACCGAGGGAGAGAGACACAAACTCTGAATTCAAGTTCATCTGTTTGCTCTTTGGGAGAGCATCTGGAACACAGTATGAGAAGGCAAGATAGGAAGAGATAGAAAGTGAAAACATTCCTATCCTCAGACCTTGTAGACCTAGGATTTGTCTTGTGCATTGATCAATAAAAAACCAATCTTTCCATGTTAAACCAAGATAAGTGTTTTCAAGGCCTGTTCATCTGTATCAGTTTTCATTTTCTTTACTTCTTTGTCTTTAACATTTTCCCAGAGGGATGGCTATATTAATCTCCTCTAGCAAAACCAATGGTGTTCTTTCTCTCTGCCCCTCCCAGCTCGGGATGAAATCCAAATGTGCAAAACATGCAACCCACTTTTTTTTGGGTGGGGGGGTGTGGATTTCTGATGGTAGTTGATATACCTCTATCTCCTGCCTAATCCTATCCGTGAGTCTGTGCCAATATATCAACCTGGTGATATAAAAGAAAGCCATATGGCTGTAATCTTGTACATGGAAGAAGAGCACCTTCAGCCCTTTGTTCTCTGAGTTCTGGCTGCTCTTGAATAGTTTTGGAACAATTAATCACGTGAAATGTAAAAATCACGGATTCAGTCTGAGCATCAAGATGAGAACTTTGACGATAGCCTTGTGCTTCAGATTGTGCTGATAATAATTCTTTCTGCCTGGTGTCTCTCTAAGAATTATCACCGGGGCTTATCTCTTCCTGAACATTTCCACAGGCTGAGCTGGCATTTTATTAGCATACGAGGAGTGGATGATCACACTGTCAGCATTAACATGTTTTTGGCAAGCACTCCCTCTCCCAGGTCTTTCCGGCTATATATCCCCCCCTCCCCCAGTTTATTCTCGTATTTCGCTTTCTGCCTCTGTCTGCAATGCAAAACATGCCTCGGACAAAGTCTTTGAAAGCTGGGACAACTAGGGAAAAACTCGAGGGAAAAGAATGTCAACATAATTTCAGAAAGTGAACGTTGAACGCAAGACTCCGAAGTAAAGCAGGAATTCCTCACTGCAGTCAAGTGAATACAGCTCCTCTCCCTCCACTGTTAAGTCAGGATGGTGACACCTACTTATTTCATGTCATACCATGGACAGATTCTACACTCTGAGGGCTCTTTCCTGTGGCTGTGTTCAAGAGCTATTCACCATTTCTTGAGCTAGCAGACAAGTATGCCGGCATAAATTGTGCTGACTGCCCCCCCACCCCGCCCCAATTGCCCATTCTTGCAACAGAAACTAAGCCAGTATTTCACAGCCATGACCTCTTGAAGATATGTGGACTTCAACTCCCAGAATTCCCCAACATGGCTGGCTAGGAAATTCTAGGAATTGAAGTCTACACAGGTGACCAAGATTGGGAAACACTGAACTAGGCTGATGAAGGATGTTATCTTTACACAGCCGTAATGGGCACATCAAAGAGAAGATGTCTCCCAGCTTCCTTTCTTCTCCCACCTATTGTCAGGCAAGCAATCATAGATAATGGCCATTTACCTGGGGTGCCAGCATCCTAGAATAGCAGCTTCAGCCACTCATCCAGGTGCCCAACTGGTTGCAGGTGCAGAACAAGGTGCTGGGTGAGGTAGGAGGGGATGCTCCTGTTCAACCCAACCACTTGGCTTGCAGCTCTGCTTATCAGGCTATTTCTGAGAAGGGGAAGAAGATAATTTCTACTCTTCTGAAAGAATTTAAGCCCATGTTTAAAACATAGCCCAGCCGACAAGTAACAAGGACAGAGGAGGGGTGAAGGTAAAACAGATATATTGATAATGAGCACACTTTGTCCTTCACTCGTTCTAACCTTGTAGTCAGCAGCACCTGGAAGTAGAGAGTCAACAGACAGCTGTCATCACCAGGGCATTTAGTGCCACCAAAGCTGGAACAAGAATAAGGAAACAACCACATGAAATCCTTTGTTGGCAGAAGCAGTGGAAAACTTTTCCTCAATGATGACAGGACTGGCAACACTTTGCTGACAGAATTCAACTCTTTCCAGGTTTAAACTGACCTTGTTAGTGGTCCCTTGCAATACTATATGTTTTTAAACACAGATTTTTAAAAAAGATAAGTCTAGCGTTTTTCACACAAGCACTGAAGATCCTCTGCACAATCTGACAATTGCTTTGGAAAATACCAATCAGATGTCTGTGTAGAAGTTAGCTGTTTGTTTGTTAGAAACCGTCCTTCCCAAAAAGCTGCTGATTCACTTCTACAGAGGAATTATTGAGTCTGTCATCTGCACTTCTATAACTGTCTGGTTTGGCTCTGCGACCAAACAAAACAGAAACAGACTTCAATGGATAATTAGAATGGCAGAAAAAACAATTGCTACCAACCTGCCTTCCATTGAGGACCTGTATACTGCATGGATAAAAAAGAGGGCTATGAAAATACCTACAAACCCCTCATATCCTGGACATAAATTGTTTCAACTCCTACTCTCAAAATGATGCTATAGAGCACTGCACACCAGAACAACAAGACACAAGGAGAGTTTCCCCCCGAATGCCATCACTCTGCTAAACAACTAATTCCCACAACACTGTCAAATTAACTACTAAGTCTGTATTACTATTCTTCTTCTCATCCTTATTAGTTCCTAACTCTTCCCACTAATGGCTATCTCCATGTTGCTTGTATCTTTACAACTTATATTGTTTTTATTGTTCCCTAGTAGGATCTGATTGCTTATTAGTATCCTATGATTATCATTAAGTGTTGTATCTTATGATTCTTGATGACTGTATCTTTTCTTTTATGTATACTGAGAGCATATGCACCAAGACAAATTCCTTGTGTGTCCTATCACACTTGGCCAATAAAGAATTCTATTCTCTTCTATTTTCCCCATGACAGCAACCCCCTGATGTGGGTTGGGGTAAGAGAGAGTGACTGGCCACCCAGCTGGCCTTCCTGGGTAAGACAGGACTACAACTCACAGTCTCCCAGTTTCTAGCCTGGGCCTCTCCTGCAGCTCTAGCCAAAAGATCTACAAAGAGCAATCCATAGCAGGGGTCTCAACCTTGTCAACTTTAAGACTTGTGGACTTCAACTCCCAGAATCCCTCAGCCAGCAAAGCTGGCTGAGGAATTCTGGGAGTTGAAGTCCACAAGTCTTAAAGTTGACAAGGTTGAAGATTCCTGAACCATAGTGATCAAAGGGGAGGGGACATGCTTGCATTCTTCTAAAGGGGCTAAATAGGAGCTGGGCAGATCCCAACTCTTGTCTGTGTTCGTTAGCGAAACCCACTAAATTGTATCCTTCTCCAAAATTGCATCAAAAGTGGGAAAACACTACTTTAAAATGGGGACAGCTAAGGAGACTTTAAGATAGACATGATGCGACAAAGGTGATATTGTAAAGCTGCCGAAGAAAAACGTTGCAAAATCATGTTCTTGTTGAAATTACGGAAGATTGTCTTCATGCTGTTGTGAACTAGAATATTTCCCTACTAGTGGATCTCTTCTTTCAATTGTTCAGAGGAAGAACAATTCTTTCTGTACTTGTCTTTCTTACAGGGAGTTCTGCTGAATATGGATCTTAGAAACCTTGGGCAGATCTTGAAATAGTTTGTTGTTGTTGTTGTTGTGGTACATATAATGCAAGTTTCGATGAGAAGCCCTCCATTTATATAGACAAATATGTAAATATTAAAAGAAATTATGGGGGGGGGAGACGGAGGGGAAAAACAAAGAAAACAAAGAAGATAACAATCATACAGTGTTCCAAGCAAAAACAACAATCAATTAACCTAATTACATATTACTTGTTTTAATAGGATCGTGGGTTTTAAAACCTGTATAAAGAACATTACTTAAGAGAAAGCTTCTTAGCCTCCTGCTTGAATGCTATTGGTTTTCTTCTTGATTTTTCTAAAAAAAAAAATATCCACACAGGTTTTTTCACATTTTTACAGGGGGGACAGTTATTCCCCCCCCCCACATATAAGATACCTAAGTAGTAAATCAAATTGATGAACCCAGTTGCCTAAAGCATTTTATTGAATGATAACTGTTTTTTTTTTTTTTTGGTTTACATTTATACCCCGCCCTTCTCCGAAGACTCAGGGCGGCTTACAGTGTATAAGGCAATAGTCTCATTCTATTTGTATATTTTTACAAAGTCAACTTATTGCCCCCCCAACAATCTGGGTCCTTTTAGCTGGCTTTTGTTTTTGTTTGAAACCAGTGAAGACATTGTATAAAAATGATTGCTGAAGAGGAATATTGGGAAAGAAAAGATGAATTCTAATTTATTCAGATTTCCCAGCTGGGGTCAACATAATAAATACTCTTGGGGGCACTGTTGAGCCATATAAAATACAGGAGTTTGTCAGACACGCATATTAATATAGGCAAATTTTATATAAAGCATCAGCCATTGGAAGAGATAGCATGGCATATATCAGATAGAAAACAACCTTGTCCAAGATAGAGACATACAATAAGATACAGAGATAGAGAGATAGTTATAGTGACTGATAGATAAATAGGGGGGAGAGAGAGAGAGAGAGAGAGAGAGAGAGAGATGAAACAAGAGATCAAAAAATGGTCCCCTTTGTTCTGTTCTAAGATCCATCCTGTGAATGCTTCACAAAAGACTTGTTCACCTGCACTGTCAGATTTAAGACTTTTTTGGGAGGGGAAAGGGGGAAGCATAATTATTTCAGATCATTGTGTAGAAGGAGGAAATCTTTTTTTCTCCTTGCTTGTCTTTTCTGAGAAGAAGGTGTGGAGGGAGAGAGGGAGGAAGTCTTTCAAAATCACACCACGCTGTGATGCTTGAGACAATCTCCTCTGAGCACACAGAGTGCTTCTTGCTTCAGGGCTGCTGGGTGAGATCAAAGCCAAAATAGCCTCTGTCTGATTGTATGATTGGCAAGGCCCTCTCTTCCAGGTGTGTGCTTTCCCCCCCCCTTCTCTTCTGCTTCTCAGGGGCTCTGGGCAAGTGAGGATAATTATCCAACCTTACAATGCCTACCCTGGAGGGCCAGTAGCCAGGGGCAACCATGCCGAGGCACATCTTATCCGTTCTGAGAATGCTTCCTGCTCCACTGCCTTTATGAAGCAGCTGGACCTTAAGTTTTCCTCACAAAAGAAGCAAAACAGGACCTGCTCATTGAAGTGGGAAGTTTCATAGGAAAAGCGTGTCAGCTGCATTTTCATCTCCCGGGGACTCTTCATTTTTTTTTTTTTTGTTTATTGTCAATAAAGGAGCCAAATTAACATATTGTGGGAGGGAGAAGCAAAAAACATCTGACATATATTTATATTTATTACTTATATTTATAATTTACTGTACTTATATTTATTATTTACTGTAAGCTATTTTTCTTTTACCGTCCTACCTTTGAAATAAAACATTCATCCAAGCTGGACTGCACCATGAAAAGAAGACAGGCATAACATAGCTGCAATTTACACAATAACATTTATTTCCCGCTAAAGGCGGGATCATAACATATAAATAACCAGGAATATATTTAATCATGAAAAACCTTTCTGATTTTCTTTTTTTTTAAAAAAAAAGATGCAAGAAATCATATGAAAAGAAAAGACTTGTTTTGGTGTTATTTTTATATTTAGGCTGGGGGGAAAAACCTAAAAACAGGAAGACTTTTTTGGTGAATTGAAGATATTTTTTTTCTTTCTGTATAAAACCATATTTGAAATATGAACCGTGGCATTTTCATCCTTTGAATATTAAAATAAGACTGTTGCAAAATTTAAAGTAACATTTGTTGAAACATAAATTGGATATGCATATGCACAGATGTATATAAAAACTGATAGGGATGTACTGCATTACAGAACAAGTTAAACCTAATTACTGAATTCTGAGTTTGTCCAAGTACTATATATAGCACCATTGCCTGGGTTTGTTCAACTTGCTAGGCCACACCCAATTTGCTTGGAAACACACACACACACACACACACACACACACACACACACACACACACACACACACATACTGCTTGTCCAAATAACCACTTGTCTCCCTTAATTTCAGAGTTTGAGTCAAGGAGACTAAGCTAAACCACAACCGAGCATCAACAAATTACACTAAATTTCGGAATATGGAGTTTCTCAGAAGCTCCTAGAGCAGTGGTTCTCAACCTTTATAGTGCTGCGACCCCTTTAATACAATTCCCCATGATGTGGCGACCCCAACCATTAAATTATTTTTGTTTTGAATTTATCACGCCTGAAGCCGTATTGGCTAGTGATCTGAACTGCTTGCGATTGCGTTGAGGACAGAGGCATTAAAGCGGAAACTCCTTCCTTATTAAATTTATCGCACCTGAAGCCAGATTAGGCTAGCGATTGGGAGTGATTGTAGCTGGCTTGAGAGGGAGACATCAGAGCAAAGATTTCTCTCTTTTTTAATTCATCGCGCCTGAAGCCAAATTCGGCTAGCAATTTGAAGAGCCTGCAGCTGGCTTGTGGAGTCAACCATTGGAGTGCGATTCTTCGACTCGCAAGTATACATCCCATATTTCCGATGGTCTTAGGCGACCCCTGGCAAATCGTCATTCGACCCCCAACGGGGTCCCGACCCACAGGTTGAGAACCGCTGTCCTAGAGGGTAGTCGTCTCTCCATTCCTTTTTGTTGTTTCATTCAGCATTACTTAACTGTTTCCATACTTGATATATGTCTGCCATTGCGTATATCATCTGGATATGACATACAAATACCCTGTTTCCACCAAAACAAGACATCCTCAGATAATAAGCCCAACTGTGTTTTTGAGCGCATGACAATAAGGCCAAGCGCTTATTTCCGGGTTCAAAAAAATATAAGACAGGGTCTTATTTTGGGGGGAAAACAGTAATAGCAATAGCCCTTAGACTTATATACAGCTTCACAGTGCTTTACAATGCTCTCTAAGCAGTTGCCCCCAACAATCTGGGTCCTCATTTTACCAACCTCAGAAGGATGGAAGGCTGAGTCAACGTGGTAATATCAGCATGTGAGGAAAGTCATACTATCTGTTACAGAGTTTTCTTCTGAATACTGGGCTGATATTTGATGATGCTCTTCTCCCCTAGAAGAATCTTTTAATTGCTGAGTTTAGTATCAAACTGCTTTGGAATGTCTTTTGGTGGAATTATTGAGCTTTTGTGTGTTTTTCTTTCCATTGCACACCACACTAGCAATCTTCCCTGGCTGAACTAGTTTCTGATCTAATTAAATCCTACTTCTCAAATATGAGATTTGGGTGAAAAGATCTTTGGTTGAAATGGATAGCTAAATGTCTATGGAGATCAGTGGTGGTATTCAGCTGATTCTATCCAATTCAGGTGAACTGGTAGCAGCGGCGGCTGGAGGCTCCGCCCACTCACCTGGACGTCACCACATCCTGTTTTTGATGCTCTGTGCATGTGTGAAAGGGCCGTGCGCTCACATTTGCGAACCAGTAGCGAAGGTAAGTGAATACCATGCCTGATGGAGATTCTCAGTCATCCAGGTCATGGTTATCCCAAAGGTGTCTTTTTTCAAGAGGAAACTGGACGTGATGGTTTTTCTTTGAAAACATTTCACTTCTCATTCTAAGAATCTCCTTCAGCTCTGAAGAAGAAACTGAATGTGGGAGCTACAGAGCTGAAGAAGCTTCTTGGATGAGAAGCGAAACATCTTCAAAGGAAAACCAGAAAATCCAGTTGCCTCTTGAAAAAGAGTACCTTTGGGACTTTGGTTGAAATATTAAATAAGGTGATAAGTTACTGAAACTATTTCCAGTTGTCGTGATGAAAAGCGAAGTCAGTTCTTTATATATCTCTTTTCCTAATATATTTTTCCTCTGCTCCCCATTTTTTCTCTGCATGTTCTTTTTTATATATTTTTTCTTAGTATTCATTTTTATCTTTGTATTTTAAAATTTCGATACAAATGGTTCTATTAAAAAGGTGTTGCTTCTTAATGTTTTTCTTGGAAATTAATGAAAGCAAAGAAGCCAAGATGGCTGCTGACCATTGGAGGGATGATCATACAGAAAAAGAGTGGGCCTTATCCAGGGGTGAAATCTAAAAATTTTCCCTACCGGTTCTGTGGGCGTGGCTTGGTGGTCTGATGGCTGGGTGGGTATGACCAATAACAATAAATAATAAAAATAATTAACAAAGTATAAAAAACAATAAGAGGTACCAAAAACCAACTTTCACACTTTACACACACACAACATAACACAACACAACTGACTCAATGTAAAAGTGTACACAGTGTAACAGTGTAAAAGTGTACAGTGTAAAAGTGTACACAGTGTAACAGTGTACACAGTGTAAAAGCAGCTGCACTTCACACACCACACAGCCACAAAAAGCTCAAAAACCAACTTTCACACTTTACACACACACAACACAACTGACACACACACACACACAAAATACCACATACAGCTTTCTGAGATTTTGTGTGTTTGTGTAGTTAGAGTGAAACACTACAGAAACACACCAAATCTTAGAAAGCTGCACAAATATTTTATTTTATTATTTTATTTTATTTTATTTTATTTTATTTTATTTTATTTTATTTTATTTTATTGTGGACTTCAATTCCCAGAGTTCCTCAGCAAGCAAAGCCAGAAAGCATTAATCACTCAGTGATGAAATAGATTAGCTAAGTTTAGATTAGTTCTGTCTGGTGCTAAAAGCGAAATTGGGGCTTTCCGGCTGGGAAAAAAGCCATGAGGTCGATCAGTAATCAGGTAAGTTTAAAGGCTCTGCCGATCTCAGCTGAGGGGCGGGATCCTCAAAGGCTTTTTTTTACTTTTAAAGGCATGTTTTGGCTGAAGCAAAACCTTCTTTTAAAAGTAAAAAAAAACCCCTCTGCTGATGGTGGGGCTCAGAAGAGGCATGGGGGGCGGGGCCAGGGATTTTTGCTACTGGTCCTCCGAACCAGCAGCCGCCATCGCTACCGGATCATGTGAGCCGGTCTGATCCGGGAGCATTTCACCCCTGGCCTTATCACACGTGCATCCCTGAGCCACCTTGTGTCCTAATAACTGGAGAAACATATCCATCCCACTCAAATAATTTTCTCTGAAACTCCAAACATTTCCAAAATTCCTCAGGGGGCAGGGGAAGGAAGGATAAGTGGATAGCTGCATTCCTATCAAACAGGCAACAAGTAGTCAAAATAGGGAATGCCCTATCAAACCCTGCACCTGTTAACAGCAATGTCCCCCAAGGAAGCGTTTTAGGACCCACACTCTTTATACTTTACAAAAACAAGCTTTGCGATCATATTATAAGCAACAGCGTTCTCTTTGTTGATGATGTAAAAATATTCAACGCCACTGACAATACTGCTACCTTACAAAAAGACCTTGACTATCTGTCAGAATGGTCAAACAGTTGGCAACTCCAAATCTCAACCAACAAGTGCTCTGTCTTACACATTGGCAAAAAAAAAATCAAAACACAAAATACAAGCTGGGTGGATATGACCTCGTAGATGACCCTCACTCTGTCAAGGACCTTGAAGTACTCATCTCAAACGAACTAAGTGCCAGAGCTCACTGTTAACAGCATTGCCAAAAAGGCATTAAAAGTTGTTAACCTAATCTTGTGAAGCTTCTTCTCTGGTAATATTGTACTACTAACCAGAGCATACAAAACATTTGCTAGACCAATTCTTGAATACAGCTCATCTGTCTGGAACCTGCACTGCATCTCGGACATTAATATAATTGAGAGAGTACAGAGATATTTCACGAGAAGAGTCCTCCATTCCTCTACCCACAATAGAATACCTTATGCCACCAGACTTGAAATTTTGGGCTTAGACAACTTAGAACTACGCCGCCTTCATTCTGATCTAAGCATAATACATAAAATCATGTGCTACAATGTCCTACCTGTCAACAACTACTTCAGCTTCAACCACAACAATACACAAGCAAACAATAGATACAAACTTAAGGTAAACCACTCCAAATTCGATTGCAGAAAATATGACTTCAGCAACAGAATGGTCAATGCCTAGAATGCACTACCTGACTCTGTGGTTTCTTCCCCAATCCCCCAAAACTTTAATCTTAGACTGTCTACTGTTGACCTCACCTCATTCCTAAGAGGTCTTTATGGGGCATGCATAAGCACACCAGCCTGCCTACCGTTCCTGTCCTAATGTTCCATTTTATTTGTATCCATCTCATGTATTCATAATTATGTCTGTACTTATATATGTTATCTAATACATGCTTGATGAAATAAATAAATAAAAATAAATAACTTGAAAGATTTTTTTACTACCGAATGAAGCTTTTTTTAAAATTGTAGGGCAGCAAATAAATATTGTACTACTTTATGTTACAAAGCAATATAGAGCTCACGTTATAGCTCTATATTCGAGTGTTGAAAGTGGAATGCTGATACAGCACACAAGAGCATTTCCCCCCCATTTCTTTCTCCTTTTCTCTTTCTCTCTCACACATAGAACTAAGGAATGATAGCATGCTTATGATTGAATGTATAGATTTTTCCCTGCAAACTGAATTAAAATGACTTTATATTTTATTGCTGTTGTCAGTCCACCTCTTTCTTTTGAACTCATTCATGCATAAGAGGTAGGGCAGGCAGATTTACAACAGGGGTAGCTTTTCTTTCCATAAGCGTCATGCGGCACATTAAAACCTACAACTGTCCCCCTAAGGATCTAGAGATGGCAGTTTTCCCTTCTTCATTGCCTTATTTTTAAACCTCAATGTGTTCATTGATGTACAGGAAATCCAAGACTATGGACATCTGGCTTTGCTTCCCAGCTCTGCTACAAAGGTCCATTATGATCTTTGACAAGCACACTCTATCCTTTATATGTTTCATTTCCCCCCGAAGTTGTGGTGCCCTTTTAACAGGGATTTGTTTTAGAGCAGATGATTGCAAATCATTATCTCTATCTATTCTCTCTCTCTCTCCCTCCCTCCCTCCCTCCCTCCCTCCCTCTCTCTCATAATATGACAATAGAAAAAGACACAAAACTCACTCTTTAAAAGCATCTGTTCTCAAAGGGATCCCAATGAGAGAATTTGAAAGGGGACAGGAGGAGAGATCTCCATTCTTGAAAGCTTGATTTCAAAGGCAACTTTAGCCTGGAATCACTTGCTGTGTCTATTTATACATCCTCTTCAAGTCCCATAACATCATAGCAATGGACAAGTCTATCAGATTTATTTTCTCCCGCACTCCATTTTTTCTATTATTTTTTTTTAAAAGAAATGTGCTAATTTTACTAACTCTGAAAAAAAAAAAGGGGGGGGGGAAGAGAATGAGAAACAGGCACAGCAATAAAAACAAAAAGAACCCTGTCTCTGCTAATTAAATTCAATAGGTCCAAAACTAACCCTACCATACAAAAAAGGGGTGTCGGAAATGACAGCCAGAATCCTCCAACCCCTAGGAGTAACAATAGCCCACAAACCTACAGCCACCCTCTGCCAGGAATTATCCAGAACCAAAGATAAAAATACAGACAGATGAAAGAAAAAATGAAATCTACAAAATCAACTGTAAACAGAGCAACCAATTCTACGTGGGACAAAGATCATGTCAAGTAAAAACCAGGAGCCATGAAAATCAGCTGGCAGTCAAACACCACGATCCCAAATCGTTAATCGGTATCCACACCAACACCAAACAGCACCAGTTCAATTGGAGCAACAGAAAATCATTGGCCATGCTACCACCCACCACACTCATGAGTTCATCGAAGCCTGGCACTCCACAAGCAATTCCATCAACAGACACATTGACCTACAACCAACCTACGAACCCCTCAGGATCCAAATCAACTGCACAGCCAACTAGAGACAGTACCAACCCTCAACCAACCCACACAATTCCCCCCTACCAGGGGTCTGCAAACTTGGCTCTTTTAAGACTTGTGGACTTCAACTCCCAGAGTTCTTCAGCCAGCAAAGCTGGCTGGAGTTGAAGTCCACAAGTCTTAAAAGAGCCAAGTTTGCAGACCCCTGCCTCCTACAAATAGTTCACCTCCCAACGACCCTGATCTGAGGTAATCTCCTTATCACAAAACCCACCACAAGACTCATTGATGACTCACAGCTGACCCATCACAAGACCCTCACTTGACATACCCACACTTGAAGCCCTTATAAACAAAACACTGACACTGATATCCCCTAATCTCCACTGAAGATGTTACCTAACCTGGTAACAAAATGTTCAGAAACCAACCCACAAGCTCAGAGAATGAACCTTTACCCTCAGATCCAAATATTACAAACATCAAGAAGCTGTATTCATCCATAATACTATAGACATATGCATTTTCCCTGAATAATTATTCCCTGAATAAAGAAATCTCTTTGTTCAGGGAAATTTTATTTGCCTTCTGCATTGCTCACACACACACATAAAGAGAAGAAAACAAAATAAAAATGATCAAACTCCTTACATCAAATTAAAAAAAAATGTATATCTTGGAAAGTTCTTACCAAAAAGAAAGGGAATGAAATTTTCATGCTTCTCTTAGTTTGGTGCTATTATTTGCTATAAAGCTAATTTGAAATGGGCTATAAGGCAGATAAAGGGAGATATAAGGCAGATAAAGGGACGTGGTGGCTCAGGGACTAGGACGTTGAGCTTGTCAATTGAAAGGTCGGCAGCTCGGCGGTTCAAATCCCTAGTGCTGCTGTGTAACGGGGTGAGCTCCTGTTACTTGTCCCAGCTTCTGCCAACCTAGCAGTTTCAAAAGCACATAAAAATGCAAGTAGAAAAAATAGGGACCACCTTTGGTGGGAAGGTAACAGTGTTCTGTGCACCTTTGGCGTTGAGTCATGCCGGCCACATGACCACGGAGACGTCTTCGGACAGTGCTGGCTCTTCGGCTTTGAAACGGAGATGAGCACCGCCCCCTAGAGTCAGGAACGACTAGCACGTATGTGCGAGGGGAACCTTTACCTTTACCTTTTATAAGGCAGATAGAAAAAGGAGAAGCAATGAGTCTATGTGTACGGTTTTTTGTTTTGCATTGAGAAGGAGGTGTACAGTCATCAGCATTTTCAGCTGGTCATTAGATTTCCAGCTTCAACTTCAAACTAGCTTCCATGATGGCAAAGCTAACAGCCTGGATAGAATATCTCAAGAAGAGCGGAGCTTCATTGAATCCCAACTTGTCTCATTCTCATCTACCTCCCAACTATTTAAACTCCACCCAAACATCTGCTCCATTCTGCTGAAAAGTAGAACAGCATAAAAAAACCTGAGCCTATTTCCAATGACACCAAAAAGATCTGTGTATTCCTATATTCACTGTTCTCAGATCCCGCAGTTGCACGAGATTACAAAAGACCTGTTCTATATTTATTTGCAGATAATTTGCCCATGTCTTTGTGCACAATCCCCAGGATCACAGTCCCAATGTATTAATGATGTTAACATTCATTTGCAAGATCTACAAAGTGTGACACAGATACTGGCCCTGAATTCTGTGGCAGAGGCCAGCTGCAAAATGTTTGCTGCATCAGCATATTCTGGGAAAGAGCTTTTAGTGGGCAAGTTGTCCAGAAGGAAAGTGATTTGGAATGATTTCTACGCTAGTGTGTGTGTGTGTGTGGGGGGGGGGGGTTATGCTGGTGTGTGGTTGTTTGCTTCCTTGCTGGGTTTTTGAGAGGCTGAAGTGAGAGCTCATTGCCACTGAATGAACAGTATATTGGGGCCTATTATTTCCCTTCATTATTGTAGAGTGGCTCAATAAAACCAAATATGTTATCCGTCCGCCACAGTGACAGTGTATTTCCTTCATGACACAACATCATTGTGTGCCTAAGGAAACAGCTGCACCAGCCAGGAAAGTGATGACACATACTTGGAATTTTCTCCATCTCTCAACTATGTTTTTGATGACTATCCCATGAAATGAATAAAAGCTATCCGGTATAAATGTTAGGCAGGTGCTACCCAGCTGCACAACAAACATGGAAAGTGTCGCTCATGAGAACATTTTCTCTCTTCTCTCCCTCAACCCCTCTGGTCACTCCTTTTCACCCTTCCTCCCCCTGGTCCAATCATCCCCCTTACTACTACTACTACTACTATTATTATTTACTTTATTCATTAAACATGAAACTCAGTCAACTGAACATTCAAAAATGCATCACAAATACCATTGACTGGTGCTAATGATTGATACAGGTTGCTGCCAGCATCCTAGGTATCAACCAAGTATCTTCTTAAGATGTACGATGTTCCAAGTATTCCAATTATTATTATTATCTCTTTTATTCATTAAACATGAAATTCAGTCAACTGAACATTTAAAAATGTGTCACAGACACAATTGACTGGTGCTAATGGTTGATACAGGTTGCTGCCAGCATCCTAGGTATCAACCGAGTATCTTCTTAAAATATATGATGTTCCGAGTAGCTGTTATTTCAGAAAGCTGCAATTTCTTGATGTGTTTTGTAAAATTCTTGGACATGATACCAAGTGCCCCAATGACAGTGGGTATCACTGTTACATGTTGTTATTGTTGTTGTTGTTGCTATTACTGTAATTGCTTTATTTTTCATTCAATTAGAAGCACCTATATATTTACTTTCTGGTTTTGGGTCACCCATCTATGATTCCCCCACCCCTCTTCCATGCTGTTTAGTAATCATTTTTATTTGATGTCTTATAAGTGAATTTTGTTTTAAAAATAGCTCTTTAAATTCCCATTCAGTTTGGCCTTTGGAATTCTGGGAGTTAATGTCTTGACACATCTTTAGTATGTGAAAATGGCGAAAAACGTTGCTATTTTGACAATATAAACAATATAGAAATTTAAGTAAATGTCAGTGTCATCCTCTTTGAGGCACAGGCATGACTTCAATTGCAGCTCATAAAGGCTAGTTTGGTTTGAGACTTTCTAGAAGAAGTTCTAATAATCTGTTTTGATGTAAGACGATTTTCTAGATGCTTTGTTCTTAGCGATTGCCATATGTTCTTTTATATGTGAGGTACCAATGATTATAAGAGGGATCTCATGCTTATGAAAGGTTGGAAAAGGGCTCTGATCTCTGAGGCAAACAGAGAAACCGACAGGCAGACAGGATTTTGAAAATCTTGACCTCAAAAAAGCCAAATCAAAGGCGAACTTTAAGACAGGCATTTGGCTGCACTGAACAATTTTGCTCCATTTGTTTCCAGGGAGAATTTTTTTAAAAAGACCTCAGAAGAGCTGGAGAGAGATAAGGACTTCTCTATTCTCATTCCCATTCTGCTGAACTTCCCATATCGGAATACCACAAAAGTTGGACTGGTCCAGATGAGGCTTTTATCATTCACACAGGCTTCTGGGAAGATATAGGTCCTCACCTTCAGAGTTTCTTACTTTTTTCTTTCTGGAAAAAATTAATCCACTCGGAAGGGAAAGGCAGAATACCTGCTATATAACTTTTGGACCAAAGACTTATTCTTAGTTGTACTATTGCTACCAGATTGAAGATCACAGTACCGTAAAATTGTAATAGTAGATTTGTACATGTTGATATACATTGATAAAATCTAGACTTGTATATTTTAACATTTATTTTGCCTGGCAAGAATTTGTAGCAGAGAGACAGTTTGGTTTGATCGTGACAATTTGTACCTTTTTTTTTTTTTTTGAAATGTGAGGTTTTGGAATAACTTGAATAAATTTAGACATGATAATTGGATTTTCTTCGTTGCGCTGAATTTGCAACTGTTGTTTGGTCTCTCTCCTGTGTTAGTTACACATTCCTGTGCAGCAACAATAAAAATAAATGTAAAAGTTGTTACATCGGATGTTGAGTTTGAATGTTGGAATTAAAACGCAATTAAAAGCTCAGCTCATGATGGCAAATCTGAAATTAGAGAGGTGGCAGACAGCTATTTTAGCTTGCCCTTGATGGTGATCTCTCCAGAAATAACAGAAGTGCTTTCTAACCCTCTTGTAAAGTGGAGAATATGGCAGAGGGACAAGCTGTTTTGAATCCCTGTTGTTATCCTGAAGGTAAAGAATAGAAGTGAGACCCTGAATGCTTTCCATTCATTCTATCCATCTGTGACCTGATTTGAACCTATACAGTCAGATGTCAAAGGCTCCTGAATAGGTATATTGTACAAAGGTTGGATTCCCACCCACCTCTGCCGTTCGCAAAGAATGCTTGCCACAAAGTGGTGTTTTGAAGTTTTGATTTTAATTGTACAGAAGATTAACCTTTTAATTTATCCCATATATCCATAATATGGATCTTGATCATCCTCTTGAAACTGAAATTGCTTCTCTAGAAGACCTCTGGTGAAAAGTTGGAAGTTAATGGTCCATCACTGCAGGACTTTGGGACCAAGGAAAAGGGCCCCATTCTGCAGAATGAACAGGTCCCTTGACCTGTTGGACTTTAATTCCTACCAGCTTCTAGAATAGAATAGAATAGAATAGAATAGAATAGAACAGAATAGAATAGAATAGAATTTTTTTATTGGCCAAGTGTGATTTGACACACAAGGAATTTGTCTTGGTGCCTACAGTCTCAGTGTACATGAAAGAAAAGATACCTTCATCAAGAATTCTAAGGTACAACACTTAATGAAAGTCATCAGGTACAAATAAGCAATCAGAAAACAATCAATATCAATATAAATCATAAGGATACAATAACAAGGTTACAGTCATACAGTCATAAGTGGGAGGAGATGGGTGATGGGAACGATGAGAAGATTGATAGTAGTGCAGATTTAGTAAATAGTTTGACAGTGTTGAGGGAATTATTTGTTTAGCAGAGTGATGGCGTTCGGGCCAAGAAAAAGGATTTAATGAGCTAACCAAAATGAGAATCTCAGTGACTTACATCTACCCCAAAGGCAGCCCAGCCAGTTCTTACTACAGTTAACATAAATAAAGTAATTGAAATAATACATGCCGATGATTAGAAGTGCTTGCAAGTCAAATATAACTCTATCAAGACTAAAAAAAAAAAAGACTTAACACACCAAAGATGGTGCTAGTGTTTATATGAAATATGTAACGAGGAGAAATGCATTTCCAAATAGAACTATGAACATTTGGCTTGTCATGCTAATATCTACTATGACTGAGCAAATAGCTATCATTTTTATTATACATCTTTTAACAAGCACTATAGAGTCTTCTAAATCTGTAATTCTTTGATAGAAGAACTTCACTTTTTCTTCCAGATTAAGTTATGGACAACTAAATAATATTCAAGCCAAAAATGTATCAATAATGGTTGATGGTGCAAGTCTCATGAAGCTCAATATTCTACATCAAATTCATAAGTTCATAAAGTCTATCAATTGCATTGTCTTTGCCTCCAACTGTTCAAACCTTTTCTTGCCTTCTATTTTTCTATCTTTTGCTACTTGAGCTAAGTAGCTTAGATACTTTTTCTCACATTTCTTTTGACAGTATTTCTGAATTTACTGTAGGAGGTAGTAGCAAATGTTACTGTTGGTATTCTTGCTTTCTGCTACATCTATTTCCATCACTCTGGACATTTCTGTCTACTTAAACTTCGCCTTCTAAGAAAACCCATAGATAGAACACTCTCATTATGTTTCTCCTTGGGATTTAATTGAACTGTAGGAAGTCAGAAAAACTCAAGCATTTAGAGAGTTCATACATAGGTTTATATAACATTCCATAGTGCTTTACAGCCCACGCTGAGCAGTTTATAATGTCAGCCTATTGCTCCCAACAATCTGAGTCCTCATTTTACCGCCCTTGGAAGGATGGAAGGCTGAGTTAACCTCTGAGCCCCATCAGGATCGAACTCCAGGCTGTGGGCAGAGTTTGCCTGTAATACTGAATTCTAACCAATGCACCACCAGAGCTCCCTGCTTACTGTAAGTACAAGACAGGGCATTCATACAATCCCCTTAGTCACCTTGTCTCTGATTATGCAAGAACTTGGCATGAAGTTTTCACCAACATAATCCTCATTTGGGGAGGAAAAACCACGAAAAGCAATTCTTTTTTATCATACAGTAGAGAAAAAAGAAGAAGTAGGATAATCTTTCTGTATGGCACTAATGAAGATTATTAAATCCATTAGGCCACTCATCTGCCAGAAATATGTCCTTGTGTGAAAATATATGGGGCTGGGCTGTATTGAGAAAGGAAAATAGGAATGATTAGAACATAGGTGGAATTTTGTTTCATTCGACTTGACCAGTTAATTTTCCATGGAAATCTATCGCTTAGCGCTGGTCAAACAGAATGATGGAATTCCTCCCATGGGTTTTGTTCAGAGCTGCTCAAATATCTGCTGGTTATTTTTACGCAAAGCTGTTTTGGAGTGGCTATAAGTTTTTAGAAATGTATTTTCCTCCAGTTATCTACAGGAAGAAGATTTCATTTAATTATGTGAACTCCCACACCAGAGTCATAAAAACTACAAGCACCTGTGTATTCTAATAGCACTCCTGCAAAGGCTTTTCTCACTAAAATAAAGCCACGGAAAAACCACTGCCTGATGTATCCTCAAGGGAGAGGAACAAATATCTGTCAAAGACAGCTTGTTTGTCAGGATTTGAACTATTGCTAAGCTGCCATTGTCTCAAAGAGCGCACGAGCAAGAGAAAAAAAAGACTTTTCAGGTGGACCATAGAGACTATAAACTGAATTTACGATGATCTCCAGTGTATGTTACTTATATTAAAAAAAACTCCTCTCTTATGTGTGCATAATTCATTTCTTTTCTTCTCTTTTATATAGCTACAGGCATACTTACAATATATTGCATTCTCCTCAAAGAAATGAGGAGGGGGTATCAGCCATGTACTAGGCAAGGGTTATTTTTTTTTCCAGAAAAAAAAAACCCTTAGATCTTTGAAATACCAATGGTTCACACATGGTTGCAATATGTACGCTTAGCATCTCCTGATTTGGAAGCCATGGGCACAGATAATCGTTCTTACCCGTGCATAAAATCTCATTTTGTTAAAGTTGAGATGAATAGGCCAGTTAGCATGACCTCTGGTCCTGCTCTAGACAAATGATTAGGAGCAGTGCATTGAGGCAAATCTCAATTTAGCTTAATAATACTTGAGCTCTCAAAGGGCATGGCCTTCTTGGGCCACTAAAGAAATATTAGAAGACCCAGATCAGATTGGACATCTGTATAATAATAATAATAATTATAACAGAGTTGGAAGGGACCTTGGAAGTCTTCTAGTCCAAGCCCCTGCCCAGTCAGGAAACCCTACACCACTTCAGACAGATGGTTATCCAACATTTTCTTAAATATTTCCAGTGTTGGAGCATTCACAACTTCTGCAGGCAAGTTGTTCCATTTATTAATTGTTCTAACTGTCAAGAAATTTCTCCTTAGTTCTAACTTGCTTCTCTCCTTGATTAGTTTCCACCCATTGCTTCTTGTTCTACCCTCAGGTGCTTTGGAGAATAATTTTACATCCTCTTCTTTGTGGCAACCCCTGAGATATTGGAACACTGCTATCATGTCTCCCCTAGTCTTTCTTTTCATTAAACTAGACATACCCAGTTCCTGCAACCGTTCTTCATATGTTTTAGCCTGCAACCAAGGTCAAGAGGAGCAACTCTGGAGTTTACTGCTTGGGTCTGAAGAACAGAATCCTTCATCGGATCTGCATTTCTTGCCACCAGTAGAGCTCCTATCCACAATAGTAATGTGGGAAAGGGCACTGAGGCCTACCTTCTTGTTATGGTGGCAAGCAGTCATCGTCCACAATAAAGCTTTATGGCGGTCCCCCATTCAGGGAGCATCTCTGATGGAAGTTGGTACAACCTAAACAGTCCGTTTTCCATTTTGTAACTTTGCACTGATGCACACTAGAAATTGTATCGATACACAGAGAAAAGCAAAGAGACAACCATGTTTTTTGAAGGTTGCCCATTATGGCTTATATGAGTTCTAGTCCTGCCTCAGGCATGAAAGCCAGCTGGGTGACTGTGGGCCAGTCACTCTCTCAGCTCAGTCCACCTCACAGATTTATTGTTGTGGGGAAAATAGGAGTAGGAAAAACTATACGCTATGTTTGCAGCCTTATTTATGAAAATAATACATAATAATACATATATTTTTGGTTTAAAAAATAAATATAAAACGGCTTACAAAGTTGAAGTAAAATGAATCCATTCTTTTCCACACAACTGTTTGAAAATTTGTATTCATTCCAATCATATGACTGAAAGTATTTGGAAGACAAATGTGTCCCGAATGAAGGGGTGATGCAAGTACCCATTGATTAAAAGCAACTAGAGATTTAAACTGGGTTATCTCAGAAGTATAAACAATGATTTAGTTCTCCACGTGTTCATATTTTCCCGGGTGTTTTGATTCCCTCTTTGATTTCCTGGTTTGGGAAAACTGAAGAGTACTTTGTGCTGCTTATCACTAGAAACAGCCATATTGTAAAACTGCTTGTGGACCAAAGAGAACACTGGTCTACAAGGAGAAAGCCTCAGAAATGAAAGCAGCTTCATTTTACCAGAATTGGGTCACTAATAAAGGAAAATTAAGTCCTGGGTATTAATTGGCTCCGGTTTCCAAGATACAGCTTCAGGTCAACCTTGCATCACAATAATTCAAAATTAGGAGGGGGATGTGCGATTATGCTCCTTAACTTCTCTGCAAAATGTGATAAAGCAATGAGAATGGTGCCACACCAATCATCATAAATTTATATTTTTATTGATACCAATAATATAACTTTCCATTCATTCATTGGTTTTTCATGTAACATTTTCATGCTTTTTGCATGAAAAACTGATAAGCTCTAACATCAGATCAAGCAACAAGGTTCCAACTTTAGTCGGTATCTACACTGCCCATTTTTGGCGTCTCTCTTGTGCACTGCAGTAGGATCATCCCTGGGGAGATTCCAGCAGTAATCGGCAAGCATGGACTGACTCTATTTCCCTTGATATCTTTTCTCCATGCCTGCAATATCCTGGTGGATTCTCTCCCCATGCTCATCACTCACTGACCCACAGTTCAAAGGGAAATAGTGTAAGTATAAGAAGTGAATTTTCAGTGATCTGTTTGCACCAAGTGCTTTATAGAACCCAAGCAAATTTTCCACGTGTTTTTCATAGTCATCTGCCTTGCTGTTCTCAAAGTGAAGATAAATTTATACACTTCCATGTGGTACCCTTTTCATTGTTCTACCGTACTTTGTCGAGAAGTTACGAGGCACTATGATCATTGGACGCCTCCCTCTCTTATAGGCAAATATACTCGCCTGTGTATAAATCTTTATTGTGAAATATTTTGAAACCTTTAGCCAATTAGCACTTTTCTCACCTGTTTTGTAATTCATCTAGTCAAAATATGTAAAATTGACACATTTTATCTTGGAGGTGGATAATTTCCCAAAACTTGTAGACCAGTGGAATCAATCCTTAATGAATTAAGGTCAAACTCAACTAAACAAGAAAATGTACTCACCCCAAAATCTGGTCACTTTATTTTTTATATATATATTTTTTGTCACACAGTATATATATAAGCATAAGCATGAAATAACTATAAAATATATAAGCATATATATATATATATATATATATATATATATATATATATATATATATATATATATATATATATATATATATAAGCATATATATATTATTATTATTATTATTATTATTATTATTATTATTATTATTATTATTATTATTATTATTATTATTATTATTATTATTATTAATTAGATTTTTACACTGCCCTTCTCCCGAAGGACTCAGGGCGGTTTACAGCCGGTAAAAACACATATAACAAAAGTTAAAAATCATTTAATCACTTCTTAGGAATGGGGTGAGGTCAACAGTAGATAGTCTTTGGTTAAAGCTTTGGGAATTTTGGGAAGAGACCAAAATCACTTCAAAGGGAGATACATAGAACATTCAGACACAAACCATGATTTTGTGGGCAGCTCTATTTACATGATTATGCATGATGGAATAAAGGTAGCAACTATTATTAGTAATGAGAGGTGTGAAAAGTATGTTAGGCTTCAGTGCTACAAATAGTGGGACCACAGCTGACAGCACTCAACAAACTAGTGCATGAAATATGCAGGGGTGTCCCACCCACACCTAAATAAATAAAACTAAGAGAAGACACTCATTTTTTCCCTTTATCTCAAATTCTTGTCAGAAAGATAACCCTACCTAACAATATCTAAGCAGAATACCCCAAAACTGTTGCATATATAATTTTCTTTGTGATAAACTCTGCACATGTTTCAAAACTACTTCTACTCCAGCAGGTAATTAATTATGCCATTCAGATTAATTTTATCAATTTTATTTGGGATTGACGATCTAGGCACTTGATTGTTATCTACCTTTATTCTACATGCTTTTTCCATTTCCAGTTCAAATCTCACCAGGCTCAAGGTTGACTCAGCCTTCCATCCTTCCGAAGTGGGTAAAATGAGGACCCAAAATTGTTGGGAGCAATATGCTGACTCTGTGAACCGCTTAGAGAGGGCTGTTAAGCACTGTGAAGCGGTATATAAGTCTAAGTGCTATTGCTATTTATCCAGACAATTTTTTAAAAATTATATCTGACTCATTTGATTATGTTGCTTGAAAACAAACGTCCTCACAAAATCTTTTTCTTGGGCAAGACTATACAGTCACATGAATCCAAAGCCCCTTTTTTCTGTGGTCTCTTAGAGCTGAACTGACAGCAGAAGAAAATTCCAGCTAGATAGATAAGTTCTTTTCCCTTCCTGTCCCAGTTGAGAACTCCTGAGATCTATTTATGAGGAAAACTCATCCCAATTCTCCAACATATAAGAGTAAGCTACTATGAGAAGCAATGACTTACAAAACTCAACTTAGTGATTGTTTTGCATTCCCCCAGATATTGAATAATCCATCTCCTGTTTTATAGTTGTTTATAGGACAGCTCAAAAGCCATACAAAAGCAATTTTGATGAACAGACATCCCACTGGAAGCTATTATAGAGTATTGCAAAACACATTGCAGAAAACTTAAAGATATTTTTCGGAGAGTGCACACTGTAATCGTAAACATCTGTAAAATGATGGTAGTCTTGTACAGATGTCAAGTATGCTCAATATTTTTTCTTCTTCTATGATCTATGGTTGGCTCAAGATATAGCAGTCTTTATACATGTGTTTTGTATCGATCTAAGCACATTCCTGCAGTAGCAAAACATATATGAACACAATCTATCATGCAAATAACACTATTCATAAGGATCACTATTGCCATTCTTGAAGTATTAATTGTTATTCATATATTTTCCTGAAATTAAAATTGATTCCAACACTATTGTGAAACCAAAGGCATGATAATTGCAGTTTTGTCTTTTTCTAAGACTAAAATGGCCAGGCATGGAAACTGCAGCTCATTGTGAAATTCAAATCTCCATTTCTAAATATTTTTCTAGCTTTTATGGGAGTGGTGATGTGACTATGTACCAGACAACCGTAAATCCAAGGGGACAATCTCGATTTTCTGTATCTTGCCCTTCAGTGTGATGTGCATCCAGACATAATTCATTACCTTCATGATAGGTATTAGAATGATTTAAAGAATGCACTTTTGATTGTCACAAAGTAATAGCAATAGCTGAAGACACATCTGTCCAGGTGGTTTTGATATATAAAATGTGCAGAGATTCAAAAATGCCGTCCGCAGGAATTTGACTGAAAAATCACCTAAAAGTACAGTCTATAACTGTGCAGACATGTGAATCACAATTAGTCATGGATATGTTGCAATTTCAACTCTGAAATGCTTTATACCCTTTCCCAGGTGTTTTTTAGCTTCTCAGAAAAAAAATATATTCCCAGACTAGTAGTATAGAGACCACTTGCTCATATGAAGAATTCTTCATTTTTTTTAAGTTTGCCAAAATAAGATACTTTTTAAAAGAAACAGTTTCATTGAGTTGATGGGGAATCAATTGATTTATGTATCTTTTGAAGCAATCGCTGTAATGTAGAGCAGATAAATATGCACACTGTAATCCTACTTATTTCTAATTCTGTGTTGTAAAGATGGAGTACAGTTAATTAAACATCCCAGTCAAGGAACTTGCTCTTTTTTGTAGCAAAATCCAACTATCTCTCATGATAGTTATTCAAATGTTCTTCTTCAGAGGCAGATTTATTATTAGGTGAAACAAATAAGGTCTCTATCTATTTAACCAATAACTGCGTCATTTTTGTATTAACCTTAATCTCAGTTTCAGTGTTACAATCAAGTGGTGGTGGTCATGTGACATCCAGTTGAGTAACTCACAGGATGTCTTAGTTCTGTACCTTTCTTTAAAACATAGACAGAAAGATTGATTTTTCTCTCTCCCTCCATCCCTCTCTCTCTCTCTCATCTTAGTCGGTCACTGGGATCAGAGTTTTAGCCTTCTAAGCTTTTGGCTCACGCTGGAGTGAATCTGACCAATTCAGATTGGATCCTGCAACATTATCCTGGGCCACATACATTTGCCTTCATTCATACTGAGGATGTTACCTACTTTGGGTAATGGAGCATCTGCAAAAAAACAATGAAGCTCAGAGACCACCAAGGATCCTTCATAATTTATAACCCCCCTCTTGTAGTTTGGGGTGACTCTAGGCAGCAAGTTCTTCTTGCACAATACTATTAACTGTTGCCTTCTTACATTTTGTATCTTCTTCCACATCTTCCCCAAATGTCCATCTCATATGTTTGTGAATTAAGCAAAACTGAGAGATAGGGAATAAAATGAAATTCCTAGGAAACTTCAAAGCTAGGTGAAGCTTTTAACTTGTATTTATTAAGCTCTCTAACCACACTACTACATGGATATACATACTGCAGTATGCTTAGAGGGGAGTGATGTCATGTATAAGTAGCCTAGAACACCTTTGCTATCTCCACTAACTCCAGTTTGCAGGTTTATGTATAACTAGTGTGAAGATCCTTGGATATTGAAGATGCTCATTTTAGACATGAAGATCAGGCCCTGCATTTTGTATAGGAAATGGAATGGGAAATAAGTGGAAATGAGCGAACGGTTTATTGAGTGGTTGCTTATTGGTTGCCTAAAAGCTCTTTCCCTTCCCCCTTCCAAAGGTAAGCAGGCTTCTGTGATCCCTCAGCTGGACAGTAGAGGTGATGGCAAAGGATGAATTTGTGCCTGTCTACAGTCAAAAGAAAAATCAGGCAACCTTCATCCCCACTCGTGCTCCCTTAAGAGAAACCACGTAGTTGGCCTGGCCATGTTTCAGTTTGACATCAAGCTTGGGCTGAAGCTTGTGCCCAGGTTGGTGCTGGGTCTCTGAGTACCTTGTCCACCTCAACATAAATATAAATGCAATTTCCTTTTAGTCAGGCTTTGGTTGTGGGAAGATAATACCTGCTTGTAATGAGTTTCACTTCCCAATAAGGAAAATACAGTGGTGAAATCCATTTTTTTTTTACTATCGGTTCTGTGGGTGTGGCTTGGTGGATGTGGTGTGGCTTGGTGGGCGTGGCAGGGGAAGGATACTGCACAATCCCCATTCCCACCCCACTCCAGGGGGAAGGATATTGCAAAATTCCCATTCCCACCCCACAAAGGTGGTATTTGCTGGTTCTGCGAACTGCTCAAAATTTCCGCTACCAGTTCTCCAGAACCTATCAGAACCTGCTGGATTTCACCCCAGGAAAATATCCTTGTCATATATCAGAAATACCTGTATTATGAAGGTAGCCAAAGACCTACCTTTCATGCTCACCTAAATTTATTTTTCCTTTAGGGAGTCAGTATTACTGGAATGGCTCTTTGGTTTTCTTCATTTTTTATTTATTCATGCAATAACTTTCCCAAAGAGTTATCCTGGAATCCATCTCAATGTCAATGCAGCACTAAGTAAATATATATATATTATAAAGTTTCTCGAGGCCTTTTAAACTCCATTGTTTGACCTATGCCCTGTTTTTAGCTTTCTTTTCAAATCATAGCTTTGGATGTTGCTGCTATTATTATTTTATAATATTTATAAATCTAATTCAATCCAAAATTAGGTTATAACAAAGTCAAATAGCTCAATTTTGGCCAGGTGATGCCTGATGTATCCCATTACAGTCAGAGGTGGTATTCAGCCAATTCGGACCAGTTCGGGTGAACCAGTAGTAGAAATTTTCAGTAGTTTGGAGAATCAGCAAATCACACCACTGGCTGGCCACCTCCACCACACCCCACTCCACCCCACTCTACCCTATATATCTTACTTCACCATGTGGCCCAGCTAATCTCCGCACCTCGCCTCTACACCTCGCCTGCTCTGTTCATCAAAAGTAAGCATGCCGTCTGCTCACCTTTGCCTCAGGTCAGGGCCCGAGGATGTGCCATTCCCCGACTCTGGCCTTGCCCCAGAGCCTCCACCTGCATGCTACTGACCCCTCTGGCCTCAAACTATGGCCTCCTGGGCTGTAGATAGGCTGAAGGACTGCAGGGGGCAGTGGCATGGGTGCAGGAGAGCCGAAGCAGTTTGGGAATGGACCGGATAGTTCTTACCTGCAAGAAGTCCCATTTGGAATGTGTTGCAGCAGAGATTTTGCAGCCGTTTATTCCATCCCTTGCCGAGCCTTGGTCACTAGCTGGGACACTCCATGTTTTCTCTGGGTCGGCAGCTGCTTCTCTCTGCTGCTGCTCTTGCTGGGAGAGCGTCTTGTGCAATTTAGCAGCTGTGAGCTGCTGCTTTCCTCTAAGTCCCATCCAGAAAGTGCTGCGGCTGAGAGAAACAGCATTCAACATGGCTGTTGCTTCTCTGTGCCGCAGTGCTGTCCTGATGGGACTTAGAGGAAAGTGATGGCTCACAGCTGCTAAATTGCACAAGACGCTGTCCCAGCAGTGTGGAGAGAAGCAGCTGCTGCCCCAGAGACCAGAAATGGAGGGGAGCAGGCCACGAAAGGCTGCTCCATTGAGCGTCACCATGTGCGCACACATTTGCAGAAGTTGCACACATGCACCCTCTCACATTTTTCATGAACTGGTGGTGAAATTATTTGAAACCCACCACTGATTACAATGCCATAATTAATATGGATTTTGTGATTTTTAGATTATAGACTCTTGGATGGATTTCAAGAACAGTTAGGCCCACACTGTGGACAAGCCCTGTCAATCCACAGTAGGAAATGCTACCTCAATGGTTGCTCCACCAATTTCTGGTGAACAAAGGAGATATTCTAGTAATTAGTCAGAACAGATTAAAGCAGGTTTTGGATCTAGCAGATCCTGAATCTCATTGTTTCCTTTTCTTTATAATGGGAAGAAACAGGAAGGAAGGTGGAAAGGAGAGGAGAGGAGAGAGAGAGAGAGAGAGAGAGAGAGAGAGAGAGGGAGAGAGAGTGTGTTCTGAAGAATTTAGAAACTGAAGATATATCCTACAACAGGTTGAGTGATATGAAATAGAAATAAATAAGCAATAAAATCAGAGATGCCAGAATTCTTTGGGTACTAGATTCAGGTACATCAGAAAGCAAACTTTCTTCTTTTACTTCTTCTCTAATTCATTATTATTGAAGAGAAATCCTTTTGCATAAGGAGCTTTTCGAACCTTAGGCTCCTATATCTGCAAAGAACACCTGAATCAGTCAGTCAACTTTCATTTAGATTAGAACTTAAAATAGAAACATAACATGGCACTGCGTACATAGTAGTGCTGTTTAGATACAATTTGGCCAGGAGGTGGCAGCATAGAACTTTTTCATGCATTTCAGCGCAACAGGCGCAAGCAATGTTTTTTTCCCTAGCCAGATGCTCTCTGAATGTTTTTGAGTGTAGTTCCCATAATAATTCTAACACACAACACATTCCTAAACATTTTCTGTATCATGAGACACCGCTTTAATGATGCATGCAATGTAATTATTTTCAAATTAATTATTAATTTTAATTAAATAATTTACAATCGTTATTAATGATTGATGTAATATAATGCATTAATTAATGTGCTAGATTTAAACTGGGCATACCCTCATTCAACTATTGGCTCAACAATATTCATGTAGGGCAACCCTAACCCTAATCCACCCTATAAGGTAACATTTGGTGAACCTAACCTGGGGGAAAGGATTGTGTGTGATGTCTATATATTTTCTTGGCAACCAAAGCGACTTGCCTTGACATTATAATTATTATGATTATTAGATTTTTTATCATGCCTGGTGGCAAACACCTAATGCTCCTATCTCCTGTTTTCCCCATAACAACAACCCAGTGAGGTGGGACAGTTAGACTGGTCCAAAGTCACTCAGCAGCTTTCATGCCTAAGGGAGGTCTGGAGCTCACCTGATTTCGAGCCCAGCATCTTTGCCACTATAAAGAATTCTCCAGTTGCCTTTTTTTCTTCACTGATTTCTTTTCAACATCCGTGTCAGCTTAGTCTTTAGATTCTGGTAATCTTCTTTCCAAGAATAAGTTAGTTTGGACTCTTCTGAGATTCTGAGCTTAAACAAGGCTCCTCAGGCTCTCTATCCACGGTGACTACAATAAATTATTGATAAACCTCCCGATTAAAGAAAGCATGGAATATAAAAAGCAGAACAGTGTATAAGAAAAGGCATGGACTAAATTAGGGGTGGATAGATCAGCCTCTTTCCAATCCATTTCACTTTGGGAGATATTTATTATTCATCTGCTCTGGCCCATTTCCACATTATATTGCGTAGAATAAGAGGGGGGGAAAAAATATGAAACTGAGCCTCAGCCTTTTTCCTAAGATACATCGTTTGGAGTCATTTTTGTGCACAATTGTTCTTAAGATCCATATTCTAATTCTAATCCAAATATTTTAGTGCAGTCTAAGAAAAAAAATGGTGTGGGAAGTGGCCAAGGTGACCAACTTTTTTACAATGAGAAGGAGGACACAAATAAATTGAAGAAAAAAATGTTGTAAATAAAAGAAACATTTTATTCATTGCAACAATAATACAGAATACACTATAATATGATAAATGCATAATAAAAAACATTTGTAACAATTACATTTTATATTGTAATTAAGCTTAAAGGTAAAGGTTCCCCTTGCACATACGTGCTAGTCGTTGCCGACTCTAGGGGGTGGTGCTCATCTCCGTTTCAAAGCCGAAGAGCCAGCGCTGTCCGAAGACGTCTCCGTGGTCATGTGGCCGGCATGACTCAACGCCAAAGGCGCATGGAATGCTGTTACCTTCCCACCAAAGGTGGTCCCTATTTTTTCTACTTGCATTTTTATGTGCTTTCGAAACTGCTAGGTTGGCAGAAGCTGGGACAAGTAACGGGAGCTCACCCCATTATGCGGCAGCACTAGGTATTCGAACTGCCGAGCTGCCAACCTTTCGATCGACAAGCTCAACATCCTAGCTCCTGAGCCACCTTTATGCTTACATGCCTATTAATTATTAATTAATTATTATTTAAATGAGTACTTTTCCATTAAATAAATAGAATTATACTTATTTGAAAATTATTAAATAGATAATGAATTAATAAAACATGAATTATTGTGCTCACCTGTGTATGATTGAATATTCACTGCGAAAGAAGTGAGTCTAATGCGTGCATGTGTGCCGTGTCATGTTTCGGTAAGAAGTAAACAAAGCCACTTGCGCGCAGCGCACTCTTGTGCGTGGCACAGTCTCTCAAAACAATTCTCCTGTGCGGAGCGCATGCGTCTCATAATCACATCTTGCCACACTGTACCAAGCCTTGACGAATCGTCATGTCAAACACAAATAGGTCACATCACGTGCAACAGATCGGATCAGCATCGATTGAATATGGAGATTTACAGGTTAGTCTTCAAATATCAAAAAGGAGGACACTTTTCGAGAGAGGACAGAACTTACAAAAGAAGGACTGTCCTCCCTAAAGGAGGACTATTGATCACCTTACATTATATCAGTTTATTTAGAGGTGTAGACCAAATCATTTCCCTTTTCTCCCCTGTTGTTGCCTAGTTGCATGTTTTGCAGGACCACCCTGCAGTGGGCAGCCAGCCTGTTGTCTCGGAGGTGAGCTTAGCTCGACAGGATTTCTGTTAATAGTTTTGGCGTGAACCAGTTCCATGTAATCAGGGATCCCACATTCTTCTTAAGGGGATGATTTTGGAAGTACAAAGCAGGCTCCTTCTTTGCTGGTTTTATTGGCCTTGGTTTTAAGAACAGCCTGTTATGCAAAAGTATGTTTTTACTTTCTGATATAGTAATAAATAATAAGGAAAGTTTCCCTTGCTTGATTTTTATATGTTATGTTGGATCAACTCTCTCTCTCTCTCTCTCTCTCTCTCTTGCTTTCTTTCTCCCTCTCTTTTTCTCACTCACTGTCTTAAAGATCCAAAAGGTTATTTTAGGCTAAAGGTATCAGTACAGTCACAGATCACAGAAAACTGTCTCTCTACTTTTGTGGAATCACCTTTTATGTTTCTAATTTTCGGTGTTTTCATGTTTTCAATACTTGGCTCAGTTATGCAATATGGGTTGAATCAATTTTTTTTACTACCGGTTCTGTGAGCATGGCTTGGTCAGTGTGGCATGGCTTGGTGGGCGTGGCAGGGGAAGGATACTGTAAAATCCCCATTTCCTTCTGATCACCTGGGACTCGGGAGGCAGAGAATAGATGGGGGCGGGGCCAGTCAGAGGTGATATTTACCGGTTCTCTGAACTACTCAAAATTTCTGCTAATGGTTCTCCAGAACTGGCTAGAACCTGATAAATACCACCTCTGGGGTGAAGATATAATAGAAGAGGAAGGTAAGAAGAAAACAGCAAGAGATGAGAAAAATTATTATTATTTTTTAATATAGTAAAAGTATACAAAACAAGAAAGAAAAAAAAACAAAAAAAATACGATTATGCTTTCCTGCCTTCTTTCTGTTGAATAGCTATCACCTTAATTTTTCTTCATCCTTTTTAAACCCCCAAATCTCAACATCATCAATTCAATCTTTCCTTCTTTCAGCAAAGACCATAAAAGGCTTGCAGTGTTTTTTTCTAAAAAAGTCCTCATTGGTGTTTTTTTTTCTGACCAAAGTGGTCAGTTTTGCCATTTCTGCAAATTCAGTTTGCTTTATATTCCCGACTTCCACTGTAAGTGGAACATTTACATATGCAAAACCAACATTTTGCATATAATAATCTTGCCCCCCCATTGGCATCCTTCAGTCTCAAAAGACTAAGGTATCGTGCTCTGGAAAGAGATCCTAAAACAGCATCTAGTGTGGCTAAAAGAGCCAATTCGAGAGTGGCAATCCATTCCACACTGAGGGCAGATACATTCTGTCCCCTGTCCAGCTCCCAGATTTCACTGGTTCCAGGACTGCCTCTTTGCCTCAATTTGCCGAACAAATGTCTCTTCGAATTGGAGATTCGAATAATCTTGCCACCATTACCATATATACTATATTAATTTTCCCCATTTTGTTTTAATTCCTTATTCATCACATAAAGTGGGAATAATTCTAATTTCCTCATGATGTTAGCCCCGTGATGGCGAACCTTTGACATTCCTGTGTGCCGGCCTGCGTGCCGGAAGTGGCACGCGAAACCATCCCACAAGGTATGTGTGGCCCCACTGGCCTTTGTGCGTGCAGGAGCGCCGATACCCAGAAGAGCGCCGGTCCATCGTGCATGCGTGAGCCGGCACCCAAACACCCAGATACTGGCATGGAAGCGCACCCGACGAACAGCTGGCCATCGTGCATTCGCGCAATGTCAACCCGGAAGGTCAGGTGTTGGCCTGTACATGTGTGCTGGAATGCCGCTCTTCCAGGTTCCGCCGCTCCCGCACACACGACAGCCAGCTGACCGGCGTGTATGTGATCGCAGGAATGTGGAATAGGAATCAATGAGGCCGCGCATTCTTCGTGGGATGGTTTCACGTGCCGCTTCCGGCATGCATGCCATAGGTTCATTGACACTGTATTAGCCTATAACAACTTTTGCATGTGTATGGATTTGCACCCACATTTTTTTTCCTTTCGCAAGTTCACCCAGCATGAGCTGACTTACAATCACTTGACAGGCATAGATTCATCTACTTAAAAAAAGCCAAACTCTGAACTATTCAGTTATAGTTTCAAAAAATATTAGGGTGTTATCCTTGATATCTTAGGCATTTCCAAAGAGAGACTAGTGATGATGTCTTATTTCTGCAACTGTATCAAGTTCAATTTGGCAAAACTGAGCATGTGTTTTTAAAATTGGTATGAACATTTCTTCATACCGGAATAGCTCAGGCTGTTAGAGCCTGTTATTAGAACACAGCAGCCTGCAATTACTGCAGGTTCAAGCCCGGCCCGAGGTTGACTCAGCCTTCCATCCTTTATAAGGTAGGTAAAATGAGGACCCAGATTGTTGGAGGGGCAATAAGTTGACTTTGTAAATATACAAATAGAATGAGACTATTGCCTTACACACTGTAAGCCGCCCTGAGTCTTCGGAGAAGGGCAGGATATAAATGTAAACAAAAAAAAAAAAGAAATTGTTCTGCATTTTTGCCCAACATAATAACAAATTTTCCTATTATTAGTACTTCCTATCATATAATGCAGTGCATAAATTATTCCATGAATGCATGCATTTTTGTACAGATTTATCCCTATCGACTCTGCATTAAACGTTTAGGAAAGAAATGGAATGTCAAATGGAGAATAAGTTTTGATTTCTGAATGGTTTCACAAGTGTGGATTTTGTAAATGTAAACTAAATAAATATTTCTGATAGGTATAACAAAGTAAAAACATCCATATGTAATATTTAACACCTAGTGACAGCAACTGTATGATTTTGTTTGCAGTATTATAACATAGTTTGCCAGTGCTGATTTCTTGATATTTTTAACTTCTTACCAGTAGTATAACAATAAAAAAAAATAGTAGGGCCATCAGGCAGACCTCCATCCAATTACTAACCAAGGTTTGGCCCTACATAGCTTCTGAGATCAGTTAAGATTGATTAGGTGCTAACATTAGCCACAGAATCAGTGGCTAGGGAAATGATTGACCACAAGGGATTATTAGGGAGAAGATGTGAGCATGTTGCTATGGATAAGAATAAATCTAAGTCCTAGTTTTCAACTCTCTAGAACAACTATTGACTGCATGGAGCCCATGATTGTCCCAAAGATGCTTTCTCAAGAGGCAACTGGACTTTCTGGTTTTTCTTTGAAGACGTTTCACTTCTCATCCAAGAATGGATGAGCTCTGACTGGATGATAGGGAATGGAAGGATTTATACTCCTTGCAGAGAGCTGGTCATTTGCATTCTTTTAGCGAGTCTTTAAGGTCACCTGGAGGTTTATTTGTGTCGTCAGGGTCACCTGAGTTGTGCAAATGGGCGCGGAGCCTTCTTGGAATTGTTGAAAGGACTGTGTTGTAAATTGGAGATAGATGATGTTGTAGTCCCTGAGAAGTGAAACATCTTCAAAGAAAAACAGAAAGTCCAGTTGCCTCTTGAAAAAGTGCCTTGGGGACAACCATGACCTGGATGACTGAGAATCTCCATAGACATGGAGCCCATGAGTTTCTTATGTTTTTATGATGCTAGCTAGGTGATGTCATAAAGCTACCAGTCCAAAATCATTCTGATTTGCTTCAACTTGTCTTGATATTAATGCTTCCCAGAGAGAGAAAGTCTTGAGGCATCTTGCAGCTTTTCCTGTAGGAATCGCTGTAACAACAATCTTTGCTAAGCACTGGCTTTTCATTGGCTCCCGAGAAGACATTCCTGTACCATACAAGAACACCTGTTGCTAGGATGATTTTCATGCTTTGGGTGACCCTGCTAAGGATCTATTCCAGGGGTCACCAACCTTTCGGACCTCAGGGACCACTAGATTCATAATTTTAAATCTCACGGACCACTGGTTTAAAAAGATAAATAGTATTTAGTGCAATATAAAAATGCAAATAATTTATCTGAGGACAACCAAAATTTTCTCAGGGACCAGCAGTGGTCCGCGGACCACTGGTTGGTGACCACTGATCTATTCTATTGGGATGCACTCCTGGTGTTCTTTGCTCATCCTTCTTGGAAGTCCCGAAGGTGCTTTTTCAAAAGGCAACTGGACTTTCTTTGTTTTTCCTTGAAGACGTTATGCTTCTCATCCAAGAAATTTCTTTGGAACTGAAGAAGCTTCTTGGATGAGAAGCAAAACTTCTTCAAGGGAAAACAAAGAAAGTCCAGTTGCCTTTTGAAAAGGCATCTTCGGGACAACCACGACCTGATTGACTAAAAATCTCCAAAGACATCCCTCTTGGAATTATCTCACTGTTCCATGATGAAGAACTGTAGCAGGACTTAAGGAGAGTAGCTTCATTTTTGTAGCATATTTATCCCACTCTGTTAAAAGCAGTTTTTACTATAGTCTTTCCGTATGTCCTTTTTGCATACATTTTGTTAGGAGAGTCATCCAATATGTTTTCATATATTGATTGCATGGTATCTTCCTGAACTAATTTTACTTTCCCTCTAGATCCTTGCACTTCTTTCCTTTTCTTCTATGTCCTCACTTTTGAATCTATAATATAATATAATATAATATAACAACAGAGTTGGAAGGGACCTTGGAGGCCTTCTAGTCCAACCCCCTGCCCAGGCAGGAAACCCTACATCATCTCAGACAGATGGTTATCCAAAATTTTCTTAAAAATTTCCAGTGTTGGAGCATTCACAACTTCTGCAGGCAAGTCGTTCCACTTATTAATTGTTCTAACTGTCAGGAAATTTCTCCTTAGTTCTAAGTTACTTCTTTCCTTGATCAGTTTCCACCCATTGCTTCTTGTTCTACCCTCAGGTGCTTTGGAGAACAGCCCGACTCCCTCTTCTTTGTGGCAGCCTCTGAGATATTGGAACACAGCTATCATGTCTCCCCTAGTCCTTCTTTTTGTTAAACTAGACATACCCAGTTCCTGCAACCGTTCTTCATATGTTTTAGCCTCCAGTCCCCTTTGTTGCTCTCCTCTACATTCTTTCTAGAGTCTCAACATCTTTTTTACATCGCGGCGACCAAAACTGAATGCAGTATTCCAAGTCTGGCCTTACCAAGGCATTATAAAGTGACACTAACACTTCACATGATCTTGATTCTATCCCTCTGTTTATGCAGCCCAGAACTGTGTTGGCTTTTTTAGCAGCTGCTGCACACTGTTGGCTCATATCTAAATGGTTGTCCGCTAGGACTCCAAGATCCCTCTCACAGGTACTACTATTGAGCAAGGTACCACATATACGATACCTGTGCATTTTGGTATTTTTGCCTAAATATAGAACCTTACTTTTTTCACTGTTGAATTTTATTTTGTTAGATAGTGCCCAATGTTCAAGTCTGTCAAGATCCTTCTGTAACTTGAACCTATCTTCTGGAATGTTGGCTATTCCTGCCAGCTTGGTTTCATCTGCAAATTTGATGAGTTCCCCAACTTTCCCCTCATCCAAGTCATTGATGAAGATGTTGAAGAGTACTAGGCCTAAAACAGAGCCTTGGGGTACTCCACTGCATACTTTCCTCCATGTGGATGTAGTTCTATTGAGGACTACACGTTGAGTGTGGTTGGTCAGCCAGTTACGAATCCATCTGGTGGTGGTGGTGTCTATTCTACATTTTTCTACTTTATCTAATAGTAGGTTATGGTCTACTTTATCAAATGCTTTACTGAAATCCAAGTAAATTATATCGACAGCATTCCTCTGGTCTTTTGTCACTTTGTCAAAGAATACAATAAGATTAGTCTGGCATGATCTGTTTTTGACAAACCCATGTTGGCTTTTGGGTATTACTTTGTTTGTTTCTAGGTGTTCGGTGATTCGTTGCTTGATTATCTTTTCCAGAATCTTCCCTGGTATTGAGGTCAGGCTGATAGGTCTGTAGTTTCCTGGATCTGTTTTTTTTCCTTTTTTGAAGATGGGAACTACATCAGCTCTTTTCCAGTCCTCTGGCAGCTCCCCTGTGCTCCAGGATCTTTGAAAGATATAGTTCAGTGGTTCTGAGATCACGTCTGCCAGTTCCTTCAGAACCTTGGGGTGTAATCCATCCGGTCCTGGTGATTTGAACTCGTCTAGGGTAGACAGGTGTTCACTTACCATTTTCTTCCCTATTTTAACTTGTGTTTCTAATCTGTTTTTTGTAGTGCTGTTTTTGATAGGTTGGATTGTTTTTTCCTTTTGTGTAAAGACAGATGCAAAAAATGAGTTAAGTAGATCTGCTTTCTCCCTGTTGCTTGTCATCTTCTTGCCACTTTCTCCCAGCAATGGGCCAATTGTTTCCTTGACTTTTTTCTTGTTTTTAACATGTTGGAAGAAGCTTTTTTTGTTATTTTTTACTTTTGTCGCTAGCCTTTGTTCATTGTGAGCCTTAGCTTTCCTCACTTCATCTTTACAGGCTCGGGCTATTTGCTGATATTCTGCCTTAGTTATTTGCCCCTCTTTCCACTTTTTATATTTGTCCTTTTTGTCTTTCAATTTGTCAGATAGTTCTTTATCTAATAACTAATGTTCTATACCATTTTCTCTCACCAGCCTTGTACCTTTGACCAATTTTCTCTTTCATCACAATTAAATCAATGGTGCTTTTGATTAATTCCTTTCCCGTGTGTGCACATCAAAAGACTTACAAGGTCAAAGTGAAGAGGCCTTTTTCTAAGCAAATACTTACCCATTAAATACTTAATTGCCATTCTAATTCCTCCTTGGGTTTTCAGATAGTTGAACAACTTTTATCGTTCCCAGCCATTTCACCTAACAGAATATGTTCCCTTTCGCTGGACTGCATTAATTCAGAATGTTTTGTAATTGTCCCAAAAACTTATCCCTGGTTTTTCCGTCATTGTAATGTACTGGAGCGTAACATACAATTATCAACAACCTGTGAATTCTTAGTTTCAAAGACATGCAATCTAGAAGGTACCAATTTTTGTTTTTGACATGCACATTAGCGCTTTTGTTCATAGTTAAACTCATAACTTCACATCCATGCTTGTATACATTAATTCCATATGACCAGGCAAATGTCATCTATTTTTCTTTCATTTTATTCATTATTTCATATGTTTATCATTAATTCCTTTTGCATTGTGAGTCACAATCTTCCATATACTATGGTCAACAACAAATGGAACTATAAATATTGACCCCATTACCTATCATGGCTTCAATCAATTGAAGCTCACATAGATAGAGAAAGCATAAATTAGGTTCCCGGGCTCAGTTGTTTCTCTGTCATGTGCAGTATTCCTTGCTAATGGTAAATCACCAATGCGATCAAGCCAGTTTTACTCCAGGTGGGCTCACATTATTATATACAAGATAACTTTTAAATCAGAGAACCTAAGTTGCACACCAACATACTGTTTTCTACATCCCATGGACTGGAAGTATGGGCAGTGTACTGACATGTACTCAGAACGTACATTCACTTACCTGCAGCTTTTTAACAAATATACTCTTTCATTTAAAGTGAATAATTAAGGATTATATGTTTATGTAAAGCATGCAATTATTTCTCTTTCAAAATGTCGATGGGCCTTTGCTTTATACGTCCAACATCAATTTTCTAATCAAATATTTGTTTTGAGAATGAAGGGAAGAATGACATTTATACAGACACATAATGGTAAACCTTCACAAAATTTACAGAAAAAAAATCTGTCTATAATAAATAGACAGCTTTTCTAAAACAATAAAAAATAAATTCAAAAGTAATTTGATCTGTCTCAGGTCATTTTTCTGAAGCTTTGAATTGAGACTGAAAATTAATTGCTGTGTTCTTAATTTTAGAAAGCTATTTGTTTTTATGCCATTATAATCTGAAACATAGTGGTGATAATAGTTAAAAGTTATATTAAGGCAAAAGAGATCCAAGATTCAATTCTCCAGTAGACTCAGTCAAATCTATCGCATAAGCAAGGGTAAGGGTTAGGGTTGTATAGGGTTGTTATAGTCCAGTGATGGCAAACCTTTTCGGCACCGAGTGCCCAAACCATGCGCCAGAGCCCCGGAAACCTGAAAACCAGCTGGCCAGTGCGCATTTGCTCACCAGCCACCTGGTCTTCTGATTTCCAGTGCGCACATGCATGCCAACCAGCTGATCTTTGTGTGTGCTGGAGCACCAGAAACCCGAAGACCAGGTGGCCGGCATGTGCACCGGCCAGCTGGTCTTCAGGTTTCCAGGGATCCAGCATGCACAAAGATCAGCTGGCTGGCATGCATGTGTGCTCCAGAAACCATAAGAGCAGCTGGCGACAGCGTGCACGCCCACAGAGTGGGCTCTGCATGCCACCTCTGGCACACGTGCCATAGGATCACCTTCACAGTTATCATCTGAAAGATTAAACAGATGCAGAACCTAACCAGAACAACCATTGTTGGATATACAATAACAAAGTTAATGGAAGACAATTGTGGAAGATGAGCTGTTATAAAACAAAACAAATCTTAAAATGGAATTGCCTTCTCTACTAGTGTTTTTCTGTTAAACATCACTTAAATCTTATATTTCTAAAAGTAAGTAAATGTAGTTGGCTCTGAATATGACAACAACTGCCAGGGCATTTTATGCCTTTTATGACATGTAATTCCTTCATTAGGAAAAATGACAAACTAAATTACGGGAATATGCAGTAATGTCAAGAATAACTTTATATTTGAAAAATAAGGTGGTGACAGATTGAATTCAACTTAGAAAAAAATTCATTTGCTATAATTCTACCATGGATTTCTCTTAACGTAATGCTTGGTTTCTGTCCATTATGGAATGCAATCAGACTGAACGAAGAAAGCCTTTTCTATTGTGGTGTCCCCAGGATAATTGGAACATCTCTCTGAACCTGTTAGCCTTTTGTAAGCCCTTGAAGACCTGTTCTCTTATTGAAACAGTCATGAAAGAAAGAAAGAAAGAAAGAAAGAAAGAAAGAAAGAAAGAAAGAAAGAAAGAAAGAAAGACATTTTAATATAAGATCTCTTGCCTCTTTTGTTAAGTGAAGATAATTTTTTTTAGATCAGATAAACTGCTGTAAATTGTTTACTATTATTTGTAATTATACTTACGTTAATTCTTGATGCGATCTTAATAATAGTTTTGATCACTTTTATATCTAGTGCTTTTTTGAAATTCTTAGTTTTATATAGCATATAATTTTATCTTTAGTTTTTTTATGTTATCTCTGCTTTTCATCTGGATTTTTCTTTCTTTTTTCCTTCCTTCCTTCCTTCCTTCCTTCCTTCCTTCCTTCCTTCCTTCCTTCCTTCCTTCCTTCCTTTATTATTTTTAAAACATTTAAATAGCAACTCTAGGTTGCTATCAAGCAAAAGTTAAAGCAAATCTATATATATATAAAATCAATTAAAACTTAAAACTAAACAGATTAAAATATTAAAATCCACAAAAACCAAACGCCAAGTCAACCTTAAATAACATACCATTAGTCAATCTTTTCTCAGCGCTATCATTTTTAAAGGTTTCATATTTTATCAGTTGAACTATTTTTTTTAATAGTTCTAATATTTTATTATTAGAAGAAAAAGAAGAGCGTTGACTCTTTTTGGCACAGTAGAATAAGGTAATCACATAGAACCTCAGCTTTTGTACTTTTACATATACAAGCCACTCTATACATGGCTTATTTTCACCTCACTTCATTTATTTTTTTTCCTTTTAAAAATGTAATATGGCTTATATATTACATTTTTATAAGAACTAAAATAGATGAAGTGAGGTGAGGTGACAGTTTAAGTGACAGTTCTAATGCCCAATTATCAAATGTTCTAAAAAAAAATGGCACATAATATAAGATATAACCGGATTATATAAATAACATTGTGTCACAAACGATTGCTTTAGGCAAGAGTGTCTTATTCGGCAAATTCAGGGACAAAGTCACCTTATACAAGTGTTGTGCTTTGCTTTTTTCTTTCTACCTAAAGGGGATATATTGGACAGAAAATCATATACAGAATTGGGCTCTTCAGAGGAGTGTGTTGTACACAAAAATAATGTAAACCAGGCTATTTTATCGTGGAGATTCAGCAGTAGAAAGAATAGTGGGTATGAAGGAAGCTCCCTTGGAGCTAGACAAATGTCAGTTTTGGAAAAATATATGATAAAAAGACTGTCTGCCTCAAGGCCCCGGGGACCTGTGTTTTCTCTGATGTCAACAAGACGCCTGAGACCAACTTGAATGCTTTTCACTGACAACTTTGCTCTGTTTGGTCACCATGGCACCGAAGCTTGCTGAATTCTGGCTTTCTGTTGGAATCTGTGGGATGAGTTGTATTACCTCATGTCTTAAAAACAAATCTGTGGAGGAACCATATTACTGTACTTCAGGCATAAAACTCCAAAAGTAAAATTTTCCCACTAAGAAAAAAAAAAAAGAGAAAATATTCTGAGGAGTGATCAGTGGTGGGTTGCTACCGGTTCGCGCAGGATTGAGTGAACCGGTAGCAGCAGTGAGAGGCTCTGCCCACCCACCCAGACGCTTCTGTGCAAAAGCACCATGCGCGCAAGCAAGTGCACGCACACCCACGAGCTTACCAGTAGTGACGGGAATTGGAACCCGCCCTTGGAAGTGATAACATGGTGTTGAACTGATGGGACCTTGATGAAGTAGCAAACCAATTCAACTGAAGGAGTACTTGGGAGTGGGGAAGAGCAGGCCTCTAAGAAAATGGCAGGCACCTATGCTGCCTTTTGCTCCTTCTATTTGAGTCTTACTGTCAGCTGGGCAGAGTTTAAAGTTTAATCTCTCTCTCTCTCTCTCTCTGTCTCTCTGTCTCTCTCTCTGTCTCTCTCTCTCTGTGTGTCTCTCTCCCTCCCTCCTTCCCTCCCTCTTTCTTTCTCCCTCTCTCTAGTTTCTCTCTCTCTGCAGTCTCTCACTCCCTCCTTCCCTCCCTTCCTCTCTCTTTCTCTCTCTCCAGTCTCTCTCTCTCTTCCTCCCTCCCTCTCTCTCTCTCTCTCTCTCCATTCTCTCTTTCCCCATCTCCTTCCCCTCTATTTCCCTCTCCAGGCTCTCCTCTCCAGTCTCTCTCTCTCCACGAGTCTATCTCTCTCTCCTCCCTCCCTCCCTCCCTCCCACACTCTCTCTCTCTCTCTTTCTCTCTCTCTCCATTCTCTCTCCCCCCCATCTCCCTTCCTCCTCTATTTCCCTCTCCAGGCTCTCTCTCTCTCCCTCGAGTCTCTCCCTCCCTCCCTCCCTCTCTCCCCCCTCTCCCTCTCCAGTCTCTTTTTTTTTATTTACATTTATATCCCGCCCTTCTCCGAAGACTCAGGGCGGCTTACAGTGTGTAAGGCAATATCTCTTATCTAGTCTGTCTGTCTGTCTGTCTGTCTGTCTGTCTGTCTCTCCCTCCCTCCCCCAGTCTCTCTCTCTCTCTGTCTGTCTCTTGCTCAGAACAGCAAAGGAACAACAACAAACCCAAAGCAGCAAACAAAAAACAAAACAAAAAAAACGGTGGGGGGTTTCTTTCCAGAGATGGAAGAATATGGAAGAAAAAGAGGAGGCCAAGCCAAGCCTAGCCAAATGCTATGGAGGTGCCACTGCCACTGTGGCCCATTAATAATGAAGAAAATAACAGTCCCAGAGATAGAGAACTTAAAGATAACCTGAGTCTGTAAGAATAAAACACGGTTGTATACTGGTAATAGTAGAATAGTAGAATTGTAATAGTATACTGGAAGTAGAAATGGTACACTATAGCCCAGAAATGCAGGCAATACCCTGTTTCCCTGAAAATAAGACATCCCCTGATAATAAGCCCAATCGGGCTTTTGAGCGTATGCGCTAAAATAAGCCCCTCCTGAAAATAATCCCTCCCTGAAAATATTCTAACACATGTGGAGCTGGTCACCACCATTTCCTCTGGTTAGGGCTAGGGAGACAGAGCTGGAAATCAGGTAAGACTGCAAGAGGAGCCCTGTCTTGCTCCACGCTCCCCAAAATAACAAGATCTCCCCGAAAATAAGGCCAAACGCTTATTTTGGGGTTCAAAAAAATATAAGACAAGGTCTTATTTTCAGGCAAACACGATAGTACAGACTATAGTATAATAGAATATAGTATAACAAACATTGCATAGTATAAGTAGAAATAGATAAGTAGCATAAGACAATAGACTGAAAGAACTCACATATATGTTTATATGTTTTGCTTTTGAAACTTGGATTATTCAAAATAAAACATCTCCCTAACTTTATTATTAGACCCAATTGTTTAATAATAGTGCTTTTGATGGGTCTTTTGAGACTGACTCAATCAAATTGGGTATAGTTTTTTAAAGAGAACCCATGACAGTGAGATATTGAAAAAGGAGATAAAAACAGAGGTGCAGAAAGAAAGTAAGTGAAGGACAGAGAAAGTAATATCTTCCCTTTCCTTTCCCTTTCATATAAAGCCTCAGCACATAACAGTTTATTCTTAAGTGTTAGTCATCTTAATTCTTTGTAAAAGGCATTAGCTTCTCAAAGTCCAAATAACATCACTGTACAGTCAAGAAGTATTTGTGAATGTTTGTTAAATATACACCAAAGGGATTCTTCTCAATCTGCTTTCTTTTCTTCTTTTCTATTCATTGGCTCATTACTTCCTAAAGCTGTGCTGGAACAGGAATTGAGGGTAGGAAACAACTGGGCTGCTTCATGCAACACAAGCCTGTGTGTGTGTGTGTGTGTGTGTGTGTGTGTGTGTGTGTGTGTGTGTGGTGCATGGTGTGTGTATGAGAGCATTCACACAAGGGGAGAGAGTAACAGCACCTCTTTGGACCAGCTGCTCCATCCATCTGCAGCTGGGTCTAGGTGCAGTGATCTACGGTCAAGATCTGTATGGGGAGTATTTTTATAGCAATTTTACAGCAGCTGGTCTGAATGGCAATATGCAAAAAGAAAAAAAAGAAAGAATCATATTCCCAGCCATAGGGAACAAGCTTAACGAAAACAAATAAACAGGATGAAGGGGGGGAAAAAGTATTGTTGGCACTTTAGGAACATTGTGTGTTAAATTTCCGTAACTTTGCCAAAAAGTGGCACAAAATGAGGCTGAAAGTGAAACTTTGAATGTGTCTGTTCTTTTCTAACAAGGGTTGCCTATTTTTAAATCCCATTATACCGACTGCTTATTTTCTAACCATAACACAAGAGTAATGTTCAGATATGGATCCAGAATCTTCCTGTTTCTAATAATCCCACATACATTTTTCATTGGAGGAATGGGGAAGAAGGGTATCTTTGTGGATCTTCTCTCTCTTTTGATCTCTGTAAACCTTAAACCTACAGCATCTTCAGACAAACTCCATTCTGGGGGAAAAGCAGGCTCTATCCCAAACTCTGGACTGAGTTTATGCATCACCCAGAGGCAAACCTAACTGCCCTTTTGTTGACTGATTGCATTTTTAATCTCTATGTTTTCACAGAGCTTGTTGAGATAGATTGGCCTAAAAAAAAAAAAGATTGGTGCGGTATCATACCTGAATCCAGTTGTCACATGAGAGCTTAAACCTGAGTTTTCCACAAATCAAAGGCATCACCTGGTCAATAAACAACAATGGCTGCATTCATACCATATGTTAAATAAAGGCCACCCATCTTAAGTCTCAGCAGGATGTGTGAATCAAATACAGAGTTAATACAGTGCCTTAGTTTGTCTACATAAAACATAGAGATTCTGGAAAGATTTTTCTTGGAGTGTTGGTTACAGTAGTGGTTTTCACTTAGCTTCGCTACCGGTTCGGAACTGTGAGCGTGTGCATGCACTCTTTCGCTTTACTCATGCGCAGCGCTTCTGCACATGTGCAGAACCTTCTGCACATGCACAGAGCGTCCACGATGATGTCTGAATGAATGGGCGGAGCCTCCCGCTGCCGCCACCAGTTCACCCGAATTGGGGCAAACCTGTAGAAACTCACCGCTGGTTGGTTAACTTGTTCTGAATTATTCTTTATTGTTCTTATTTTATGTTTTCTATACTGTGGTTACCCAGAGTCACTAGGTTGAAAAGGGCAGCAAACAACAAAGAAAGTCCAGGCTTAACAAGCATAAGTATACTGTGTTTTACATTTTGCTTGTCCGTCTTTTCCTATATGGTGATAGTTCATGTTGTGTAATTTGAAAAGTAGTTCCTGGACTGTCTGTAATCTGTAACCAATGACAGCCTTTGAACTGAACATTGAAATGTATGTTGGGTTCCAAGATTAATCACCCAAATATCAGACAGGCTTTCGATGTTATTAGGTGCTCAAGAGATGAAGAAGGATGTTGATACCTTCTGAAGTAGAAGGTTTTACTTGGATAGCAAAATTAATTGTGGAGTCATGAAGCGATGTTACATTTTTTAGCAAACTGACCTAACGGGCAGGTGTAATGAGCCCTAAGTGGCAGCAAAGCAGAGAAATCGTCCATTGCCAGCATGAACTCAATAATTTCAGCATCCATGATGGATGAAGAGCTCATTAGTGAATGGCATACCATCTACCACCCCACAGTTTCCATGGTGGCTTCTCGATTTTCTTTAATTCCCTTCTCTGTCCTTCCGCCACTTTTCTCACAGGGGAGGGAGATAAGAACTCACTTTTCTTGTGTTTTCTGTTTCTGTAAATTGGGTGATACACAACTTGCCTTAAAAAAGAAATCAAACTGCACATAAAAGTATTAACCCTGTCATGTTCAGTCCAGCCTCTTTGCCAGCTGCTTATTACAAGTGTCCTATCAGCTCTGGGGTCATTAACACCAGAACTACAGTACCTTCAACTATTTGTTTATTTGTTGATCAAATTTATTATTAAATTTATACAGTCATCCATCTCATAGGAAATGACTCTCGGTGGCCTACAACAATGAACGACAACAATTATAGGAATACAAACATTATTAAAAATTAAAATATATTGAAAAATAGAATAAGCAAACCACATGTATGTCCCTAGCATAGCCCCTATCATAGGGCACTAACAACATGCCTTCTCTGCCGGATCAAATGGTCAGAACTTTAGGACGCTGCTTTTGAAAACTGTTGGAATTATCATGTATCATATATTATTATCATATCTCTCATTCAAAAACTTGAAATCTAGACTGTGTTCTAAGACTACACTAACCTAGGAAGACAAAGTTGTGGTTGAGTTTACACACGGAGTTGGACAACCTTTTGCCCCAGAGCTTCCCCAGAAGAATATACTGTATGTATGTATGTATGTATGTATGTATGTATGTATGTATGTATGTATGTATGCATATATGTACCCTGTTTCCCCCAAAATAAGATATCCTCTGATAATAAGCCCAATTGGGCTTTTGAGTGCATGGCAATAAGGCCATGCGCTTATTTCAGGTTTCCCAAAAATATAAGACAGGGTCTTATTTTCGGGAAAACACGATATATATAGATAATAAATGATAGATGATAAAAGATAGATAGATAGATAGATAGATAGATAGATAGATAGATAGATAGATAGATAGATAGATAGATAGATAATGTATCGGAATACCTTGCAAGGTCTTAAGGCACCCATTATACCCCATAAAACCCCATTTTTGATGGCCCTTAAGCAGATAGAAGTCTGCAATAATTGTATTTACTTAACATGGCTTCTTGAATAAATCATACGAGGCTGGGTTCCCATAATTATGATTTACAAAACATAGTGACAAGTTTTATTTTTCTTATTTTACTAGAACTTAGTACGCTCTGTGAACCATAGCTGCAATCCTATTTTTGCCTCTTTTGAAGAAACCTCATTCAGTTCAGTGGAGGTTATTCCTAAAGAAAGTTATGTTTGAATGCAATGAAGTTTGGATATTATATGATACATCATTCCCCTAGCCCAGAACCTGCTCCGCTTGAGTTTTTAGTAGAAACTCTTAAACTGTAGACAATATACTGCTAAGTATATGCTAGAACATTGTTATCTTGGATGGAGAAAACCTTATTGCACTTTTCAACAAATCCTCTCTCTTTCTCACACACACATTTATAGGCTTCTGAAGAAATATTCTTTGGGCAGTTATGTCAAGGATTCAGGATTAGCATGGTCTGGTGTGAATGGATGTTTCTCATTTTCATTGCAGTGCACAATTTGGGCAGAAGAAGCTACAAAATGCTATTGTACATTACATAGGAAAATCAGGTCTCTTTAGTGCTTCACAGTCAGTGGTGACAGTCTGTCTTTCTCGGGCTTGGTGCACAGGGTCAGTTTAAAACCCTCTGAAGTGCCAAGAGCGCCATCTGCTCTTCCATCTGAAATGGGAATATTTTTGCTCGCTTTTTGTTGCTGTTGTTGTTATTCATCTTGATTTGGTCTTTTGGTGCTTGTGATGGAGCACGTAGCCCAGATGCCAATAATGAGGAAAATGTATTAAGTGATAAAAAGGCAGGGGGAGTGAAGGGCGGCTGGAGAAATGAAAATGAACGAGGTAGGAAAATGGTACACATGGAGAAAGAGAGAGACAGAGAGAGGGGGGGAAATCAAAATAAAATGGAGCTGATTGCAATATTCAAGCCAGGTGTGATTGTGAATGTAAAGCATTATCTTGAGAGCCTCTAACAGTGAGAGCCCATAATCCGGTACATCTGGGAAAGTGTTGGTCAAGGCAATCCTGAACTCTCTGCCAAAAGCATCTTAAAAGATATTTTGTGGAAGGTTCCAACTTCCCATATTGTGCAGCTGCTGTTTATTAGTGATACTCATATTTTATCCGTATCCTATCAGTTCAGAATTCTCTGAACAGGCTGTGGGGAGAAGATGTTTTTTAAAAAAATCTCTTTGACACAGCCTCTTCCCAACATTTTTGGGACTTGTAAGTCAAATCGCAATAACTTAAAAACGAGAGATGGAATGAATGGAAATCTTTAAATCACAGGAACCCTCAGAGATTTCTACTTGAAGCCTACATGTCGATTGAAAGACTTTCACAGTAAAGAGGAAGATGGCTAGAAAATATAAAAGCATATTATATAACAAACTTTCCCCCATCCCAGTATCCTCAGGAATTTTTGTACTTTGTAAAAAGACGGGAAAATATACCTTCATGAACACTATTGTTACCCCTACCTCTGTCTCCCCTTTTCTCTGTTATTTTGATCCAGAAGTCTATCTTGTGGCAATTCACTGCATTGTTACAAGGCCTCCAGATCTGGTTAAGTATTTGTATAGTGCAGGGGAACAAACACTAAATGAGGCAAATAGCTGAAAAAAGGACTACCTGCGCTATCCAAATACTAACCAGAATTTCCTTTTGGGATATCTCTCATTATGATTCTTTCCACATAAAGTCTTGATTTTTAACACAAGGCAGAATATTTTATTTATTTATTTATTTATTAAATTTTTATACCGCCCTTCTCCGAAGACTCAGGGCAGTGTACAGCAAAATAAAACACCAATAATCAAAAATTTTTAAAATACAATATCCAGTTAAAAATCTAATTCAATAGCCGTATGTTAAAAATATTAAATAAGAAAATTACAAAATAGATTAAGACCCCTATTAAAAGCCATTAAAAACCCACAGTGCTAAAATTAATCAATCAATTAGGCCAACCCCGCTTGGTGAAAAAAGAAGGTCTTGAGCTCGTGCTTAAAGGTCCGAAGATCAGGGAGAAGACCTAGTCCCACAGGTAGATCGTTTCACAGGACCGGAGCCCCCACAGAGAACGCTCTTCCCCTGGGGGCCGCCAGCCGACATTGGTTGCCGACAGTACCCTGAGGAGGCCCTCCCTGTGAGAGCGCACTGGACGCACTGGACGATGGGAGGTACCTGGCGGCAGCAGGAGGTCCCGTAGATATCCCGGTCCCATGCCATGGAGCGCTTTATTATTGGAAAATATACAAATAACTTCCTTTGTAGAAAGAAAGGGGGGAAAAAACTGCCTGTAAGTATCTTGGGGAAATCAAGGGTTTGCAAAATATCAGTAATCTGAGTTCTATAGTTCACTGAGTTCACTGCACACTAGAACAACTAGACACAAGAACAGTTTTTTTCCGAATGCCATCACTCTGCTAAACAAATAATTCCCTCAACACTGTCAAACTATTCACTAAATCTGCACTACTATTAATCTTCTCATTGTTCCCATCACCCATCTCCTTCCACTTATGACTGTATGACTAACTTTGTTGCTTGTATCCTTACGATTTATATTGATATTGTTTCCTGATTGCTTATTTGTACCCTATGACTATCATTAAGTGTTGTACCTTATGATTCTTGATGAATGTATCTTTTCTTTTATATACACTGAGAGCGTATGCACCAAGACAAATTCCTTGTATGTCCAATCACACTTGGCCAATAAAAAATTCTATTCTATTCTATTCTATTCTATTCTATTCTATTCTATTCTATTCTATTCTATTCTATTCTATTCTATTCTATTCCTGTATTAGTTAGGCTATTCTTCTTTCTTTCTTTCTTTCTTTCTTTCTTTCTTTCTTTCTTTCTTTCTTTCTTTCTTTCTTTTATTTTGTCACACAGTATATATAAGCATAAGCATGAAATAACTATATAATATATAAGCATATATATAAGTATGAGTATGTAATAACTATATTAATTGGATATAATGAAAGGAAACAATGGGACAGGAACGGTAGGCACGTTGTGCTCTTATGCACGCCCCTTACAGACCTCTTAGGAATGGGGTGAGGTCAATAGTAGACAGTTTTTGGTTGAAGCTTAGGGAATTTTGGGAAGAGACCACAGAGTCAGGTAGTGTATTCCAAGCATTAACAACTCTGTTACTGAAGTCATATTTTCTGCAATCAAGATTGGAGCGGTTAACATTAAGCTTAAATCTATTGTGTGCTCGTGTATTGTTGCAATTGAAGCTGAAGTAGTCTTCGAAAGGAAGGATATTGTAATAGATGATTCTATGAGTTAAACTCAGGTCATGTCGAAGGCGGCGTAGTTCTACATTTTCTAAACCCAGGATTTCAAGTCTGGTGGCATAAGGTATTTTGATGTATTCAGAGGAGTGGAGAACTTTTCTTGTAAAATATTTCTGGACATGTTCAATTGTATTGATGTCAGAAATGTGGTATGGGTTCCAGACAGTCGAGCTGTATTCAAGAATTGGTCTAGCAAATGTTTTATATGCTCTGGTTAGTAGTGTAGTGTTTTTGGAGAAGAAGTTACGCAAGGTTAGGTTTACAACTCTTAAAGCTTTTTTTTGCGATGTAGTTGCAGTGAGCTTTGGCACTTAGATCATTTGATATGAAAACTCCAAGGATTTTTAACAGGGTGGGGGTCATCTGTAAGGTAATGTCCAACAAGCTTGTACTTAGTGTTTAGGTTCTTTTTTCCAATATCTAAGACTGAACATTTGCTGGTAGAGATTTGGAGTTGCCAAGTTTTAGACCATTCAGATACAAAGTCAAGGTCTTTTTGAAGGGTAGCTGTATTGTTGGTGGTGTTAAATAGTTTGATATCGTCAGCAAAGAGAACACAATTACTTGTAATTTGGTCACAGAGATCATTAATGTATAATATGAAGAGTGTTGGTCCAAGAACACTGCCTTGGGGAACGCCACTTTTGACAGGAACAGGATTTGATAGAGCATTGCCAATTTTGACCACTTGTTGTCTGTTTGACAGGAAAGCTGTTATCCAATTGTGGAGGGGTCCTGAGATGCCGTAGGATTTTAGTTTTAGGAGATGTTTATCATGTATTACTGAGTCCAAAGCTTTACAGAAGTCTATGTAGATTGCATCTATTGCTTTGCCCTGATCAAGATTTGTAGTCCATATGTTTTTGCAGTGAAGAAGTTGTAAATTACATGGTAATTTTTTCTTGAAACCAAATTGTTTATTAGAGAGTAAGTTGTTTGTTTCTAGGTGGAGGGTGATGGATTAGTTGATGATAGATTCCATTACTTTGCAGGTGATGCAGCATAAAGAGACCCCAGCCTAGTTGAAATATCTTTGCAAGATGTGAACTTATTTCAGGTGTCTTATTGTGTGCACATCTTTATTTTCCTTGCTAGCAGGGGTGGGTTTCAAAACCCATTGCTACCTGTTTGCTTGTGAGTGTGTGAGCACTCATGCGTGCGTGCAACGCTTCGGTGCATGCCCAATCCAGGGCGAACTGGTAGCAACCCACCACTGCTTGCCACTCAGTTCACTTTCACCATTGCCTATCTTGTGATTGTCCAATTTCACTAATGACTTAATCTAAAAATAGGTCACCAACAGTAATCTGAGGACTATCATCTATGAGGACACAAGTTTCATTATATTTTTCTTGAACTTCATTTTATAGCAGCTGACAACATATTTCCTATCATCTTTTAATTACATTTTCTAATGAGCCAATCCATGCTAAAATATTTTTTGCAGAGTCCCACATAAACCTTTTATGTCTTTGTTACAGCAGAGTTTCACCTTAGGAAAGATCAGCCTACTCTAGGGAAAGGGCTCTTGAATCACAGCTCTGTGTCCAAAATGAATTTGGATCAAACAGGATTGGCTGTGGTACAAATGAAAAAGAGTGCAAATCAAATTCTCAGTCACAGTATCTTTCAGTTAGAATAAATACCTATTAGCTATTGATAAATGCTGCATTGTGTGTTCAACTGCCATTGTTTTATAAGTCACTTATACCACACTCCTTTGCTAATATGTAACATTATAAAATCCTTCTGCAAAATGGAATATTGCATTGCACATGTCTTTGCCTTCGGCATTCCTTATTACGTTCTTTGTCATTCAAATTGCTGACAATGAATATTTTAAAAAAAAAGCATGAGCTGTTATTTTGAAATATGATAAAATATAAAAACCATCTAGCGATATTAAACAGAAAGCAGAATGGCTTTGCATTTACATGCTTCGGTAATTATTTGAAATGTGGGGGGGGGGGAATCCACCCAAGACAAGGACAGCCTGGGAAAGGCAAATGTCCAAACTGAACAGGAAGCAGGAAGTGAGAAAACACAAAACACATCTCATAACAACCGCAATAATAATGAAACTATTGTAAACCTTCATTTTTTTCCTCGAATCAGATTTCTTACAGCAGATATAAAACATTTATACATGCTAAGCTGAACATATTAAAGAATCATCATTCTAGTTCTAGAACCAATGATAGTACACAACCAGTTCCGGAAGGCCTTTTGAAAAAAAGCTAAGTTTTTATTTTTAAAAGGCCATAAAAATAAGAGCCCATCTTCACCCGGGAGAAAGCTACTCCTAAGGGGAAGGGCCATCATCTGTCAAAACATCCTCCACTCTCATGACTCCTTTTAGGAAATAATTTTCAGCAGGCATGATCATTTGATTGAGGAAAGGTAGGCAGAAGCTACCTGGAAACAAGCAGGGGTGTCAAACTGGTGGCCCGCAGGTTGGACGCGGTTTCTGCTGCAATGGCAAAAAAACCAGTGGTGGGATTCAAATAATTTAACAACCAGTTTTCTGCCCTAATGATCGGATGGGTGGGCGTGGCCAGGGTGGGTGTGGCCTTGGGGTGTGACAGACAGCACTCGGCCTCTTTCATCCCCCTGGGAGCAAAAATGAGCTGCGGGGTCAATGCACCCCCTCTTGCCCAATTTTGGGCTTAGGAGGCCTCCCTGCACTTACCTGGGAGCCAAAATAGGGGGGACTCCTGGAAGGGGAGAGGTGGGAAGGAGCAGGGCCAGCGAGCAATTTAACTACCGGTTCGCCTGAACTGGCCCTAACCAGCTGAATCCCACCACTGCAAAAAACATTGTGATACATCAAGTGATGACACGTGACACAATTGTCAATCCCCCAGCACATAACCTTTATATACTGTTGTTGATAACTAGCCCCATCTAGTGGCTGGGGGAATAACTATGCTCCAACATATGATCTTTATATACAGTTGTTGCTCTCTAACCCCATCTAGTGGCTGGAGAGACAAAAACCAAGTATATTGTTTGAAGCTGACCCATCCCTTTACCTCTCAAAACAAGGGTATGCTGGGAAGCTAGACTCCATTTCCTTTAGCATTTGGAAAAGGCAGAAGCAGAAAGAAGATTCCATCTTAATCTATGGCACATGATCATCCAAGGACAAATCCACATCCCACACATAGAGCATCACTGGTGAGATTTAAATTGCTTGTATTTATTGTTATGTTTAGCAGTAACTCAATACTCTCTATCCTGTATTTGGTTCTCATTGTATGTATCCCTATTTTCCACAGTTTCACCATATCCTGTTCTTTCAATAAAGCATTCAGAGGATAGGTGGGTTTAGCTGCATGTCGAGCTGCACACAGACTAAGGTGTAGTGCAATGGACGATCGAGTTTTACACCCATGCAGGAGAGTAAGTAGCTTTATCTCAAAAAATCTTCAAGGTTCCATTTATCCTATACCTGGAAAGAAATGGTTACCTTGAAATTCTATTTTGATTTGACCTGGAAGAAAATTCAAGGAAATTGCGTCATTTTACATGACACCACCAAAGAACAAAACTTTTAGAGACTTATTCCAAAGTGTGTGTTTGTTATAATACCACAAATAAATGAAAAGTCTGGGGAATTAATTTTCTAAAATGTGAGATCAAACTTTGAAGTTTGTACTTATGCAGTTTATATTTATATCGTTGAATTGATTGGTCAATGGCATTATAATTATACATAAACAAATAAATAAAAAAACCTCCATAATTTGGCTTTGGCAGTAATCATGTTGATGCTAAAGTCATCTGGCAAGGCATTAGCACAATTTAATTAACCACCCTTTTTTTCACTAAAGGGATCAAAGAACATCCTTAGCAATGCTAAAATGTTTATAATTATTCAAAGGACACAACTATTAAAGAAAATTCAACACCTTTTCACTCTGTAATGTAATTTTGTTCAAATCCCCCAATCCGGTAAAATTCATGAGATTATCCTTATCACTTATGTTATAGTATTGAGTGGTGCGGTGGCCTAGAGGTGGAGCTTTTGCCTCGCTGGAGGCTGTGAGTTTGATTCTTGGTAGGGGAATATATTTCTCTCTGGGAACGATGAGAATATATCTGCTGAATAAAACTCTGCATTGGCGTCAGGAAGGGCATCTGGCCAGTAAACACTCATATCCATTCAGTTGCCCAGACTCCATCCCGCAAGAGATTAAGAGGCCGTTAAAAGGAAACGATGATGACTGATGTTATGATATTGATGTTTTCACTTAGAATTTAGAAATCTTGACCATTTTCCATCTTAGGGTACCTTCTAGCATCACCCATCCACTACCTGAGGTATACAAAGAATATCCACATTATAGGACTCCTCATTAGATATCATCAATATTAAGTCAGCATAAAAACGGTCTGAATGACTTTTTTTTTTATTTGCATTTATATCCTGCCCTTCTCCGAAGACTCAGGGCGGCTTACACTATGTCAAGCAATAGTCTTCACCCATTTGTATATTATATACAAAGTCAACTTATTGCCCCCAACAATCTGGGTCCTCATTTTACCTGCCTTATAAAGGATGGAAGGCTGAGTCAACCTTGGGCCTGGTGGGGCTTGAACCTGCAGTAATTGCAAGCAGCTGCTGTTAATAACAGACTGTCTTACCAGTCTGAGCCACAGAGGCCCTTTAGTACAAGTAGTCCTCAAATTACAACAGTTGAGACTGGAACTTTCATTGCTAAGCAAGGGGGTGGTTAAGTGAGTTGTGCCCAATTTTATAACCCTGTTTACCGTGGTTGTTAAATGAATCACATAGTCATTAATCAAATCCAATTGCAAATTGTTGGAAACCAGCTGGAAAGGTTGCAAGTGGCCATCCCATGGTCCTGGCTGCTGCAACCATCGTAAACATATACATTGCCAAGCACCCAAATTTTGATCAGATGACCACAGGGATGTGATGGTTGCAAGCGCGAGGACCGGTTGTAAGTCACATTTTTCAGCACTGTTATAGCTTTGAATGGTTACTAAATGAATGGTTTTAAATTGAAGACCGCTTGTCATGCTATAAATCACGGGTGTCAAACTCAATCGCGTCACGTTACATATTGCAACATTTTTTGCCTTTGCGGAGCCGGGGTGGGCGTGGCCTGCATGTGGCACATCTGGTTTGCGGGCCGCCAGTTTGACATCCCTGCTATAAGTAATTAGTATGGATGCTGCCTTTATCTGATCTTTCTATGGGGGAAGAAAGAGAAATATTCTTAAATTTCAATGCTCACTGTCAGGAATATTTTTGAAGTCAACTGGGATAGAGGGCTTCCACCTGCTGCTGTTCTTCCTGTCTTTATAACATCTTGTTTATAGCTTGTATTTCTAATTGTACAAGTTTCCTTTCTGATTTGATTTTGTTTTTCCACAGTAAAAGGTCCAAAGTGACGCTCAATTATTTATTTAGTGTATGGCACGGATTTGCTAGGTATTTTAACATTTCACCTGAATTAATACGCTCAGTAAACCCATGCTTTTACAACAGAGACGTTTCCATTCCTTCTTCATAGAGAGATTCCCTATTTTCCCAAGGCTCATCCCTATAGCACTGGAAGTAGCAGAAGCTTTTCTGCTCAGCTAATTAAAGTGTCTTCCCAGTAACAGACAATATATCAGATACTACCGTATCCTCACTTTCTTGGTGCCAGAAAGCCTTCTGGGCACATCTAACAGTTATTTTTGTTGTTTAATTAAATAAAAACAATTATGCCAAAAAGCGGTCTCTCAAGTAATCTTTATTTCTAAGAAGGTTTGTGAAACTCTCATAGGCTCCAGAGGTATTTTTATTTATTAATCGTATTTGTATACCGCCCTATCTCCCGAAGGACTCAGGGCGGTTAACAGGCACATAAAAAACACATAAATACAAAGTAAAAACAATTAAAAAACATATTCTAAAAGCCGAATATTTAAAACAATATAAAAAATAAAACCCATTTAAAACCCAAAAATTTAAAATCTAATCCAGTCCTGCGCAAATGAATAAGTGTGTTTTAAGCTCGCGGCGGAAGGTCCTGAGGTCCGGAAGTTGACGAAGTCCCGGGGGTAGTTCGTTCCAGAGGGTGGGAGCCCCCACAGAGAAGGCTCTTCCCCTGGGCGTCGCCAGACGACATTGCCTCGCTGACGGCACCCTGAGGAGTCCCTCTCTGTGAGAGCGCACGGGTCGGTGAGAGGTATTCGGTTAATTTTTATAAATTAATTTTTATAAATTAACAAGATAGGGAAAGCATGGAGAACACAACTCCTAGTGCCGTAACGTGTGACTTCATATCCTTCTGGCAAGCAAGCTAACATGTTGCATTTCTCGGGTGGGAGGTGCTACTTCTCTCATGTTACATTCCTGTACATATTTATTAAAGTGACCAATCGTCCTCCTTTAGGGAGGACAGTCCTTCTTTTGTAAGTTCTGTCCTCTCTCGAAAAGTGTCCTCATACATTTATTTATTTTATTTTATTTACTTTATTTGTCACAACATTATATATAAGCATAAGTATGAAATAACTATACGATATATAAGCATATATATAACCATAAGTATGTAATAACTATACGATATATAAGCATATATATAACCATAAGTATGTAATAACTATATGAAATTGTATACAATCAAAGGGAACATTGGGAATGGGGTGAGGTCAATAGTAGATAGTTTTTGGTTAAAGCTTTGGGGATTTTGGGAAGAGACCACAGAGTCTGGTAGTGCATTCCAGGCATTAACAACTCTGTTTCTGAAGTCATATTTTCTGCTTTTCATCCTCCTTTTCGATATTTGAAGACTAGTCTGTAAATCTCTGTATTCAATCGATGCCAATCCGATCTGTTGCACGTGATGTGACGTATTTGTATTTGACATGATGATTTGTCAAGGCTCGGTACAGTGCGGCGAGATGCAATTATGAGATGCATGTGCTCCAGACAGGAGAATTGTTTTGAGAGAGTTCATTGCACGCAAGTGGCTTTGTTTACTTCTTACCGAAACACGACACGGAACACATGCATGCATTAGACTCACTTCTTTCACAGTGAATATTCAATCATACACAGGTGAGCACAATAATTCATGTTTTATTAATTCATTATACATTTATCATATTATAATGTATTCTGTATTATTGTTGCAACGAATAAAACATTTATTTTATTTACGATATTTTTTTTCTTCAATTTATTTGTGTCCTCCTTGTCATTGTAAAAAAGTTGGTCACCTTATATTTATGTACACAGGGTATGCTCTTGTTGGAAGAAAAACCCATCTGGTTCAGTTCCAAACTGGGAGAAAAACACTGGAAACAACATGGAGGCTGATTGGAAAGCTGGTTTATTGGAACAGAAGGAAGTGTCCACAAGGACAGTTCTGGGTCAGCTGAACAAATGGTTGAATGAGCGGATGGATATTTATGGATTTCTGTGACTTTGAAGTTTTAACTGTCCTAGGAGTGGGTGCAATGAAGGGACTTGTGTTCTGAAAGGGTGTTGGACAATTCCTATTGTGGATAATGGCTTTTGTCCTGTGTTGGATCTTGGGTGAAGGGCCGATTCTAATCCTATCACTCTGCTTTTGTTAGTTGTCATTTCTGCCTGCAACATTTGCTTTGCTTATGAATGGTGCTATCTAGATACAGTAGTTATCTTCCTCTTTCAATAAGCTCTTCATCTCTTAAATGTTGGTATTTGCTGTGGACTATTAAGACTGAATCTTCTTTCTGTCTTTAGGAGCACGTTTCTCCATTTCTAATTTGGGGAAATATAATATTCTGCCTTTTTAATATTTCCCAAAATATTTCATTCTTCTAGGAGTAGGGAGGAGGGTAGCTTTCCACACTGTTTTCCTATATTATTTTTCCTGTGCTGCCCCAACTGCAGGGAGCCTGTTTTCAAACCCAAACTTTATTTTGATGGTGTCTTCTCCCATGAAAGTTTTGACCCTTTCTATTCTGTCCTTCTGACAGAGTTTTTAATGCCTGTAATGTAATTTCTTGCCAGCATTCTGTTGGAATAGAATAGAATAGAATAGAATAGAATAGAATAGAATTCTTTATTGGCCAAGTGTGATTGGAAACACAAAGAATTTGTCCTGGTGCATACATTCTTGGTGTAAATAAAAGAAAAGATACATTTGTCAAGAATCATAAGGTACAACACTTAATGATAGTCATAGGGAACAAATAAGCAACCAAATCATATTAGGAAACAGTCAATATAAATCTTAAGTATATCTTAAGGATGTTAGTTTGGAAAAACTAAAACTGGAGGGTGTCCTCAGCTCAGAACTTTGTTAGGAAGTACATGTGCCTGTAGAAAAGAAAACAAAAAAAAGTTAGGGTGGTAGAAGAAGTGACAGGGGAAAACACAGTATCACAATCAGAGGTTTTCCGCACCCTTGCAGCTAATTTTGAATAGGTAAGGCTGGTGGCAGCCATTTTATAAATGCACCCACATTCCAAACATGTCTGTCAGTTACCTGTCTTGCCATGTGTGTTGGCACCAGTGGCCAGCTTGGAGTCAATATGTTGGTAGGATTCAAAGGCAATGGGCTCAGACTGGGTGCAATGCCAAAAAGGATATTATTGAATAAACAATAGGAAAGTTAGAGAAAGTCCTACTATCTTCCTCCTTCTTGCTATAAACCCCCAGAAAATGGCAGTGAATGCACCAAGCAGTTGAATAGCTCTTTTTCCCAGGTCTTTAGCACCCAAAGTCTCAAAATGCCTGGGGCTTTTTGTCACTTTTAATTTATTTTTTTAGGAGTTTAGGGCATTTAGATAATACAGTTACGTGGGAGAGGCTTGGTAGCACCTCTTACCAGTCATAATTCAGTTGTCCCACAGCCAGAGATACCTTTGAGTAAGACATGCTTGCGTTGCTTTCCAATATAAAATACCTGGAGATGATCTGGTGGTATATCTTGTCAATACCTTAGGAACTGGGCAAATCTGACTACTTCTTCCCCATTCTGCAGGTATTAATTAGGGAGCTCATTTGGTCCTTAATTTGGACTTAATTGCTAAGTAGTAATAGAGACAAAAGACTAAAAATCTAGATGAAATGATGCAGTCCACAGGGCTTGTTTTATCTGCTTTCTTACTCTTGGATTAGAACCGGCAGTCCTCATTTATAAATCACAGTTGGGATTGGCAACTTAGTCACTAAATTATATAGCTGTTAAATGGACCATCATTGCACTTACAATTTTATTTTCGATTCTCTTTTTTTCCCATTGTCCTCCCCTTTGGAATGCTCCCCTCTCTACTGGGATTATTAGCAAGATGGGAATTGTTTGTATTTACATTCGTTGGAGAGAAAAGGATTACAGGAGAGTAAGAAGGCACTCAATGGGAAATTCATATTGAAAGCAATGTCCTGGTGTGGGCTGCATGCCTAGCATGCTCACGGCTCCAAGCTCCATGTGAAAATGATTAAAGTCTTATCAGTTACAGGCAGCCAGCTAATTAAAGTAAGAGAGCTGAGCTTGTTAGCTTGTGCTAACACCTTTTAGGGAAGAGCTGTGCTGCAGAGCAATGAAGCTCGGCCCTCTGTTCTATGAAGAGAGAAAGAAAATAAAAATGGCTCAGGCACAGGACAGCACATGTTAACTTACTATAATGATTGCAAAGTTGTTGTTTTTTTTCAGCGTTGTTGTACATTTGAATAGTCATTGCGTGAGGCAATTGGTAGGTGAATTGTACCTGTACAATACATTTCAAAGAACTGAATTAGGTAGAAATCATGGAATAACTGTTTCCATCAACTATTTTCTTCTGAATCTGTAATAAGACCATGGTTTTAAAATGAGAGTTATGCTGAAATTACAGAAAAAAATATTCTCAGCAGTTTAAGAACTATTGCATATATATCACTATAGATTTTTTTTTGTAATGAATTTAGAGTCACTGCTAAAGGAAATATCCCACTATTTTATTTTCTTCCTTATGAATCAACTAGTTTAGCTAACAGCTTAGTACTGCATGGAGCTGATCTTACTGAAAAGAAATATTCTTTGGCCTTAACAGTCTAATTTGTAATTTTAAACAAATGTAGAGAAAGGATATGTTTCCCCCCAATTTTAAAATGCCGTTCCATCTTCTTTCAAATTGTTTTGATATGTGAATCTGACTAGTAAGTTAACAAGCACATCTGTTTCTGCTCAGACAGGTAGGCCGTGGTATATTTATCAGTACATTCCATAGCTTACAAAATCAGTCATGCTTGTCTGATACAAAATTACTGTGTTAACTCTCTCTGAATCTCTGATCCAACACCAGGGAGTGTTCCTCTGCGGTGCCTCTGTTATATAGTAGAGCGCTCAGCTCTGTAACACAATTTTGTGACCACGAGTCAAATGAAAATGGACGGTGCTTTTATTTCAGTGAGCTATACTGAGGTTTCAAGCTCGGACCCAGTCCACACATACGAAGTGGCAAATGGCATTTTGAATTCTGCTGCTATGAATGTAGAAAGTTGCCTCTGATACCATAGTTCTTGAAAATGGGTAGCATTCAAAGGGTATGTTATGTGTTGCGAAGCAAACTGTCTCTCTCCAAAGGCCCAGTACACTTTTCTTCAAAAGCTCTTCCAGGGGATCTTCCCACTTCTTTTTCACATACAGCTGCTTGGCTGATGGTCCCATTAGATTTATTTATTTTCATTGGTTAATCAAATGTATATAGTCACCCGTCTCAGCAAAGGTGGTGTATGGCAATAGATACTACTCTAATCCTCATCTTTCCTATTACCTTCTCCTATTGGCATCTATGTTTAACACTGTTGTTTGTATGCACACTGAGAGCTTCTGCACGGGAGACAAATTCCTTGGGTGTCTAATCACACTTGGACAATAAAGAAAATTCTATTCTATGTATAAAGCCAAAATTATATTTTTTAAAAAATTACAGATATAAAAATAATCATACTATATATCCTACCCACCTACCCCAATATATCTCCTACACAACCAAAAATTGAGGGAGAATAAAAATTGTCCACAACAATGAAGTCATCAAGACAAGTTTCCAGTTCCTGTTGGGAGCCCCGGGCAAGTTGATATTAATAGTGAGAGGCCCTATTAGATAGCTTAATCTCAAGGGCTTTAAAGGTTAAGACCAGAACCTTGAATTAGAACTGGAAGCAAGCCAATGTTGCTTGTGGAGCAAGGGTGTAATATACTTTCTTCGAGGAGTTCACATAACTGCCTGTGCCATTGTACTCTGTACCAGCTGAAGTTTCTGGATACTCTTCAAGGACACCTCATGTAGATGTAATGTCTCTGTCAGTATATTTAAAAATCCTAAGCTATATATATAAAAGCCAAATATCACTCACTCATCACGAAATCTCCAGAATGATAAAGCCTACAAACTTGAAATTTGGCATGTATGTTCCTCTTGGCTTCTAGGTGCTCGCTAAGAAAGGATTTTTTGAAATGACCAGCAGATCATTAGTATTTCATACACAGTATTATATGCACATGGTCTGATGCTAAGAAGTTAGACGTTCTACTCCCCCTCCAGAACTCTGTTCCAACTGCCAGTTGCCTTATATTAACACGCTCTGATGCTACCCCTTCGCTAAACCTGGCATGGGTGTGGCCAGTGCATGACTCATCTAGCCTGTGGCCTGGGACATTCTAATCCCCTCCCCCTCTGTTCCAACTGCCAGTTGCCTTATATTAACATGCTCTGATGCTACAGAGTTACACATTCTACATTAAGTTTCAGGCTTTAAGTGTCAATTTATCATACCCGATCACATAGTTTCATAGCAAAGCATGGGCGTCCAACTAGTGTAACCATATGTTGCTTTGGTAGCCTAATCACTTTCCCTGAACTTTCATCCAAAGAGACCTTTTCAGTGACTGTGTTACTCATTCCTAGGATACAAGGATTATTATATTTCATCCTTCAGTCAGACCTTTGATTAGAATGTGAACATTATAATTCCCTGATTTTTCAAAATGGCTCATCAGTTTCAACCTTCAAAGCATGCGAGAAATCTCTAAGAAGGGGAAATTGTGTATAGTTCTACACTGGTGGTTGTGGTAAATGTATTGGGAGATATTAGAATTTTTTTTCAAGAGGAATGCAAAATAAAATCAACAGAAAATCTGGTAGTTGAGGTAAAGTTTATGCTTCTTAAAGTTTTTCTTATGTGTAATTGTTAGAAAGATTTAGACTTGACTAAATAATTTATAGTTTTGAACAGTAAGACTGCGTTTGAAACAGAATTGTGTAAAATTATGAAAGTGTAATTGCCAAATCTATAAACTTTTACTGAAATTTGAAACAGAAGAAGAGGTGAAAGAATGTATGATAAAATAGATAAAATATGGTAACAATATAAAAATAGAACAAATGGAAAATGTGTGACCGAAAGTATTGAAATTTATATTATTATCTTAAAAAGATTTTTTTTTAAAAAATCAGATATTGTTCTAGAATATATAAATATACCTCAAATTTATGTCAGAAACGTGAACAATATGGACATTTTATCATGTTGGGCTGATATGTAAAAAAATCTAGGACATTTTGGATACAAATACACTCAGTAATTCTGAGGATTTTAAAGATTAATATAAAATCGGAACTAGAGTGATTTCTTTAGGGATTGATGGACAAACAGCTAGAAAAAGTCATGCGTTTGTTTTTATATATGATAATTGCAGCGAGATTTTTATAAGCACAAAAGTGGAAAATTTGGCCTCAAAGCTGACCGTCGAGTAGAGATGATGGAACTTGCAGAGGTGGCTAAAGTGACTTCCTTGGTTAGAGAAAAGACAATATTTACATTTATTGCTGACTGGAAACCTCTCATGGACTTCCATAAAGAAGAAAAAAATATGCTTTTATGGTTTATGGTTTCAATGATTATAAAAAATAAAAGATAAACAGAGGATTTTTTTTATAACCATAGAGTAAGAGGTTACTTTGTATTTGTACTTATAATTGGTGTAAGGAAAATTGGAAGCTATATGTTTTTATTCTTTCTTTTTGTACTTTTTGCTTTTGCTTTTTTTTCTTTTTTCCGTTCTTTTCTTTATATTCGTTCTTGTTCATTTTTATTTTCTTTAAAAAAAAAATGTTTAAAGAAAAATTATATGAAAAAAATATGACAGAGGTGCAGGGGCTAATTTCCTAGGATTCAACTGCTTTCAGGCCCTAAAAGGAGACAATTATTAAATAGATTCCCATCAGTATATTCATGAACTGGAATAGGGCATAGCAACAGGTCAGCCAATGGGGGACTGCTTGATAACTGAAACATAGTATTTGTTGTATGGGGCCATAAGAGACAGTTTGGAACCTGGGCGTGGCTTAACTGTTCTGTATATAAGCTTGAGGGCACCAGCTTTTCTCTGCTCCATTTTGCCTTCTCCATTTTGCTGGCCTCCATTTTGTGCTTTCATCTTGTGCTGTGTTTGTACTTGCTATTTCTCTTCTCTACAACATGGAAAACCTACGAGGGCATTGTATACATGCCTTGTATTATTGTGTATATAAAGAAGTTTTGAATCCTGCTGAATTGTCTGATTGTGTGCGCTGCTCTTCCCAAAATCCCAAAAGCTTCAACCAAAAACTGTCTACTATTGACCTCACCCCACTCCTAAGAAGTCTGTAAGGGGTGTGCATAAGAGCACAAATGTGCCTACCGTTCCTGTCCTATTGTTTCCTTTCGTTTTATCCAATTAATATAGTTATTACATACTCATACTTGTATATATGCTTATACATTGTATACTTATTTCATGCTTATGCTTATATATACTGTGTGACAAAATAAATAAATAAAATAAATAAAATACTGCACCCACAGATACACACACACACATGCGCAAACAGGACGAAGGCCTTTTCACTGACATAACTGTACATAACCAACCAGTCTGGTCCGGTATGAGTTTGGTAGACATTTTTGTCTAGGGCTGAGAGAGAGAGTGACTGACTCAAAGTCACCCAGCCAGTTTTGTAGCCCAATGAATAACTGGAACCTGTGTGCCCTCACTCTTTGTGCAGCATCTTAAACATTACATCCTCCTAGCTCTCAGGGAGGAACACAGAGATGAACAGCATTAGACATATCGTATATAGTTACATTTCCAAATGTAGAACTATAGTAATGTCACTAGAAAATGGTGCTTCTTTGCATTCAATGTCGCGTTGTTAGTTGTCCAGGAAAAATGGTCAGTCAAAAAGACAAAATGTAAAATATAAAAATATCCACATATTAAAAAAAAAAGAAACAAAGAAACAAAAGATGGTAAGTTCAGCACCTGTTGAATGCCACCATCTTCAAAGTCTGAGAAATTTACTTAGAATCATTGAGCTGAGAGATATGCAAAAAGTGAATGTTTTTCAGAACGAAGCTATCCCAAAGACTGCTGTTGTTGCCATGTTTGTGCTGCTGCCAAGACTCAAACTGTTGCTCACATGTGTTTCGAGTGTTCAAGAGCCTGGGGCATGCATTCAAAACAACTTGTGGAACACATTGTGCTCATATCAGCATCTGGCTTCACTACATTCCTTATAGGACGCAGATCTCTGAGCATTCCAACTGCCTTCGAGACAACATTTCAAAGGATTTGCTGTGAGCACTACCATGACTTCGAATCAGATGCTGAGTTTCTTTTCTTCTTCTTTCTTTTCCATGCAAAGTTCTGGGCCATTCATCTGAAACATCATCATGGGTCTGAAACTTCAATATTTGTCTCTGGCCAAAAGCTGAAAACAAGACTGTTCAGGAGGAGAGATGTAACTTAAAAGTGCCAATGCCTCTTGGGTACACCTCTGGAAACAGAACATTAACAATCAATCATTGTTCTAGATTCTTTGTCCTCTGAACGAACTACATTCCGATTACACAGAACCAAAAAAAAAAAAAAAGTGCACCGACTATTAATAATGGAAGTGACCCAAGATTTAGTAATCATGAAGGAAAACATTCATTTTACTGAAAACCTGGACCAAATTAGCATCTTAAGAGTTCCTTTTTAATGCTTAGAGCTGCCTTGTTGCCAATACCTGTTTCAAGGCAGAAAGACAATGGATTTATGATTACAAAGGTATTCTTCGGAACGTAGAATGGACTGCAAGTTTATCTGACCATTTGAGAACCATCTTCATGAGTCCCAAAGCACAGATAGTCCTCATGATTTTCCAATAAAGAGTTTCTCATGTAATGGAGCCTGCCCATTAGGGTCACTTGTAATGATCGTAAATTGGTCATGTGACCAACAACAGTTTTACATTTTTTGCAGTGGTCATTAAGTGAATTACTATGGTCAGAAGTCTGAATGCTGGTGGTTTAAAGGTGGTTTAAAGGAACGCAGTGGTTGGAGTGCAAACTCATTGTTCACTTTACCCCAGTTTAGCTGAAAATCAGAAGTAAGTGTGGTTTTTGGGATACAATCATAAAATGGTTTTAGGGTGGGAAACCTAGACTGCAAAAAGACATAAATACAGCTAGGTTGCCAAGCACCCAAAGTGCAGCCATGTGACCACAGGGGAGGAGGGACAACCATCAAAACTTCAGATCTGGGTTGTAAGCAGGGGTGAAATCCAGCAGGTTCTGACAGGTTCTGGAGAATCGGTAGCGGAAATTTTGAGTAGTTCGGAGAACCAGCAAGTACCACCTCTGGCTAGCCCCAGAGTGGGGTGGGAATGGATATTTTGCAGTATTTTTCCCCCAGGAGTGGGGAGGGAATGGGGATTTTGCAGTATCCTTCACCTGCCATGCCCACAAACCCACGTCCACAAAGCAACACCATGCCCACAAAGCCATGTAGTAAAAATATTTGGATATCACCACTTGTTGTAAGTCCTATTTTTCAGGCAGGTCTTAACTTTGAATTATCGCTAAGTGATTGTTTGTAAGTGGAAAAATCTATTAGGCAAAGCTTTAAGGCGAAGCATAGACATTTCAGTTTAATGATGAACCCTTTAGCTATATGATTCTGCACTAAACCATGTCATCTATTCCAATACTACATAGAAAATGGTATACTGTAGTCTTGTCAGGAAGAGTGTGCGTTGACCATAAGTTTAAATTCAGGCCCAGTCTGAGCCTCAGTTGAAATAGCCCACTTAGATGACTCAGAGACTGCTAAGATTAACTTGAGTTTTGGACTGAAAATGCAGTTTGTGCCATCTGTTAACTGACACAAGAAAACCAAAGACATTAGCATTAATTGTTTCCCCCAAAAGAATGAGATGACATTTATAAGCATCATAGATGTGTCTAAGGAGGTGAAAGTTGTTTAGCTGCAGAAAAACAGATGCAAAAGTTAATAACGCTTCCTTATTTCTAACTAAAAGATGTACCGATTAATGGGTTAGGGCAATGAAAACAGCCAACATTACAAAGAAGCCATTTGGCAAGAAATATTGGAAGTATGACTTCAATTGTACCGACATTTCCAGTTCTCCCGAATCTACTGACTGCGAGTGGTATCTAGATAGGGATTTTGGGATTTCTTCTGTCTTCCTTTTTTATTTTTTTATTTTTTACTCTGTCTGCTTTTCGTCTGTGAGATTGTTTCTTCCTGTTTCATTTATACCCATACGGCGACCTCCTGTTTTTCTAGACCTGTCTCTCTGTTTGGCACAGTACTTCTGGAGTACTTTTGGTGATTGGAGGATGAGAAGAACAGGAAGGCTGGCTGGAGGAGAAGGGAGAATCTAATGTTCTAAAGATTGGGCTAGAATTTGGCCTGAGAATGGATTTCTAGCAATGGGGCAGGTAGCATAAAGAATTCCAGCTGTCCCTAGAAGAACTTGAAGAAAGTTCATTGGGAAGTTTGTGTTGTGGTCCGCCAGCAGCCTGTGGACCTGGGAACAGAGATGAGGCTGAGGAAGAACATGGTCCAGTCCTAGAGGCTGGGGAAGGCCCGGATGAAGGCTCTGTGTTGGAGGCAGAGGTGGGGACAGAGCCATCTGGGAGCGATGTATGGACTCCGGAGCCTCTAGAGGCTGACATTAGTGAGGCAGTGGAACAGGAGGAGCTGTTCCTAATGCACACGTGAGAAGAGCTGCCAGAAGGCAAGAGCAGCTGAGGCAAAGAGGACGACTCGGGAGTAGGGCCAAGAGATGATTGGCTCCTTCCATAAGACTTAAAAGAGCAGCAACGGCATTTAGGCTCTTTGCCGGAAAACAACATTTATAGAATTGCTCCTTGTCTTGCTGCATTTATTTCTTGTCGGCATTTTCTGCTTTTGAACTTTTGCCAAGAAAAGCCTTTGGCAGTTTGCCTAATTAGACCAAGGTTGGTGATAAGACTGAAGAATTGTATTATGAAGAATTTGCTTTGCTTTAGTTTGGACTACACTGAGAATGAGTCAATTCTCAGCTGTTCTAATAAAGTCTGTTTGTTTTTGAACTGATTGCGTCTACTACTACCTATTTGGGCCTGGGTCACAACAGTTTGCTTTATCAACTCCCCCTTAGGCTTACCCAATCTCTCAGTCAGGAGACAAAGAAAGAGAAATAAGAGAAGGTCATTAATCCAGGGGAGCTATCTTATACAGGATTGAGGCTATAAGTAGTCCTCAGCTTACAACTATTTGTTTAGTGACTGTTCAAAGTTACAAAGCCATTGAAAAAGTGACTTACAATTGGCACTCTCATTTATGACCATTGCAGCATCTCCAGTGTTATGTGATCAAAATTTGAGTGCTTGGCAACTGGCATGTATTTAAGATGGTTGCAGCATCATGGGGGGAGGGGTTTGATGTAATCTCCATTTGTGACCTTCCCAGCCACCTTCCAACAAGCAAAATCAATGGGGAGAAACCAGGTGAACCTATCAGCGGCGTGTTTCACTTAATAACTGCAGTGATTCTCTTAACAGCCATAGTTAAAAAGGTCGTAAAATCGGGCATGATTCACTTAATAGCCATCTTGCTTAACAGCAAAAATTTTGATCCCACTTGGGCTCATGAATCAAGGATTACCTGTATGGAGTTCTCCCAAGGACAGAACCACTGGAGATGTCTAGCACAAATTCCAGCCTTAACCTTTCTTTATCTCCTTTCATTTCCCACTCCCCATATTTTGGATCTTGCTTTGGTCTCAAATGCCCATCTGGAACAAGCTTCTTTGAACCACACTGAAAAAAGGAAAAAGATGAATTAAATGAATGAATCCATTTGTACCTGACCTAGAGTTTTTTCAAAATGGTCTAATTATCCAAGTTAGAAAAAAGAATTTCAAGGCATAGACTAAGAATCAATATTACAAGTCTGACTTGAAGAAGAAGAAGAAAATCAAGTGAACCCTTAAAAGCATTTCTCTGTGCCCCAGATTAATAATACCTGTTAGTAGCCAGGTTTCTGCTTTCGCTTTGCTGTCATTTAAATATAGAAATAATTAGGTTCTTAGCTGTTGTGCTGGATTTATCCACTTTAAACCTACTTACATCTAATACTTCTCTTATTACTTCATTTCATCATCATTATTATCCCACTGTCCTTTTATTCTGTTTTATGCTATGCTACATTGTTATGATCTGTGGTCACAACCATAAACCTATTTACTTATGAAGTATTATATTAAAGCACATAGGTAGACAGCTTGAATTTAAGAGGAAAACCAAACAGATTTACAAAACTTGCCAGCTACCTGAACAACTTTCTACCCAGAGCAACTTCTTGTAAGATGACAATAAGAAAGTGGTATTAGCAATAGGGTGTGTAAAGCCTTGTGGTGCAGCCAAAACAATCTGGAACTGAACACACTCAAAACTGTAGAAATGGTGGTAGACTTTAGGAGAAACCCTTCCATACTTCCACCTCTCACAATACTTGACAACACAGTATCAAGAGTAGAAACCTTCAAATTTCTAGGTTCTATCATATCGCAAGATCTCAAATGGACAGCTAATATCAAAAACATCATTAAAAAAGGACAACAAAGAATGTTCTTTCTGCGCCAACTCAGTAAGCTCAAACTGCCCAAGGAGCTGCTGATCCAATTCTACAGAGGAATTATTGAGTCTGTCATTTGCACCTCTATAACTGTCTGGTTCGGTTCTGCAACCCAACAAGAAAAACACAGACTTCAGAGGATAATTAGAACTGCAGAAAAAATAATTGCTACCAACCTGCCTTCCATTGAGGACCTGTATACTGCACGAATCAAGAAGAGGGCCGTGAAAATATTTGCAGACCCCTCGCATCCTGGACATAAACTGTTTCAACTCCTACCCTCAAAACCACGCTTTAGAGAACTGCACACCAGAACAACTAGACACAAGAACAGTTTTTCCCAAGGCCATCACTCTGCTAAACAAATAATTCCATCAACACTGTCAGACTATTTACTGAATCTGCACTACTATTAATCGTTTCATAGTTCCCATCACCAATCTCTTTCCACTTATGACTGTATGACTATAACTTGTTGCTGGCAATCCTTATGATTTATATTGATATATTGACCATCAATTGTGTTGTAAATGTCGTACCTTGATGAACGTATCTTTTCTTTTATGTACACTGAGAGCATATGCACCAAGACAAATTCCTTGTGTGTCCAATCACACTTGGCCAATAAATTCTATTCTATTCTATTCTATTCTATTCTATTCTATTCTATTCTATTCTATTCTATTCTATTCTATTCTATTCTATTCTATTCTATTCTGGAAAAAGAATCTTGTAAGTTTAAGGAACTTAAAGGTAAAGGCAAAGATAAAGGTTCCCCTTACACATATGTGCTAGTCGTTCCCAACTCTAGGGGATGGTGCTCATCTCCGTTTCAAAGCTGAGGAGCCAGCGCTGTCTGAAGATGTCTCCATGGTCATGTGGCCGGCATGACTCAATGCCAAAGGTGCATGGAATGCTGTTACCTTCCTATTTTTTCTACTTGCATTTTTTACGTGCTTTTGAATTGCTCGGTTGGCAGAAGCTGGGACAAGTAACGAGAGCTCACCTCATTATGTGGCACTAGAGATTTGAACCGCTGAACTGCCGACTTTTCAATTGACAAGCTCAGCATCTTAGCCATTGAGCCACCACGTCCCTTTAGGAACTTACTGAGGTTTAAATATACATGAAGGTGATCTGACACAGAGCTACTACAGAAATGCAACTTGATGTATGCATTCAAGTCATGTATTGTACACATGTTTGGAATATTGCGTACAATTCTGGTTACTGTGATATAAAAAAGATTCTAAGGCCCTAGAGAAGAGTTGCAGAGAAGAGCAACCAAGATGTCAAGGGGTTTGGAAGTTAATGTGGATGATAAATGATTGAGGAAATTAGGTAAGTCTAGTCTAACAAAGAGAAGGACTAGGGGTGACATGATAGCTGTCTTTCAATATTTGACAGGCTGTCACAGAGACGACGAGGTCAACCAATTTTCCAAAGCACCTATTGGCAAGACAAGAAGTAACAAATGGAAGGGAGATCCAATAAAGATCTCTCTCTTAACAAAGAGCGATCCAGTCTAGAACTAAGGAGAAATTTCTGACTGAGAACCATTAATCAGTGGAAGGGCTTATCTCCAAAAAGTTAGGGGTTCTTCATTACTTGAGGTTTTCAAGAACAGACTGGACAACAATTTGTCCAGAATAGTATGAGGTCTCCTGCTTCAAGAGGGGGTTGACTAAAAGATCTTAAAAGCCCATTCCAACCCTCTTGTTCTAAGTTCTTTCAAAAAAAAAATATTGCAGAATGGAAAGGTAGACAAATTCCATTTTATTATTTCTTTTCTAAGAGACCACCTGAGTTATTTAGAAACTGACTAATTCATGTTAATTAAATTATTTAATCCCCCCATATCCTCACCAGTAATAGTCATCACAATAACCCAGTAGAAATTTCACAGTTGATAGGCGATTGCTTGAGACATTGTTTTTGTCCCAAGAATCCAACAACAAACAGCTTTTCTGATCCAGAATTTTAATTTTTCTGCCTATTGTGTGAAATAATTAATGATATGCATGTCTTCCTGTACTTATCCAAAGCGTTAAAGAGGGCATTGGTGTCTTTTAAATTGTGATAAGTTGGTGTAAAATAGTACTTAAGAAGTTGGATCCAGTTGGTAGTCAGTTCCTCTTTGGAGAAGTCTTGTTTCCAGTAACTTTGAAAGCATCCTCAGTCTGCCTTCTGCTTAACAAGCCAAAGATTGGACAACCATTTGTCTGGGATGGTGTAAGGATTCCTGCTTTGGGGAAGGGGTTGGACTAGAACAGGGGTCTCCAACCTTGGTCCCTTTAAGACTTGTGGACTTCAACTCCCAGAGCCCCTCAGCCAGCTTTGCTGGCTGAGGAACTCTGGGAGTTGAAGTCCACAAGTCTTAAAGGGACCAAGGTTGGAGACCCCTGGACTAGAAGACTTCGAGTTCCCTTCCAGCCCTATGATTCTATTATTCACTTCCATATAGCAATTAAAGTCCTAACTTCGATCTTCCTTTTTAGGAAAGAACACTGGGAGATTGATCAGCTAGCAGTTACAAGGAGACCTAGAGGATTTTATGGACCCTTGGCAGCCTGGACTCAGCCTGAGTCTAGAAGCAAAACTATAAGTTGCTGTCATGTATGACTTGTGCTAGGACTTGGATGGAGGTAGCATGATCTGTCAGACCCCCCACAAGCAATGTCAAATCATGCACCTGCTTATCCAGGCCCTGTCCATAGCAGGTGCTTTCTCAGGTATGAAAACCAAACAGATTACAGCAAAAGAAATAAAGCTTTGTATGAGTTTTGTTCTCTGCCAATGCTCTGAAATTTTCATTTCAGATTTCCTTTGGGGTTTACTGGTGATTTGTAATTTGACATGCATTACAAAATATTATTATCCCTTGGGGGAAATTCACATAAGTGTAATTACCAAAGTAATGCAGGTACCTCTTCTTAATTTGATCAGTAACAGAGATATGGGTAGAATGTTAATCAAACGTTCTTGCTTGCAGTAGTTCCACTGTGGTCTTCCAGCAGAACGCCCAAAGGTGATTTTTCAAGAGGCAACTGGACGTTCTTGTTTTTCTTTGAAGACATTTCGCTTCTCGTCCAAGAAGCTTCTTCAGCTCTGACTGGATGGTGGGGAAAGGAAGGATTTATAAAACTAAGGAGGAATTTCCTGACAGTAAGAAAAATTAACCAGTGGAATGGCTTGCCTCCAGAAGTTATAGGCACCCCAACACTGGAGGTTCTCAAAAAGAAATAGGATGTCATTTGTCCAGAATAGTCTAAGTTCTCCTGCTTGTGCAGAGGGTTGGACTAAAAGACTTCTGGGGTCCCTTCCAACTCTCTTATTTTCCAAAGCAACTGAAGGCTGACCAGAAGCAAGGGGTGGAAACTAATAAAGGAGAAAACTAACTAGAAATAAGGAAAAAATTTCCTGACAGTTAGAACAGTTAACCAGTGGAATGGCTTGCCTTCAGTAGTTGTGGATGCTCCATCACTGGAAGTTTTTAAGAAGAGAGTGGACAACCACTTGTCAGAAAAGATATAGGTTCTCCTGTGTAAGCAGGGGGTTGGACTAGAAGACCTCCAGGGTCCCTTCCAACCCTGTTATTCCATGATTCTGTAAGGATAAGAAGTGAAACGTCTTCAAAGAAAAATCAGAAAGTCCAGTTGCCTCTTGAAAAAGCACCTGTGGGACCACCACGACCTCCTGGATGACTGAAAATCTCCATAGACTTCCAGCAGAATTCTTTTTTTCAGAGCAAAAATGGAGCTTCGGCGATACCATTTGTTTAAGTTACTGAAATAAATGTGAATGGAGAAGTTTTATTTCTCCTCTAACTTCTACTTTTGGAGATGTAGTGAGGCATGCTGCTGTAATGATTAAAGTACTGCGTTGATGCTGGAGAGACCCAGGTTGAGGCACACCTTCAACCATGGAAACTCATTGGGGTATGTGGGGTTAGCTCTCAATTTGTCTTGCTTCATGAAAAGCTTGTTACGGCATGAGAAAAGGTAACACTGTGCGTTCTTATGTTTTAGAGAAATGCCAGATCTACATTCAATATAAAAACAGGTAAACATCCAATATGTTGAAATATATGATTGGTCACTCTTTTCTGTTAGCGATACTTACAATTTATAATCTTGACTATCGGCATGAGAATCATAAAAAAAAAAAACCCACCCTACAATGTGTCACCATTAGTTATGCAAGCCACAACTTGACAGCAGAAATAGTTTTCAACTTGGAACAAAGAAAATATCTGGTCAGGTTAATCTCCAATAACAATTTGCCCAGGATAGTCAAAGATATTGAATTGCATTAGAGATTAAGTTGGTCTTTTCCAGTCTGGTGCCTTCTAGAAGTATTGGATCTCATAATCCTATCTCATAATCACCCCGGTTATCACGGTCATTAGCACATCTGGAGAACATCAGCTTGGGTTAGGATGGACTTAATAAAAGGATGAAATATGGTTTTCAGCTTCAAATCCTTGGATGTAAGCATCTCAGTGGTTCCAGGCAGGAATGTCAGTTGAGCAAAGTTTCTCTCGCTGAACCAATTGTAAATAATTGGCAGTTCCATTCCCTGTCTGTCTCAAGCAGAATTTTTTCCCCCGCATTAGATCTCATTCATTATTCATTCCTAATGAAGTGTTTGCTCAAATTGCCCTCCTCTTAGCCTTTACCACAAGGACCAATTCTCAGTACGGCACTGTTGGGTTTTTACCTCTGAATATATTGAACCTTATTACATACCATTTTGCTCTGAGCCTGGTTTCGTTTTTCATTTTTTGCATTACTTATTTACAAAACAACAACAAACAACAACAACAACCCACCAAACCCCAGAATCATTGTATCACCATTGCCCATTTTGTTAAATAGAGGGTGACACATTCAACAGCCATTAAAACCAGCTTTCAATAAGAAGAGAAGAAAAAGCAGCTGATTATTTTGGTAATTTATTTTCATGAGAACCAGATGGGAGCATTTTTAATCAGGCTGATTTGACAGTTATGGCCACAGTGGAATAATACATACGCTCATAAATATAATGGCTTAATAATTTGACCAGAGCTAACTGCTACTGACTGGCTGAATTCTGAAACAACCATGAATGCGAACTCTGAACCTTTACTGCAGTTTCCTTCAAGTTACTACTATCCAAAGTTATTCTTCTCTCCAAATCTCACAGCTGGAATGGGACCTCTGAGAACGGCAATCTCTAAACATTTTGGGGACACCAAGTCTGGAAAAGCTGTTGGGGGAAAGCAAGGAGAATTGCAAATTCTCTTGCAAACTTCTCGCAAGGATTCATTCCCTTCCTTTCTGTCTATAAGTAAGGAATCGTAAATTAAACTGATTAGAAGTAATTTTATATGTCTTTCTTGGTTCTTGGGGCCTGACATCAATTTTGTCACACTAAAGCAACTATTTGCATCACTATAGATATATTCTGAGAATTGCTAAGGAGGAGCCTTCTTAACTCTCTTTCTCCTGACCGAACTAGCTAAGCTTCACTGTCCCTTTGTCCTCTGGAACACAGCCCCTCCCTTCTGGGAATCCAGACTGCATTCTACCACAGGAAGGATTGGTTTGAGATTTTTAAGAGGCCATGGATGGACATTAGGAGCCCCAACAGAAGAGAGTATCTGTAGCTCAGGTACTTGAACTGTTGTGAAATTCTTGATGCTCTCTGAGCTTGGTTGTTTACTTGCAGACATTTCACTACCCAGCTAGGTAATGTTATCAGTGCTGCTGATGTTAGCACATAACACAACTTCATCGCATGGAATAACAATGACACTTAACAATTAGGAGCCCCTGAAAATTAGGCTAGATTAGGATCTAGGAATTAGGATGTTAAAAAATTAGGCCAGACCACAACATCTACAATTACAAAAGCTTTAATCATGGTGGAAGAGAGTACAGGCAAGACTTGGTCTAAGAACAGAGGAAGCTATAAGAGCTCAAGGTAGACTGCAATGAAGTGCAGTACCACTAAATTTGGAGGTGGGCAACCTTTGGATGCTGCAGGCCATATTCTCCCAAGGGCTGCTTAGAGTCGCTCAGACTGAAGCCGCGCAAAAACCTGTTCAGGAAAAAACCGGGCAGAACACAGCAAACAAATAAACAAACCAGCTCCATATTGAGTAAATCAAGCATATTAACAAGAGAGTTTTGCAAAGTTTTGAAGGGATGATTTGATTCAAAGGAGATTCCATCGATTCAGGGTATTGAAGCTGATCACATGCCTTTGCCTCTGTAGAGTGTTTAACATTGCTGCAGCTTTTCTTCTCCCATGTTTCTAACTGCCTTCTCTTTTCCCCTGTTTTTTTTTTTTTTTTAGAAAGCCTGAAACATCTGATCAAGAGGATTACAGAAGAAAGCTGCGAAATCTAGCCTCTTCTGGACCATCGAAGAAAGCAAGCTCATGATCATCGTGAGGAATGGAAATGTCAAAATAATAACTGACAGTGAAGAGATTGAATATGTGCAATGCTTCACTTTCATAGGATTGCAGACTGATCAGAATAATGAATGCCATTCAGAAATAAAGTGATAAATTGCACTGGGTCACACAGCAATGATGAGCCTGAATAGAGAATTAAAAAGCACGGGATATTAGCCTACTGCAGACCAATTATCCAAGTATTATCCTGTTTCCCATAGCTCCTATGATTGTGACAGTTAGAGCATGAAAAAGCTAGACAGGAAGAAAATCAACTTGGTCAAACTGTGGTGTTGGGGGAAAGCTATTGAGCGTTCCTTGTGGAGCAAAAGTGACAATCAACCAACTACTGCAGTGTATAAAACCAGATATATCCCTGGAAGACAAACATCACAAAATTCTGCCTTACTTATTTCAGCCATGCCATGCAATCCATTATTCTATGTTCAAACACACTGGGAAAGGCAGTTAAGCTCGGAATGATTGCTGTTAAAAGAAAATGAGACAACCAAAAGAATATGGTAGCTGGACATTATCAAAGCTGACACCAGCCAGAGCTTTAAAAAAATTGAACGAAGCCATACAAGATCAGAAAATGTGGAGAGAACTGGTCCATAGAACAATTGAGAATTGGACATAATTGTATTATGGGCCTAGTGGCTCAGACTGCTAAGACAGTCTGTTATTAACACAGCTGCTTGCAATTACTGCAGGTTGAAATCCCACCAGGCCCAAGGTTGACTCAGCCTTCCATCCTTTATAAGGTAGGTAAAATGAGGACCCAGATTGTTGGGGGCAATAAGTTGACTTTGTATATAATATACAAATGGATGAAGACTATTGCTTAACATAGTGTAAGCCGCCCTGAGTCTTCGGAGAAGGGCGGGATATAAATGCAAATAAAAATAATAATATTTGAATAGATAGCTCCTTCTCCTAAAATTTAGGTAGGCAAGTTTGTTTGAAGTACGGAAGAGAGAGAGAAAGACTCAGAATTGTCTTTTTTATTTGGATGGGGTTTTTTTCTTGGATGATTCTCTATCAGTAAATGGTGTGTTTTTTTTCTTCCTGCAGTGGCCAACTGCATGCTTTCTACAAGTTGAGAAGAAGGATATTTAATTTTTGCTCAGAGGACTCTTGTCTCAATTTTTTTTAACCATTGCCCAGTTATATATGAAATACATTTGCACAAGTGCACACACTATTTTGTCATCAAATGAGGCATGGGAAAAGTGATTAAAGGTGGAATTTAAAAGGTAAATAGTTCTCTTCAACTCAGTATAGTTGAGTGCAAATTATTTAAACACAATTGCATAGCTGCCATGTGATGAATTCGTAGCATACCAGCATCTGGAATGTATCAGAGGCATGGCTCACATGATTAACTCCTGACCATTATATATATAAAGTAGGTTTCTTAGTAAGTTTACCCAAGCTGATAAAGGCAGATAAGCACCAACAGGTTGAACTGGGTTTGGAAGTCGACAGATAGCCAATGCTCCTTTTTCAGTGTTTACCTTTTGAGAACTAGTTCTTCTTCTGGATAGAAAGAGGCACCCATCTCAGGTGGCACAGGGAAATCATGGTGTATCCATCTCGTTGCTCCTTCTAATTTCTTCCCTGGTTCTTTCCTTCTGTTAGTGGAGGATAAGGCTGTATATGTTTCCTAACTTGGTCTATACCAGGGGTGTCAAACTCAAGGCCCAGGATCTGGTCCATTGGGTGCTTAGATCTGGTCCGTGGGGCCACCCTGAAAACAATGAAGAACCGGCCTGTGGTGCCTCTGCCAGTGAAAACAGAGCATGGGAGGGCCACACATGGCCCGTCTGTGCTCCGTTTTCAGCTGCAACAGCCTCCTGCCAATGAAAACAAAGGCCAGGCGGGGCCTCCCCAAGCTTCATTCTCACTGGCAGAGGGCTGCAGGAGGCCATCATGGTCAAAAACGGAGCCTTGATGAGTGATGTCGAGCTGGCCAGACCCCCAGCACACCCCAAGCCCCCCCAAGGTCGGACACAACTCTGATGCAATCCTCAATGAAATCGAGTTTGACACCTGTGGTCTACACTCTCTAAATGATTCTGTTGTTCTCAGCAGAGGTGGGTTTCAGCAGGTTCTGACCAATTCTGGAGAACCGGTAGCAGAAATTTTGAGCAGAACTGGTAAATACCACCCCTGACTGGCCCCACCCCCATCTGTTCTCTGCCTCCCATGTCCCAGCTGATCGGGAGGAAATGGGTATTTTGCAGTGACCTTCCCCTGGATTGGGGAGGGAATGGAGATTTTACAGTATCCTTCGCCTGCCACGCCCAGCATACTATGCCATGCCCACCAAGCCCCACCCACAGAACCGGTAGTAAAAAAAATTGAAACCCACCACTGGTTCTCAGGTATGGTCAAGGAGTACCTCAACTTAAGTACTGATATCAACAGGTAGGCTAGTGCATTGGGAAGGTGATTCTTGTCTGCCAGTCTCTTGAATTAGCCCGTGTATTTTCTCCTTCAAGTTTATGAACTGCTAAGAGTTTACAACTTGCTGATAATATAGCAACAAGCAGCTCAGGCGGCCAGTTTGAATCACAGTTATCTACCAATCCGGATTTCTGTCTGTATATTCTCCTAATCTTTCCTCTTAGATGCTGCCCCTTTGCCCTTCTTTGCTGTTCCTTCACTGATCTCTTGTTTGTGTTCACAGAAACCTGAAAAAGAGAAGGAGAGGAAAAGAGAAAAGCAATTAGAAACATGGGAGAATGGAAGAGGAAGTGCTCGGATTATAATACGTTGTCCACGAAATGAAAGCCATAACGTGAAACCAGGTACCTCAGTGCTTTAAGTGGAATTGAAGAAGTTAAAAAAATCACACTGCCATTTTTGAATGATGTGCTGATTAAAAATGCAAAAACTCAAGAAATGCAGCTGGATAAATGAAAACAGCCCAGATGGTCTTATAACAAACTTCTGGCAGAACACGGGGTAGAAATATTCTTGCATATTTTATTTTGCAGTTCTGTATACTGTTGCACTAGATCCTGCCAATGAATGCTCAGATAGAAATGCAAAACAAAGGCGCTCTCTGTGTTTTGGAGCATTATGTTCCTGAAGTATCTCTTCTAGGGGAAAAAGGTCTTTAATGCCCTCTACCAATTGCCCTTAGTTTCGATCACATTTCCTCAGAATGATATGGTCTCTTCTTTGCCATTCAGTAATATATGTTCTGACCCAGGCTTCTGTAGAAAGCATGAAGCAAAGTCTTAATCCCAGTATAACCACTTTTATTAACATGGCTGTGAATTCCGTTCATTCACAGTCAACAAGGCTTTGGCAAACAGTCTTTCAGAGGAATGTTTATCAACCCCCACACCTTATCTCACTTGAAACACTGCCAGAAAACTAATTTCCAAATGCAGAGCAAGGCCAAACTTGGCACCGAGACTATTAGAGTCACGAACAGAACTTTCCAATCTTGAAACAAGATGAACTAATTGCTTCCTACAAAAGCCCACACCCCATTTGCTCCTCTTTTATGTCCTATGGGAGGGGCCAATCATCTCCAAGGCCTTACTCCTGAGTCTACCCTGCTTTCTTAATTGTTCTTGTCCTCTGACAGCTATGCGCATCTGGATACCAGGAACGGACTCCAGCTGTTCTTCTGCCTTGCTGCTGTCTAACTCCCTCTCTGCCTCCAATGCAGAGCCCTCGTCCAAGCTTTCCCCAGCCCCCAGGACTGGCCCACGTTCCTCCCCAACCTCCTCACTGTCCAAATCTGCTACCAGCTCTGTCACAGCAATATGAAGAAAGCAGCTGGTTTAAATACAGCTACCAGAATTCTTGCTCCTTTGGCTGGCTCCCTGGGAACTCAAAGTGAGTTCATTTGCCAAATGGCCAGGCTAATGTGGAGATCAGATCATGGCTGCCCAATGTTCTTTGCACTTCTCTGAATTTGATTGTATACTTTGATTTTTTAAAAATCAAAATCTGCTTTCATCATGTGAACAGCATCATTCTGTTATTTGAGAAAGAAGGTTCAAAATTCTTAACATTGATTTTTGTACTTTTTGGGAAAAAATCATATTTAAAGTGGAAATGGTTAGAAAAACAATCAAAATACGGTAACATGTGCTGGATGTACATTAGTGCTTAAAACTGTTCACACATCATAAATAACCCGGTAATATAATATAAATAACATAAATAACCTGGTAATCAAATTAATGCATTTTTCCTGGTTTGCAGAATACATGGAATGCTAAATTACTGTATCATACTGTCGTAATATTACACTAATACACACACATACAGCTAATCAGGTTAAAGATAATTAAGAGTTATATTGTGCAAATGAAACTGTCAAGTCTAGCTGGTCTGAACACTATTCTAAACACTTCATAAAAACTACAGTTCTAATTCTTTTTTTTTAATTTTCAAAAAATCTTTATTACAGTTATATTAAAATATTATATTTAATTTATATTAAAATACAAATACAGCTGTAACAAGAATACACCTATAATAATTGTACAATTGAACGTCGTTCTGACAGTTGAATTCTAATTCTAACCAATTTAATTTTGTCCACTTTTAGTGTCAGATTTAAAAAGCATGCACCATCCTTCTATCTTTGCTTTGTACTTTAATTCTAGGATTATTTTATTATGTTATTTATTGTCACATTTTTGAACTGTCCATCTCTCTCAGACAAATTAGAGTCAGAAATATATATATATAAATTTACTTTATTGAAATATGTATAATTGACCTTAGTCAGTCTGAAAGAATCATAAAGAATATATTATGATATTATATTCTTGCAGGCCAACTGAGTAACAATACAGGTGGACCTCCTTAAGGATCACTCATTCAATGACTGTTCGAACTTATGATAGTATTGAACAAGTGATAGATACAACTGGTCTTCATAATTATGTCGGTCATGGGGCCCTGTGGTCATGTGATCATGATCTAGGTCAGGGGTGTCAAACTGGCGGCCTGCAGGCTGGGTGCGTCTCACGCAGGCCGTGCCCTCTCTAGCTCTGTGAATGGGAAACACATTGCAAAGCATTACGTGATGGCAACGTGACGCCACCAGTTTGACATCCGTGCTCTAGGTGGTTGGCACCTGGCTTGCCTCAGGTTCTCTAAGATATCTGATTGCCATTTGTGACTTTTTTTGCTGGCTTCCAACAAACAAAGTCAATGGAGAAACCAATGGAAAATCACAAATGGTGACCACATAATGTTCTCACTTAATAACCTGCAATGATTCACTTAATGATAGCAAACAGAAGTGCCAGATTTTCTGTTGCTAATCAGCACAGTCATGTGATGTCACACTGTACGACTAAGTCACTTAGTTATGGAAAGTTTGGTCCCAATTATCATAGTTAAATGTACTTGATCATAGGCATGACATGTCAGTCAATTCCCCCAACACACTATAACCTATTATATTTACAAATTTATGCACTGTGTTGGATTTCATATGTGAATAGGATCATCTTTGACACCCAAACTAGGAACATTCAGTTTATTAGCAATCATGGAACAGCCACTGATTCTGGAACTACTTCAGGGCTCAGTACTTTTGGTAGTAACCAGGTAGTAGAGTTGCATGTCCACCCATGGTGGGCAACATCTTCTCTCTGTGCTCTTAGCTGGTAAATGTGACATGTTCCAGAGAAGATTACTCAATTTATTTGATCTGTTTGTCCAGAACACTTGAATATACTTAGGAGCAGCACTCCTGGTGTTTGCTTTGTCATGTGTACTTCGTTGTAATTTTGTTCTGTTCCAGTGCCTTCAGTCTTGACTCTTGTTAATTGTCTGGAGAGGTTCCTGCAGTTTTCTTGGCCACGTGTGCAGAAGTGGCCTGACCTGCCTTCTTCTCACGGCTGAGAAAGTGGGAATGGCTCAAGTTCACCCAGCTGGTTTCATGTCTAAAACAGGAGTGAACTCACAATCTCCTAGTTTCTAGCCTAATAATGCCAAAGTAGCTCTTTGTATTGTAATATGCAAATAAAAAACCGAGCCTTTAGATTCAATGTGATTCTTTTTCCAGACCGTTTTAGAAGTACTCTTGAAACTTTGAATATTCTGAAGCCAGTATGCTTATAACTGGGACATACAGTGATAATATGGTAGGCCCCATTATGTTCTTTTTCATACATATCTTGAAGTGCTCAGTTAGAAACTTCAATCCTTTGCTGCTCACGAAATCTTCAGGATACCTGTTCTTATTAAGAATTATCTCAACACAGTCCATGTACAGTATTTGTGACTGCTGTCCATTTTGAACATGCATCTCAGATAGCTAAAATGTTGTGTCCATAAATGGTTCTGCAAAGTCTATGTGAATTATTGGCTGTGACATGGCAAGCTATTCCCAAAGATGAAGTTGCACTGATTTGGCATCTTTTGGATTTGTTGGAAATCTAAGCAATTAATTTCAAGCTATTTGATTTGTTGGCTCCAGCCACGAAACAAAACTATGAGCTAATGCCTTCATCTGTACTTCTGTGAGCTCTTCCAATAACCATGCTGTCAAGTGGAACGGTATGCTCACTCTCGGTCTCCATAGAATACAAATTGCTATTAAGTTTAACTTCATCATGGTGCTTATAAAACTCTATCAACTGAGAACTCTGCTATGCATTCCAGCAATCCAGCGGGTGGTTGTACAAGTTTGAGACATAATGGATCTCTCCTAGGTTCTTTTTGAAGCTGTAATTCAATAATTGGAGACACAAGTTTTCAAGACAGCGAAAATATAGGGGACCCAATTTAACCTTTTCACTCAAAAAGGCCAATTTCAAAATTATATTTTCCGCTGACCAAATCAATGACTCAACTCCATCTTTTCAGGTCCGCCACAAAACCTGTTGCCTTCACCACATCAAACTGTGCCAGTGGCAAGCTTTGCCAGTGCTGGTTGAGAAAGGTTTTTTTCTTCCTCACAGAATAGAAATCAGAGACTTCCTTATGAAATGGAGATCTAATTTGAAATGGAATTTGAGATTTGTGAAACCTGAGCAGATCCGTTCCTCCTGAAATTAGAGGGTTAGCTATCAATGGGCTACTGTTAAGCCTCCATGCTCCAGTTTTAATTTTCAGCTCAGTTAACATATAATAAAAAGTATCATTGTTGCAGGGTGCATTTATGAATTCAAGATATTAGACTGAAAGAGAAAGTGCATATAATAGTCAATTTCTGAACTTTCTGCTAAAAGATAGCCAAAGAAGTTTTGCAAGTACAATTTACATCCTGAAAGTACCTTATATCCTATGGTGGACAACCAACCTTCCTTCCTTCCTTCCTTCCTTCCTTCCTTCCTTCCTTCCTTCCTTCCTTCCTTCCTTCCTTCCTTCCTTCCTTCCTTCCTTCCTTCCTTTCCTTTCCTTTCCTTTCCTTTCCTCCTTCCTCTCTCCCCCCTCCCTCCCACCTCTCTCTAACAATCTGTTGCAACTAGCATTTTAAACAACTTTTTGAATTCCAACTTTCAGCATCAGAGCGATTGTCTGTAATGTATATGCATACAGTACATGTGTGTATAACTTGTGTGCTACTCTGCTACTCTACTCTGAACTCTCCCCTATGTCTTAATTCTAATGTTAAGAAAGGGCTTTCAGAGATTAGTGGCCATTCTTTCTTCCTGTCTCTTGTCTCTGACCGGCAGTTTCTTGGCTTCTTCTTTTGATCTTCTTATCTGCCACGTTCTTCTAAAACTCTGAATCCTGTGTATTGGTTTCTAATTTTCTTCTGGCATTACGGGCCTTCTGGTCTTCAGCACAATTCTTTTGATAATGCCAAGCAAATCTCTTCAGCACTGCAAACACTGCCCTGTCCAACTTAGATTTGCCACCCTACGCTATTCTTTACCAAATTCAACAATCCATCTTCCACAGCCATTTAGTGTCTACATCCTTCTCCTCCTTTCAATGTTAATTTTCATTAAAGATAACAAGAATAACAGTTTTTTTAAAAAAAGCAAGAAGACAAACGATAACAGCCTAAAGTAAATAGTCAAGAGGTTTACAAGTTTCACACCATTAAATAAAGTATATGTTCTCAGAATTGCAATAACAATAAAATAGCGCTTAGACTTATATACTGCTGCACAGTGCTTTACAGCCCTCTCTAAGCAGTTTACAAAGTCGGCCTATTTCCCCCCAACAACCTGGGTCCTCCTTTTACCCACCTCGGAAGGATGGAAGGCTAAGTCAACCCTGAGCCGGTGAGACTCAAACTGCTAAACTCCTGGCAGTCAGCAGTCAGCAGAAGTAGCCTGCAATACTTCATTCTAACCACTGTGCCACCAGGAATAACAATTTAGTTCTACATATTTGAATACTTTCTCATTTTAAAACTACAAATCATTATTAAAACCAGGCTACCATTTGAAAAATATATTCATCTTAATCCTCAGCCATTGCTTCCATTTTAAATCTTCCTTCCTAGATTTCTCTTGACAATTCACAAAACTCTGTCTCTAATGCCAGTGTGACCCAGCCCATTTGCTGCCCATCTTCCTTTCCCAGGAGAACTATTCTCTATGAGAATCCCAAATATTATCTAATTTCAGCTCTTCATCAGTGAAGTGGGCACCAACTGGTGTGTTTTGATGTTTGTGTGTATATGTGCATAGTGCAACCAACAAGCCAAATATTCGAGAAGATGTTGAGACGACTTGATGGATGTTAGAATATTAAAGTGTTACATTTTTACTAAGATGTTTATCGATAGCTTATAATGACTCTCAACTATAATCCCAATATTTTGATTGGACAAAAGATATATACACATGCATGACTTTGAAAAAGTTTAATTTCCCCATTACTGTATGTTTCAGTCAGAGATTTTAGCTATATGGTTTAGCTTTATCACATTCTTGATCCTTATTTAATGTGGAATAGTCATTTTTTTTTTGCATTTTCTGTTTGTCGCATATAATAAAGTAAATAAAGCATTATCTGATTAAATTATTATGGAGGTGCTTGGCACCATGGTTTGGAATATTATGATGACCAATTGATTTTTTATTCTCGTCCAAGTTTTTGAATTATTTTGTTATTTTATAACCAATGAATGTAGATGTTTAATGAGGACAGAGCTGTGCAAACTTGGTTACTCATTAATTTATGAAAGATATCAAGGAAAATGGAAAGATCCTTTTCCCCCACTCCCTCGTAAAATCGTGATTACTCAATAAGGTAGATAGGCAATAGAATCTCCATAGGGAAAAATACTATCATTAGAGATGATCGTGGTCTTCACTCTGGATGGGTTTAAAAAGAGAATTACGGAAAAAATATATGATAGATCCATCAGTCTGAGTCTGTTTGCTACAATAGCTATTAATCAAGATATGGGAAATGATGTCTGGGTAAACAACCTTCAATGTCACTTTATTATTGGAAAGGACAAAATTCAGATACAGAATTCCTGGAAGCATCTGGCTGGAGTTGTTAAACTAGAATCCAACTCAATGCATCTTTGTTTGAAACAAACTTGGAGTAATTGGGTTTCTTATGTTCAAATCCTAATTGCCTGCCCCTCCCTCTCTCTCTCTCCCTCCCTCCCCCCTCTCTTTCTACAGGACTGGATGACATTCATTTTACTTACTGTTGCTTCCCCAGTCTGCTGCTATCCAGGATTGGATTGGAACAGAAACTCCAAGACTTCCCTAGCTACAGGTTGAACAAAAAGAAGAGAACAACCTTTGCGTTGCACAGGGCCACACATGTGGCTTTTAGAGGCGCATGGGCCACCATGGATGGGGCCATGACAGGCATGGGTGTGAGGTTCTCGTATCAATGGATGGGATATTTTTCTTCTGTATATGCATGTGTGCTACTGCTGTTGTTGAGATGTTTTTATTTAGTTGGCCCTTAAATGGTATTTAAACTATATTGGGGCTTCCATTAGTTTCCTATTGCAAAACGATGGGAAATAATTTCAACCACAATTTAAACAATTGTGGTTGGAGAAGGAAGTCCAGGGCTTGCCAAAACAGAAGTATTTATGAATCATGTGTGGCTCTAAACTCACAGATTGCCAGTTTCAGAAGCAACACTGGTTTATTAAATTTGACATGGCTCCATTCTAGCATTATATGAATTTTGTTCTGCTTTCTCTCTGAACAAAATTCTATGCAATGCACATGACTTTCTCTGCCCCTTTTTTTCTTAATCGTCATCTTTCCTTGCTTTGTTACAATCTGCTGTTCTAGCAGATGTTTCATTTCCAGAATATGTTTCCATTGGAAAGATATATTGGTATATGATAGCAGGAAGCTCTGATGGCACAATTTTGATTGAACAGAAACATCATAGTATATTCCATGAAGATGTGTGTTGAACTGTACAATTGTTAACATCATTCAACCTCCTATTTGGAACTAACTATTTTTATTTCTCATATTAATGGACTGAACAAAAGCAGAAAACCAGAGTGAGCTTCAGAAGAAAACATGAGAAATGTATTCTCTATCTTTCCTTAAAGAGAAAAAACCTGTTTTTTAAAGCTGTGGCATGGCATGATTATCCTGAAAGAACAGTCAACTGATGTTCCTTGTTCTCCAAAGTTTTGTTGTGACATAACAATGCTGTTATGGTTATTCTTGGCAAAATAGCAATAGCAGTAGCACTTAGACTTATATACCACTTCACAGTGCTTTACTTCTCTCTCTAAAAAGTTTACAGAGGCAGCATTTTGCCCCCAACAATCTGGATTCTCATTTTACTGACCTTGGAAGGATGGAAGGCTGAGACAACCTTGAGCCAGTCAGGATTGAACTGCTGGCAGTCAGAAGAATTAGCCTGCAATACTGCATTCTAAGCACTGTGACACCATGGCTCTAAATACCTATCCTGTTGGCCCATTAAATGTTCCCAAGCATCAGAGGTGGTATTCAGCTGGTTAGGACCGGTTCGGGCGAACTGGTAGTGGCAACCTTAGGGTGGGCCTGCCCGCCCCCGCCCCCTCCCAGGTGCAATCCCGTCCTATATCACTGTATTTTTGATGCCGCACGCATGCGTGGATGACGCAGGTGAGCAACTTGTCGTGTTTTGAGACATAGCACATATGTGCGGATGGTGCATGTTCACATTTCCAGTGCTGGGTGAACTGCACTGCACTACAGTATGTGAAACCAACCTCTGCCATGTATTGTAACTTTCAGTTATGAATAACTGCCACCATTTGAACTAACAACATACTTTTTTTTGTGGGGAGGGGAATAAAAGTAAAGGAAAGCTCTCAGATGTCTCAACTTTCAGATTAGGGACTGTCCACTGAAAATAACTCAAAGATTGCTTCTTAAATTTTTCACTTCCCACCCAACACATTTTTGTAATCCTGCAAAAAACACTTAAATCACACTGAGTTTGGCAGACAAAGGAAATCACTGAATATAATCATATCTCTGATAATTCTTTAACAAAAAATAACTGAATTGCGAACTGATTTTATATTAAAAATAAATAATATTGCTTGAAGGTCAGCCTCATTTTCTAAGGATCTGAAAATGATCAAAGTAATATGATTAAAACAAACAAACAAACCAAGCAACCCAAGGGAGGTGGGAGATTCTAGGATCTGAGTAAATTAAAATCAATTCTGCTTTTTAGTTAGTTGGAAGAAGGAATGACTAAATATAGAATTATGAAGCTCGCAAAAGAACAGGCCTGGCCAAAGAAGAGTCAAGAAGGCTTCAGCAAAATTTTGGCTCATTTTTCTGAGGTCTGTGAGAATGTCAACAAAAATTCGTGATTAGAGACGTTTTAAATACATTCAGTTGTTTTTGGACAGAATGTGATATAACTTGTGGTGAAAATCAGCCTTTCTGTCATTTTTTAAAAAGAGATTTTAAAAGAACATGAAGAAGCTTGTATCGATTCCTAAGAAACTTGACACCTTGTAATGTTTCCTCATAGGAACCTAGAGCAGGACTGTCAAACTCCCGGCCCGTGGGCCAGATACGTCACGCGCTGGCCATGCCCACACCCACTTTAGTGAAGAGGGAAAATGTCGAGATACATCACATGGCAACGCCATGACGCCACAAGTTTGACACCCCTGACCTAACGTGCCTAGCTTACAAATGTTATTGACTTTTTTCTGAAAAGAACCCCAAAAGCTTCAACTCTTTGAAGTTTGTCTCCATTAACATTGAAAGCAGAGTTCCAATTTTCCCAAATCATGGCCTAGATCAGAAGACCAAGGTTTAAAGGGACTTTCTGGAACAACTCAAGAGAAAATTGGCTCATTTCTGAACTATGAATCCAATCCTTCAAACCAATTCTGCTGAATCGAAGCTCCCTACTTTTCAAATGGCTAGCTTATTCTTTGCTATCTTGGTCAACATCCAGATTCAGAAAGAAATCAATCCAGAACCATCTTCTCCACCCCAGGGATATGAAAACCTTTTCAGAATAAACCCATTTCATTCCAGAATTTGGACTTCAAAGAAATTCTAGAGATAGTATGATCTTCTAAAGTGGAATACATTACTGTAGCGTGAATTCTTGGGCTCTATTAATGCTCGCTCAAAATATTTATTAAGTGTTGTATTTTTGGGGTTTTTTTTGGCTTTTGTTTTAATTTCCCAGAGCACAGTTCCCAAAGATATGCATGGACCATCTTCATCTTTAAATATAGATTTATTTAGCTTGGTCTTTTAGAGTGTTGTGTTCTTTGGGAATAAAGTTAGATAGTCTGAGAACGCAGAGCAATTTACTCTGATGTACAGTTAAATTATACAGCCCAGATTTTAAAGCTTTTCTTCCCCTCTTAAATCATTGACTGTATCTAATAAGGCTTTTTCTCTGCACTATCATTACTTGTTTTCAAAAACTTTTGCAATAAGAACTCTCCAAATTATGCCCCCTCAGCTAGCTCATCTGTTCAGGCAATAAGCAAATTTTTATTGCTTTTATGAATTAAAACTACTTTACATCCAATCACTTCCCAAACATCTGTAGTTGAATCAGTCCAGGGAGCTTTTGAAAAATCAATCAGTGGGGAACAGCTTTCACTTGGTGTGAGTGTGTGTCTCTGTGTTTTAAATTAATAAAGTATTTACACCTATTTGCTCCAGATGAAATGAGAGCAGGTCTTCTAGTATGGAATTCACCTGTGACACCGACAGCTCTGAAACACCTCTTGCAGCTGGCCATAAAGAGATTAATTGGGATTGTGGCCTGTTGGAGAGAAATAAGAGCTGCCACAAAGGCATGTGAATAAAACAAAATGACTGTGATCTGCTTCCTTAATGTTGCAGCGGGAAAGAGTAGCGTCATTTTAATCATGGACCTACTATGCTGGCATAATTTACTATCTGCATCCAGAATATTATGTGCTCGGCTCACTTGCTTATGAATGTCAAGGGGACTGAAATCATGCCCGCTGTCCCTGCCCCTTTCCCCCAGAAAACATCCATAGACTTTATCATGTAGGTCACTCACTACAACCCTGACTTTCCTACTTTGTTAACAGTAGAAGTCCCAGAATCCTGAGCAATCTTGGGGAAGCCTTATTTAAGAGGACAGGAGATACTTATAGTATCCATCAATTAGAATTGAGCTAGAAGGGACCTTAGAGACCTTAGTCCAACCCTTTGCTCAAGCAAGAGACCCTATACAAGTTGAGACAAGTGGCCGTTCAGTCTTCTCTTAAAAACCTCCAGTGATCCAGCATTTACAGCTTCTGAAGGCAAACTGTTCCACTGGTTAATTGTCCTCACTGTTAGGAAGTTTCTATTTAATTCCAGGTTGCTTCTCTCCTTAATTAGTTTCCATCCATTGCTTCTTGTCCGACCCTCTGATGCTTTGGAAAATAAATTGACCGCCTCCTCTATGTGGCAGCCCCTCAAATACTGGAATACTGCTATCATGTCACCCATTTTTCTTTTTTTCTCTAGACTAACCATACCCAGTTCCTGCAACCGTTCTTTATATGTTTTAGTCTCCAGGCCTTTAATCAATTTAGTTGCTCTTGTCTGCACTTTTTCCAAAGTCTCAACATCTTTTTTGTAATGTGCCGACCAAAACAAGTTTGTTCTAAAACAAAACAAGTTTGTATTCCTAACAATGAAATAAATTGCTTATGACAATAGTGGTTGAGACTACTGCTGGCTTAACACATCTAGCCCAGTGTAAACCAAATCAGACAGGCCTTTTGAGGTTGGCCTCATCCAGTTGCAAAAAGTTTGTAAGTCCTTTTATGAATGGATGTTGCAATTTGGGACAAAGTCAATAGAAGAAGGGTGGGTAGTGGTCAGAATTCTGGAGTAGGAAGAGTTCAAGGCCACCATAAAGTGGAGAAACTCACTGGTTGATTTGATCTAGTTGCCATCTCTCATCTTTAATTCCCTTACAGGGTTGTGTTGTGGAGTGAGGGTGGGGGAAAATATACACCATCTTGAAGGAATTGTGAGATATTTCAAAATTTTCAGCTTTAGGCCCTAGATCAGGGATGTCAAACTCGCAGCGTCATGCTGTTGTCACGTGATGTTTTGTGACTTTTTCCCCCTTTGCTAAACCAGGGGGTGGCGATGGCCAGCACGTGATGCATCCAACCCGCAGGCCGCGAGTTTGACACCCTGCCCTAGATCATGTGTGTCCAACCTTTTGGCTTGCTCAGCCACATTGAGTGAAGAGGATTTGTCTTGGGTCATATATAAATATATATAATATAGTTAAGGTATATAAATAACATATAATGTGAAAAGTTTATGATCTTGTATTACTAAATTGCATTACTAACTTTCCAAGGCAGCATGGGGCCTTTGGGCAGTGTGTTGGACATACATACCTGCCCTAGATCCTTTCATTATATACAAAGTAATAACTTAAAAATGATTCTGTTTCCCCTTCTTTTGAAAGGATGTGGATGACTTAAATTTATATTGATTTATATTGATATATTGATCATCAATTGTGTTGTAAATGTTGTACCTTGATGAACGTATCTTTTCTTTTATGTACACTGAGAGCATATGCACCAAGACAAATTCCTTGTGTGTCCAATCACACTTGGCCAATAAATTCTATTCTATTCTATTCTATTCTAAAGCAATATTTAATTCCCCACCTTTACCATAGCATCAGATTCCATAATAATAGAACTGCATGCAGCATTGATCTCTTTTCTTGTCCATTTTTGGTTTTAACTTTTTCTCATTAGTTGAAGTTGCTAAATAAATATTACAAGGCAATTTCAATTCACATGTCATATTAATTTTTTTAAATTACAAATACTTTTTATTTCTGGTGAGATTATTTGATTGTTTCTTCACAATCCTTGAGAAGACATTGGAATCTGATGTCATAAGCACATTTGTGCTTATGTTTGATGGGTGTTTCCTCAGATTATGTTTTAATATCAGTAACCCAGAGCTTAAATAAATAAACAAACTCAACACTGCCTGGGTTCTTTAAAACTAAGGTGTGTGTGTACCAAATCTACCTCAGGTGACTGGGAAAATAGTGAAATAGCTCATTAATGGGCTTTAAAAAAACAGAGAAGAGTAGAAAGCTTAGGAAATGGGGAAAATAATTTAAATGGTTCTGCTGGGAGCTGAATGAACATCTTCCCACTTACAAAGTAGGAATTAGAGCCGTCTGCAGACAACACTTGTAGAAAAGTAGAAAAAGTAGCTTTCAAAGAAGTTAGAAAGCAAAAAGGGGTACAAATGGATTAGTTATAAACTGCTTATTGCAGATGCATGTATGTGTATTTTTTGCTTTAATTTTGAACATATAGATTCAGTTCTAAGCCTCTGTGTGAGCATGCATCTTGCATGTGTGTATATAAGATATGTGTATATCTATATGTACATGTGTATATAGAATCACCCACCTGTTCACAAGAAGGGAAGCCATTGGTCATAGCTTTCCTGATAAAGATAGATGGATAGGCCTAGTGGCGTGAGAATTGTCCAATAGGAGGATGTGGCAGTCAGTAATCTGTTTAGTTGCAAGTTGTTGCTAAAGTAACTCAGTCCACACAGGATCTTTATTTTATGTTGGCTTAAAGTGAAGCCAGCATGAACATAAAATGTGAACAACTTAAAAAGGAAAATACAGATATAACCTCTGTATGCACTTTCGCCCACCCCTCTGGTACTAATTAGGATGTTCATGTTGATTAGAAACTCATGTGCAATCACACATACAAAGACAACATATATGCACATATTGCCTTTGTATGTGTGATTGTACATGAGTGTCTAATCAACATGAACATACATGGGTCCTTTATGAATGTGTGCATTTCTGCTCTCCCCTCATGTTGCAGCTCTCTGTGTTGGATGTACATCTATGAGTACAATACCCTCCATTGGGGGAATCGCATGACTAGGCAGGAGGAGGGGAGGGAGGCTTAGAATGGAACAATCCAGGGGTGAAATCTAAATATTTCCCCTACCGGTTCTGTGGGCGTGGCTTAATTGGTGGGCGTGGCTTGGTGGTCAGATGACTGGGTGGGCATGGCCAATAACAATAAATAATAACATGTTTTCTACAAGTAAGAGTACAAGTAAGGTTCTGCTGATGAAGAACTCAGGTGAGATCTCCAGAGGAGACTTTAATTTTTTTTTTTTAAAGTTTAAAGTCTCTGCCAATCTCAGCTGAGTGGCGGGATCCTCAAAGGGTTTTTTTTAACTTTTAAAGGTATGTTTTGGCTGAAACAAAACCGGCTTTTAAAAGTAAAAAAAAAACCCTCTGCAGATGGTACGGTTCAACAGAGGCAGGGGGGGCGGGGCCAGGGATTTTTGCTACTGGTCCTCCGAACCAGCAGCTGCCATCGCTACCGGATTGCGTGAGCCGGTCCAATCTGGGAACATTTCACCCCTGGAACAATCCTGAACTTTCGGCACTGTTGCCCAACTGAATTGTGGGGTGTAATCCAAACGCATCTGGAGGGCATCAGGTTGGGCAGGTTGCTCTAAAGTCTAGAGTGAAAGCAGCAGATGTTGAAGAAGGAGCAGAAGATGATTATGGCAGCAACAGCAGGTAGAATCTCACAATGGAGTACTTCTAAACAAAAACTCAAAAGTCTAATATACACCAGACTAAGGTCCTTGTCTACTATTGTTAACTCTTTAAACCATACTCATACTCAGGATTCCTTCTAATGCTCTCTGAGCAGAGAGCAAATAGGTGTGAGTACTTCTACAATCACACTTTATTTGGAGATATGACCTTGCCTTGCCCCGATCTGGCGGCATATCCTTACTCCAGCTTTTTCCTTTTGATTTTGTTCCAAGCAAATCCAACAGGTCTCTTGAATTCTAAAAAATCTGGTTATAAGATTCTTGTTTTACATTTCATATGAAAAAGCATTTCATCTCTGGATCCAAGCTACCAGAGAAGGGAAACATGTCTTCTTTTTGGAAAAGGCTAAGAAAGGGATGCCATGCTACTTAGTTGGATAATCAACTTGCCAGAAGTGACACACAAGGCGAAGGGGACAATAACGGCGTGTTCCATGGCATCCAATGCAAATGTATGCAAATGTCTTCATATTAGAATCATTGTTTAGTTGTCATCCTCACAAGGGGCACATGAAAGCCACATGACCTGATTTTGCACCTGCTGTTTAATTAAATTTACAAGGCAGACGTACTCTCCGCTCCTGGTGATATACAAATTCATTTTTATTACCATTGCTTCTCATTTACAAGTTAGTTGACTGCAGTGTTTCCCACCATTGGTGGCTGCCCAACTGCTCTTTGTTAAAGTGAAGATTAAAAACAGAAAACTGGTCACCGTTTGGGCATAAGAAGGATACGAAACGAAATGAAATGTATGCAAGTGATTTCCCTCTTCACCTTTATGAAAGGGGGAGGGGGGAATGAGGAAAGTGGAGAGAGAAAGGAAAAGGCGGGTTGGGTCTAATAAGACCTTTCCCTCTGTGCTGCAGGCATTTTAATGATGCACTTGGGTTATATGGTCAGTAGCTACAGTAAGACGTATCAGAACAAAGGAAGGTTTCAGCTATGTTAAGCAGCAGAGAAATGAGTAGAGCCTTCCTTAATTAATGCCATTCAAATAATGTTGAACAAGCTTCCATAATTCTCAAGCTGTCAAGTAAAAACTCTGAAGCAAGCATCTTTCAAAGTTCTATTTACTAGGATAGGTAAACTGGCACATGTGGGAAAAGCCGAATCTTAGAGGTCCGGGTTTTCCCTCAGTAAATCAAAGCCCCCCAAACCATCCCCTCACTCCTCAGTCAATCACATGCTCCAATTGCCAACTGTCCCATTTCGAGACAGCACTCCGACCACTCCTCCTCCAGATGCAGGATTGGCCTGACCTTGGCTGACAGGAAGAATGCTATTATGTCTAAAAACAACCCCTCTACTAAATCCCCCCTCCTACTTTCCCATACATGAGAAAGTGGCAGCACGGAAGCTTCCAGCCTAATATGTCTTCCAAAGCTGACACAAGCAGCATTCCCTTGGTGTCTGATTTTTTTATTTATTTATTTTTATTTGTCACAACAATATATATAAGCATCACACAAAAAGATTATATAGTATATAAAAATATATATGAGGGAATATTAGGAGGTATAAGCATATATATGTATGTATGTATGTATGTATGTATGTATGTATGTATGTATATATATATGTCTTTGGTTATTCGGGTTTTCTCCTGAAAAGAACAGAATTGGCCCTAATCAGAAATGAACTTCACACAAAAAGATTCCTCCTAGATCAAATCAACAAAGATCTCCTCACACTTCACCTCAAACTCAGCAACAAGATCCACCCTACACTTTGGGACAAATCCAAACAACTCGCTGTCTGGAGAGCCGAAACACAGACCACCCTCAAGACACACACACACACCAACAAACTCCGAAGACTACAAGAACACCAGAAACAAACCCCTCCTCCCTCACAGCCACACATGAAACAAACAGTGCATAACATCTCAGATAGGATCCTCACCAAAGCTGAAACCGATGTCCTTTCCAAAGGATTCAACTTTGCAGTCACTCCCAAATACATCCCCACTGAAACCATTATATGCGGAGTTGAAACCAGCCTGACCAAAATCAACCCCGATGACGCTAACAAAATCAGACTCGAAATCACCAACATCCTCTGCAGCAGCAAGCCACCCAAAAGCAACTTACCCAAAGAGGAACAGACAGCACTACTTAACCTGAAAAAAGACACCAGCATAATAATCCTACCAGCAGACAAGGGCAACGCCACGGTGGTTATGAACACATCTGACTACCAAACCAAATTAACCAACCTACTCCAAGACCCTGCATACAAGCCCCTAAAAACAGACCCCACCACCTACCTAGAAAAAAACCACTAGATCCAAAATAAAAGCCTCCCCCATCAGCGAAGAAATCCAACAAAGAATCATTCCCAGAGAGAAATCATCCAGATGCCCTAAGCTCTACGGCCTCCCCAAGATACACAAAGAAGGAACCCCACTCAGACCCATAGTCAGCTCCATAGGCTCACCTCTACAAAACCTAGCCAAATTTCTCGCCAAACAACTACAGCCCTATGCAGAATCCATCGCCTCACATGTAAAAAACTCATTCCAGTTCATAGAGATCATAAAGAAACAAAACTTACAGCCCAGTGACCTACTCGTGAGCTTTGATGTCATATCCCTCTTCACCCAAGTGCCAATCAAAGAAGCCTTGACAGCTATCCAAAACAAATATAACCCCCCCAAGCACATCCTAGATCTGACCAACCACTGCCTATCCAACACATACTTCATCTATAATGGACAAAAATACAAACAAATAGAAGGAGCACCCATGGGATCACCCCCTCACCTGTCATTGCCAACCTCTACATGGAACACTTTGAAACCCAAGCACTAGAAAAATCTGATCACAAACCCAAACTCTGGCTCAGATACGTAGACGACACCTTCATAATCTGGCCACACGGGAAAGAAAAACTTGACAACTTCCTCACACACCTCAATAGCCTACACCCCAAAATACAGTTCACCATGGAAACAGAAGTTAACAACCAACTTCCCTTCCTAGATGTCTTAGTCTACAAGAAACCCAATGGCTCCCTAGGACACACCATCTACCAGAAGAAAACACACACAAACCGCTATCTGCATGCACTCTCACACCACCACCCAGCACAGATCAACTCCGTAGCCAAGACACTCATCTCTAGAACAAAACGCTTAGCTGACGAACAACACCTAAAAACCGAACTACACACTCTCACAAACATCCAATGGATTCCAGAGAAATAAGATTACCAAACTAATCCAAAAAGAACCCCCCACTAAAATCCAAGACAGAGAACAAGAAAACGGCACAGCCCTCCTCCCATATATAAAAGGCACCACAGACAGAATCAGCAAGATCCTCCACAAACATAACATCAAGACAGCATTCTGCACAAACCAAAAAATATCCACCATCCTAAGAAACCCCAAAGACAAAATTGAGTTAGAAAATCAAAGAGTATATGAAATCCCATGCACCGCCTCCCCCACCACATACATTGGACAAACCAACAGAAGAATAAGTGCACGCATTGAAGAACACAAGAACTCAGTCAAAAAAGAGGAACCAACTTCTTCCCTGGTCCAACACCTTAAAGCCACAGGACACAATATTGACTTTAAAAAGACCAGAACTATCGCCAAAACTGAACACTTTAACAACAGAATAATCAGAGAAGCCATCGAGATAGAAAAACGCCCACACAGCATGAACAAATGAGATGATACCTCCCGCCTACCAGCCATTTGGAAACCCGCCCTTATTGACAAACGAGTCCCTAACACGAGGAATGACACCAGACCCACACTCACGAGGTCCACACAGGATGTCACCACCACACATCCACCCAGAAAGCAGACCCAAACCCACACTGATCAGGAAGCACGACCAAGGACCAGAAGCCAGACCGCAGCTGCAACATTAGCCATTTCAAACCCCTCCAATCCATACATACAGCAGACAGACACCCACTATGAAGATGTAGCACAACCACAAACATGAAGCCAAACAACAGCAATGCAGCTCACCAGCTCAAATCCCCCTGCAACTCAGACTAATCTGAGCACAACCAAGCCCCCACCCAAACAGGACACACCCCCAGCCATTCAGAGCACAAAAAAAACCCCATCCAATCAGAGCACAGCCAAGCTCCCACCCAATAAGTTCAAACCCCCACTAGGAGTTAAAAAGGAAGAAACAGCTGCAGGCACACATTGCTCCCAGAAGCACGAAGCTGAAGCCTGAAGATAACGAATGAGACTTCGTCGAAACGTCGCCAAGACACTTCCAGTTTTACACGAGAGAAAACCCGAATAACCAAAGACCTACATACAAACACCCGCAAAAACCTCAGAAACCATATATATATATATATATATGAAGAAAAAAAAGAAAGACAATAGGACAGGAACGGTAGGCACGTTCGTGCTCTTATGCACGCCCCTTATGGTTACGGAGAAAACATACACATCAGGCCAGGAAAATTAAGCAGTGTAATAAAGGAAAGCAAGCCTGCCTGCCTACCTGCCTTTTATATATTAAGTGCCTATCTCCCAATTTCAACTCTTGGTATAGTGAATTTAGGGTTGAAACCAGCAAACAAGAGCAAAAACAATAGTAATAACACAACTGCTATTTTGTATTTTCATGGAGGGAAATATATTAGATGTAGTATAGGAGTTATTATTTTGTTGTTGTTGTTAGTTGCGAAGTCATGTCCGACCCATCGCGACCCCATGGACAACTTTCCTTCAGGCCTTCCTGTCCTCTACCATCCTCTGAAGTCCATTTAAACTCATACCTACTGCTTCAGTGACTCCATCCAGCCACCTCGTTCTCTGTCGTCCCCTTCTTCTTTTGCCCTCAATCTTTCCCAGCATTAGGCTCTTCTCCAGTGAGTCCTTCTTTCTCATTAGGTGGCCAAAGTATTTCAGTTTCATCTTCAGGATCTGACCTTCTAAAGAGCAGTCAGGTTTGATCTCCTCTAGAACTGACTTGTTTCTTTGCCTTACAGTCCAAGGGACTCTCAGGAGTCTTCTCCAGCACCAGAGTTCAAAGGCTTCGATTCTTTGGCGCTCAGCCTTTCTTATGGTCCAACCTTCACAGCCATACATTGCAACTGGGAAAACCATAGCCTTGACTATACGCACTTTTGTTGGCAGGGTAATGTCTCTGCTTTTTAGTATGCTGTCTAGATTTGCCATAGCTTTCCTCCCCAGGAGCGTCTTTTAATTTCTTGGCTGCAGTCCCCATCTGCGGTGATCTTGGAGCCCAGGAAAATAAAATCTGTCACTACCTCCATTTCTTCACCATCTATCTGCCAGGAATTGAAAGGGCCAGATGCCATGATTTTTGTTTTCTTAATGTTGAGTTTCAAGCCAACTTTTGCACTCTCCTCCTTCACCCGCATCAAGAGGCTCTTTAGTTCCTCTTCACTTTCTGCCATTAGAGTGGTATCATCTGCATATCTGAGGTTGTTGATATTTCTCCTGGCAATCTTAATTCCAATTTTTGATTCATCTAGCCCCGCCTTTCTCATGATGTGCTCTGCATATAAGTTAAATAGGCAGGGTGACAGTATACAGCCGGACTCCTTTCCCAATTTTGAACCAATCAGTAGTTCCGTGTCCAGTTCTCACTGTTGCTTCTTGGCCCGCATAAAGGTTTCTCAAGAGACAAATAAGATGGTCTGGTACTCCCATCTCTTTAAGAACTTGCCACAATTTGTTGTGATCCACACAATCAAAGGCTTTAGCATAGTCAATGAAGCAGAAGTAGATGTTTTTCTGGAACTCCCTAGCTTTCTCCATGATCCAGCGTATGTTGGCAATTTGATCTCTAGTTCCTCTGCCTCTATGAAATCCTGCCTGTACTTCTGGTAGTTCTCGATCCACATACTGCTGGAGCCTAGCTTGTAGGATTTTAAGCGTAACCTTATTAGCATGTGAAATGAGTGCAATGGTGCGATAGTTTGAACAGTCTTTGGCATTGCCTTTCTTTGGAATTGGAATGTAAACTGACCTTTCCAATCCTGTGGCCATTATTGAGTTTTCCAAATTTGCTGGCAAATTGGGTGTAGCACTTTTACTGCGTTGTCTTTTAAGATTTTGAATAGCTCAGCTGGAATACTGTCTCCTCTACTAGCTTTGTTGTTACTCAGATTTCCTAAGGCCCATTTGACTTCACATTCTAGGATGTCTGGCTCAAGGTTAGTGACCACCCCATCATGGTTATCAGCGATGTTAAGCTCATTCTTTTATAGTTCTTCTGTGTAATTTTGCCACCTCTTCTTAATCTCTTCTGCCTCTGTTAGGTCCCTGCCATTTTGGTCCTTTATCATGACCATCTTTGCATGAAACGTTCCCTTCATATCTCCAATTTTCTTGAATAGATCTCTGGTCTTCCCTATTCTATTGTTTTCTTCTATTTCTTTGCACTGTTCATTTAAGAATGCATTCTTATCTCTTCTGGCTATTCTCTGGAATTCTGCATTCAACTGGGTGTATCTTTCTCTTTTTCCCTTGCCTTTTGCTTCCCTTCTTTCCTCAGCTATTTGCAGAGCTTCCTCAGACAGCCATTTTGCTTTCTTGCATTTCTTTTTCTTTGGAATGGTTTTAGTTGCTACTTCTTGTACAATGTTGCGAACCTCCATCCATAATTCATCAGGCACTCTGTCTATCAGGTCTAATTCTTTAAATCTATTTGTCACCTCTACTGTATATTCATCAGGGATATGATTTAGTTCATACCTGAGTGGCCTGGTGCTTTTCCCTACTTTCTTTAGTTTAAGCCTAAATTTTGCAAGAAGCAGCTCATGATCTGAGCCACAGTCAGCTCCTGGTCTTGTTTTTACTGACTGTATAGAGCTTTTCCATCTTTGGCTGCAGAGCACATAGTCAATCTGATTTCTGTGGTGATGTCCATGTGTAGAGTCGTCTCTTAGGTTGTTGGAAAAGAGTGTTTGCTATGACCATCGTATTATCTTGACAGAATTCTATCAGCCTGTGCCCTGCTTCATTTTGTACTCCAAGTCCATACTTGCCTGTTATTCCAGTTATCTTTTGGCTTCCTACTTTAGTATTCCAATCTCCCATGATGATAAGGACATCATTTTTTGGTGTTAATTCTATCAGGTGCTGTAGGGCTTCACAGAACCAGTCAATTTCATCTTCTTCAGCACCAGTGGTTGGGGCATAGACTTGAACTACTGTGATATTGAATGGTTTGCCTTGGATTCGGACTGAGATCATTCTGTCATTTTGGGGATTGTATCCCAGTATTGCTTTTCCTACTTTTTTATTGATTATGAAGGCCACTCCATTTCTTCTGAGGGATTCTTGCCCAAAGTAGTATACCTGATAGTCATCTGAATTAAATTCGCCCATTCCTGTCCACTTTAGTTCGCTGATTCCTAAGATGTCGATGTTCAGTCTTGTCATGTCTTGTTTGACCACATCCAGCTTGCCTTGATTCATGGATCTTACATTCCAGGTTCCTATGGAGAAAAAATCTTTACAGCATCAGACTTTCCTTTCACCACCAGATACATCCACAGCTGAGCGTCCTTTTGGCTTTGGCCCAGTCGCTTCATTCTTTCTGGCGCTACTAGTACTAGTCCTCCACTCTTCCCCAGTAGCATATTGGACACCTTCCGACCTGAGGGGCTCATCTTCCGGCGTCATATCTTTTTTACTTTTTGTACTGTTCATGGGGTTTTCATGGCAAAGATTCTGGAGTGGTTTGTCATTTCCTTCTCCAGTGGATTATGTTTTGTCAGAACTCTCTTCTATGACCTGTCCATCTTGGGTGTCCCTGCATGGCATAGCTCATAGCTTCATTGAGCTACACAAGCCCCTTCGCCACGACAAGGCAGTAATCCATGAAAGGGAGTTATTACTTAAGAGCTACCAATTCTAAGCATGGGGTTAGGCTAGGGAAGTCCAGGTTCAAATCCTTTCTCACCTGGAATTTAGGAGGTTTTTATTGGTCTCAACAGCATTGTTCTAAACAAGCGTTTCTCAACTTCAACAATTTTAAAATGTGTGAACTTCAGCTCTAAGACATTTTTAACTCCACATATTTTAAGCCCACACATCTGAAAAGTTGCTGAGGTTGGGAAATATTGTTCAAACCAAGTTGACTAAAGATTACGGGAACTGAAATCCAGCACTTCCAGAAGGGATCAGATTCTAGGTCACTTTCCTATGGATGACAATTTTGCAATTTTACCTCAGTTTGAAAGCAAAACGTTTTTTGGGGGGTAAGGGAAATTTTCTTGAACTCCCTCCCTTTATGAATGGGGCCCCATCCAACATATAGCTCAGCATTTAGAAAATCAGATGGATTTGATTTTTTTTTTATTCTAGCCATTAATACTGTGATGAGCTTAATACTCCCAATAATTATCTCCCAAAGTTCACATGCTTACTGTCAATTGTAGTATTTGGGAGTGTCTTAATTGCAGGCCCTATTTGAGGAGCAGGTCACAACTGAGGCTAAAAAAACTTTTACTTGGCTCCAACTCTTTGGACCTTTCCTGGAGACAAAGGCAATATTTACTATCAGTTAGACTACTACAATGCGCTCCACATGGGCTGTCCTTGAAAAGCATTTGGAAGTGCAGCTGATCCAAATGCAGCACGATAATGATGGGTGCACCTTGAGGCAATGCTACAGTTTTATTCTGATAGTTGCACTGGTTGTCAAATGCAATTCAAGGTGCTGGTTGCCCCCTTTAAAGCTTGACACGGGTGGGGACCTGCATATCTGTCACTTTCTCCATGTACCATACCTAATTGAGTGGACTTACTATTTGTCTCCTCAATTAAAGACTGCCCTTTTCAGGAGCCACACAAGTGTGTCTTTTTCGTCGTCTTTGGACTAGCACTGCCCATCAGATCAATGTGAGATTAGCCTCTTCTGCCTTTTAGGAAGCTGATCAGTGGTGGGCTTCAAATTTTTGTATACCGGTTCTGTAGGCATGGCTTGGTGGGTGTGGCATGGCTTGGTGGGCATGACTTGGTGGGCGTGGCAGGGGAAGGGTTAGGATAGGGGAAGGGGAAGGATACTGTAAAATCTCCATTCCCTCCCCACTCCAGGGGAAGGATACTGCAAAATCCCCATATCCTCCTGATCAGCTGGGACTTGGGAGGCGGAGAATAGATGGGGGCGGGGCCAGTCAGAATTTTTACTACCTGTTCTCCAAACTACTCAAAATTTCTGCTACCGGTTCTCCAGAACTGGTCAGAACCTGCTGAAACCCAACCCACAGTGAGGTTGGATTGCTACGGTTTGCATTTTGGGAGATTGGGCCTATTTTTTCATTTGGGTTAATGTTTTAATTGTGATTTCCAATTAAACAGAAGTGGTTCTACTTGTTCATTAACTGGTTGTATAATTTCCATCCCATTCACATAGTGGGGAGTGTATCCTGCTCAAAGAGTCAGCAGATCAGATCATTCTATAAATCCCACAAGTACATCTCCTCAAACGTTATATATAGTCCTTCATCTGAACACATTACAGTAAATGAAATAGAAACTTCTCTTGCTCTTTTGTAGCACTTTCAAATCAGTTACCTGAACAGACTGCCCGCCACTGCCTCAGAGTAAAACCAGTGCTGGTAAAAGAACAAGTCAATATTATTTGGAGACTGAGGGCCATGTTTGATCCATGAATGGAATATTGTGGGCTGCCACCTCAGCCCTTGGACAAAAACCTGAATTAATTTCATTTAAATTAAATGAAATTAGTCCAATTTAAGGGATTTAGGAAATTTTGGGGTAAAATAAAAAAATGGCTGGATGAAATAACAGGACAGAAGATAGAAAGAAAACCGGAACTATTTCTCCTGGGTATTCTGGAAGGGAAAATGGGAAAAAATATACAATGTATCATATTACACATACTAATGGCGAGTAGACTTGTGATAGCACAGAATTGGAAACAGCCAGATATCCCTCTGGACCAAATTATAATAATAAAAAAATGAATGTGCAGAAATGGACAGACTATCTATGGAAATGAAGGAGAGGGAAGACACCGAGTACTATTTAATTTGGAATAGATGGTATTCCTGGATTGAGAGTAAGTATAAAACTTAAGGGATATTTTGTTATGAAACTGAATTGCGAATAGAAGTTAATATAATTTAAACAAGCATGTAAGTTTAAGATAGAGATATTTAGAAATAGAATTTGTGTAAAGAGGTCAAATAGGATAGAGATACCAATGTAGAAAAGCTGTTACTAGTACTGTAATTTTAATACGTCTGTCTTTGTTTATATTTTTTGTGTATTATGTTTCTTTTTGTACTGTGTATTTTTATTTTTGGAAATTTAATAAATATTTTTTTAAAAAAAAAAATAAAAACTTAGTCCAGTAGTTTTCCCCTCTTGTTACTTTAATATTATATTTAGGTGGTAAATGTTCAGAAAGTATCTAAGAAGGGAACAGGAGGGGATTGGGGACATGGCCTCAGACTGTACTTCTCTTGCACAGAATTTGCATAATTTGTCCTCCAAATGAAATGCACCTGTACCATGAAAAAAACTTTATATAGAAAGCCTGCCTTGCATTTGGTTAATACGGGTCAGGATCAGTGACTCCATGTTCCTCCTAAAAAGTCAGCACTTCAGTATATCTCATTATAAGTCCCCTCCCTTTCTTTTTGATAGATCAATTGCAAGGCTGTTTTACTTTCACTTGAGAAGAACTGAACTCTTATAGGCAGTGGTGGGATTCAGCCAGTTCGCACCACTTCGGGAGAACCGGTTGTTAATTTTCTGAGCAGTTTGGTGAACTGGTTGTTGGAAGAAATCATTAGGGCAGAGAACCGGTTGTTAAGTTATTTGAATCCCACTACTGTTTATAGGTAATGAAGCAAGCAAGAAAGCCTGTTATTGCAGAAAGTGAACAGGGAAGTCATAGTTTCACAAAATCATCTAAAGGTGGCAGCACATGTTCATATAAAATCTGAACAAAATAAGACAGAGAATGAGGAAAGTTCTGATATTTGTTTGCTGTTGAGAGCTCTGGTTTCTGTAGAGTTGCAAGTGACCCCTGCAAAGTGATAGCCAAGATGTATTTGCTGCCCATATGGAGAAAACATGGGATCCATCCGTGAAAGATTTTTTATGTCCACGTTCCAATTTGCAAGATTGCGACTTTCTTTATCTGTATTTACTACCTTTTTTTTCATGCTTATGTTCATACTTATACTTGCTACCTTGCACATGTTTGACAAACAAATAAAAAAAAACCCTTCATGCTCCAAGGTTCCTATTGTCGCAAAAAGAAAACTGAAATATTAGTTCTTGTGCTTGCGTTAGTGGTCAGCATCTCTACTTCCATATGACCTGTTTTGTCAAAACAGATATCAAAAATAATCTCAAATCATTGCCAAAATTATTTATTTTGATTTTGATTTGATTCTGGCTTTTCAGTACAAGAATCTTCAAAAGAACTAGCAATCAGTGTTAATGAATCAGTAACCACAAAAAAACAGAACAAATAAAATGACCATTTACACATCACCAAATTCGCCCTCCCCAAATACAAAGAGAATTACACCAACTTAATAAATTTGTGGTTGAACTGCTGTTATGGAATATATTCACCTTCAGAATTCCACTAGAAAAAAAACATTTCTTTCGTTTAGCTATAACAACTATTTAACTGTGCAGTATTGTATGATCAAGGGGAATTTTATCTTTCCACTCACTCTGTCTTAAGATGAGCTAAGGATGTGGGGTTCAATCTAAATCTGGCTATTGCCTATGTTGTCAGGTAGTCCTCAACGTACGACCACAATTGAGCCCAACGTTTCTATTGTTAAGTTAAACATTTGTTAAATGAGTTTTGCTAGGGGTGAAATCCAGGAGGTTCTTACAGGTTCTGGAGAACCGGTAGTGGAAATTTTGAGTAGTTTGGAGAACCAGCAAATACCAACTCTGGCTGGCCCCAGGAGTGGGGAGGGAATGGGGATTTTGCAGTATCCTTCCTCTGCCATGCCCACCAAGCCACACTACGTCCACCAGCCATGCCCACAAAACTGGTAGTAAAAAAGTTTGGATTTCACCACTGGTTTTGCCCCTTTTACGACCTTTCTTATCACAGTTGTTAAGCAAATCACTGCAGTTGTTAAGTTAGTAACATGGTTGTTAAGTGAATCTGGCTTCCCCATTGCCTTTGCTTGTTAGAAGGTCACAGAAGGTGATCACATGACCCCGGGACACTACAACTGCCATAAATATGAGTCAGTTGCCAAGCATCTGAATTTTGATCACATGATCATGGGGATGCTGCAAGGGCTGTACGTGAGAAAAAAGGTCATGTCACTTTTTTTCAATCCCATTGTAACTTTGGTCACTAAATGAGCTATTGTAAATTGAGAAGTACATGTACATTTTCACATATGACTCCTTTCCATCAAATTTATTTTTAGATGCAAAAAAAGGCAGAAAAACAGACTGCTTTCTTCAGTGTAAAGCAATATTTTTCAACCTTGGCAAGTATAAGATAGCACTAGCAATAGCACTTAGGCTTATATACAGCTTCATAGTGCTTTACAGCCCTCTCTAAGCGGTTTATAGAGTCAGCATATGCCCCCCCCCCCCAACAATCAGGGTCCTCATTTTGCTGTCCTCGGAAGGCTGGAAGGCTGAGTCAACCTTAAGCCTGGTGAGATTTTAATTGCCAAATTACAGTCAGCCAGCAGTCAGCAGATGTAGTCTACAGTACTGCATTCTAAGATGGGTGGACTTTTTGAAGATGGGTGGACTTCTACTCCCGGCATTCCCTACTTGCCAAAGTTGAGAATATGCATGCAGGAGGGGAAATAGCAAAGGCATTGATGAAGCAGATACAGCTTCCTTACTCTCCTCGACAGCTGCTGGGTGCTCAGATCTGCCAGGTGCTGATGCCTGCCTTCTCCATCTCTCAAGCCTTGTTGGGTTTTCTAAATATTTCCCAGCATTTTCCGCCATGCTCGCAACTAGGCTCAGAGTCTAACAGCAGTGGGGCATATTTTTACTGGCAAGTTGCAGCCAGAAGCTGAGCCATTGGCTTTTATATAGCTACTTTTTCTGAGCTGTCTTCAAAGGCAGCTCCACACTCACTTCATTATAGCAGCAATATTGATGTCCTTCTCCAGATGTGCGTATCAAATGCTTGAGAGATCTTTATTCCTGAAGAGCCCCCGCAGATGTAGCTTAAACTGCTCAACCATTGTTGTAAAAAAAAAAAAAGTGCTACGTTGTTGGGAAATAACGGTGCTGCTTGGAAAGTTTCTGATCCGTGCTAAAGTGTTGGAGGGTCTCCTCTTGCCTCGTTGACTTCAACAGTTGAAGGAAAGCTTGCTCTTTTCACTCAGAAGGTAGCTCTCCATTCCAGATACTCAAGACTGCACATTAATGCCATCTGCTGCTACCTTCTGCTTTTTCAGAACGAATGCCCTCCTTTGCTAGTGGGCCTTACTGGCTTGGGAAGTGGGAGGTTGTGTTGAATTTCTCCTCACCTTCATGTCTTGATATGTGAATGCCCAGGCTGTGACCATTGTACAAGCCCAATGTGGGAAGAGGAAAGCCAGATTCTGCAGGTCTAAAAAGCAAAAGCAATAGTACTTATGTACCGCTTCATAGTTCTCTACAGCCCTCTGTAAGCGGTTTACAGCATATCGCCTCTAACAATTTGGGTCTTCATTTTACCAACCTCGGAAGGAAGGAAGGCTGAGTCAACCTTAAACCGGTCAGGATCGAACTCCTGGCTGTAAACAGAGTCAGCAGAATTAGCCTGCAGTACTCCATTATAACTATTGCGCCCCCATGGCTCTAAAACTAGTCTAACTATATCAAAACCCAGATTGAGATTTCTGCTAAACAATGCCTTATCATGACGTTTCAAAATGTAGACCTTTCCATTCCTCCATTAAGGAAGGAAGCTGAGTCCTGGCAAGTGGACTTCTTTTCTTGCTGGTTGGAAATGTTTTTCTGCTTTTCCAAGTAGCTTTTTTGATCTGAGCAAGTTGGTTAGGCAGATCCCGTATCTATGAAACATTTCCAACCAACAAGAAAAGAAGTCTACTGACCAGAGCATATAAAACATTTGTTAGGCCAATTCTTGATTACTGCTCTCCTGTCTGGAACCCATACCATATATCTGACATCAACACAGTTGAGCGTGTCCAAAGGTATTTTACGAGAAGAATTCTCCACTCCTCCGAAACCAATAAAATACCTTATTCCACCAGACTTGATATCCTGGGTCTTGAAAACTTGGAACTTCGTCGCCTTCGACAGGATCTGGGTTTAGCATATAAAATCATCCGTTGTAATGTCCTTCCTGTCAATGACTTTTTTAGTTTCAATAACAATATCACAAGAGCTACCAACAGATTTAAACTCAATGTCAACCGCTCTAGTTTAGATTGCAGAAAACACGATTTCTGTAACAGAATTGTATATGCTTGGAATGCATTACCTGACTCTGTGGTTTCTTCTCATAACCCCAAAGGCTTTACTCAAAAACTGTCCACGGTTGACCTCACCACTTTCCTAAGAGGACTCTAAGGGGCGTGCATAAGAGCACAAACGTGCCTACCGTTCCTGTCCTATTGTTTCTTCCCCTATGTATATATATGTTTATAGTACCTCGTTTCTCCTCATATATACGTTCATATATTATATAACCCTTTATGCAATGCTTGTATATATTGTTACGACAAATAAATAAATAAATAAATAAATAAATAAATAAATAAATAAATAAATAAATAAATAAAATAAAGTCCCAATGCCTGGATTCAAGTTCCAGACAATTCCATCTGAATGACTGAGAATCTTCATCGACCCGCACTACATATTGGAAATAAATACAATTGAACAAGTTCAGATATATTTTATGAGGAGAGTCCTCCACTCCTCTTCCCACAATAAAATATCTTATGTCACCAGACTCCAAATTTTGGGCTTAGACAACTTAGAACTACGCTGACTTCAGTCTGACCTAAGCATAGTACATAAAATTATCTACCACAATGCCCTACCTGTCAATGACTACTTCAGCTTCAACCACAACAAAACACAAGCAAATAATAGATATAAACTCAAGGTAAACTACTCCAAACTCGATTGCAGAAAATATGACTTCAGCAACAGAGTTTTTAATGCCTGGAATGCACTACCTGACTTTGCAGTTTCTTCTCCAAACCCCCAAAACTTAAACTGTCTACTGCTGACCTTACCCCATCCCTAAGAGGTCTGTAAGGGGCGTGCATAAGTGCACCCGCGTGCCTACCGTCCCTGTCCTAATATTCCCTTTTTACTTACTCTTTTCATGTATCCAAATTAAGTTTATACTTTTACCTGTTATTTTATATATGATTGACAAAATAAATAAATAAAATACTCCTTAAGAAAGATATGACTATTAAGCATGTCACCTGCTCTGTGAAGTAAAACAAGTTGCTACGGTCATTTGGAATTGGTTAGTACTTGAAAGGGAGACCACCAGGAAATCCCAGCGGTATAGGCTATACTAGGAAACCTAAAGAAAAGGAAACCTAAAGAAAGCATGAACATAACCCACACTGATATTGCTACTAAGAAAAATACTATCAGGAGTCAAGCACAATTCGAAGAAAAAATTATGTTCACTGTACCACCATTTCATGTGAACGGATAATCAATATGTGACATAGGCAAAGAAGAAAATCCTGCTGTCAACTGCAATTATTATTCAGAAAGGGTTGGCCTGGATTGCAACCAGTCCAGGTTTTTTGAGTTCATTAGGACTAACAGCAAGCCACAATAAAATGCAAACATTTCCATGTTCCCATTTAAGACACTGGGAATTACATATGTGGTGCCCTTCAAAAAAAAATCTTTAAAATTGACCTCATCACCATTTAAAAGAGAAGTTTGAATTCTGGAAATGAAATACTCTGCGGAATACAAATACTTGTGGAATAAAAGTTTTACCACAGTGGGTTTAATCTTTGCTAAGGGTTTTGGGGTTGTTTTTTCTTTCTTTAAAGAAATAAAAAGACTTTCACTTCAATCACTTTTGCTCTTAGTACAGTTAATAATCAAATAATCATATTTTTCTTCCTAATGCTTTTTCTATTGTTAATAATATTGCTCCTGCTTCAGATTTTCACAGTGAATTACAGGTGATAATATTTGTATAATCCTGCCATACACATTTAAATTGCAGATCTTGACGTGCACTGATGACGTTACCTGGTTTGGGTAATGAGACATCTGCAACAGCATTGGGTTCCACTAACCTTTGCTACCGGTTCAAAAATCGGGAGCACGCATGTGCGGCACTTTTGCACATGCACAGAACCTTCTACACATGTGCAGAGCATCCATGATAAGCCTCCCGCCGCCGCCACTACCGGTTCGCCTGAACCAGGGCGAAGCGGTAGAAACTCACCACTGATCTGCAAGAAAACAACCAAGCTCAGAGAGCACCAACAACCCCTCATTTCAACCCTGAGCTACAAATATTATTCTTTATTGTCTCTGAACTTCCTTCAGAGTCACCATAACCCAACATTTCTCAAACCTTGATAACTTCCACTTGTGTAGATTTCACCTCCCAGAATTCCCGAGCACGATTGAGAAATAGTGCCATAACCAGGGCATTTTGTTCAAAGCTCATTTTTACCAATTCAAAATGACCTCAAGAGCATTTTTTTTTTGATGATAGGATCTGACACTTTTAGTTATTTTATGATAATGTGAATTTATCATCTTGTGTTTTCAGCGTTCCAAAGTACCTGGATTGGAAGTTTAGAAAATGAAGTGTGTTGCTTCTCCAACTTCCCTAAATATGTGCTTTCATACATATAGAACAGGGGTGTCAAACTCACATCGCCATGGCAGCATCATGTGCAGGGGCTTTTTCCCCCTTCATTAAACTGGGCATGGGCATGGCCGTGACGCATATGGTCCAGGGGTGGGTTCTACTTGCCTTTACTACCGGTTCTCATCGTGCCCGAAGCTTCTGCGCATGCGCAGAAGAGTTTTAATGATGTTTGGGTTAGTGGCGGAGCCTCCCACCGGTTTTACTACCAGTTCTATAGAACCAGTCCGAACCGGGGGCAACCCACCATTGATCTGGTCCGCGGGCCAGGACTTTGAGGACTACAACTTCCATCAGTTTGACCTATTATAAATATTAGCAACGGTAGATAGAGAATGAAATTGGGAAGGAAGATCAACCAAATCTGGATTCCATCAAATTTGGATAGTGTCTCCTCTCATGCTGTGATGGCAATATACAGGCAAAACTTGCAAAGTATGGTTAATCTATTCAGAGTGCAAGATTTTTTTCTCTTCTCTTCTCTTTTTTATTTTTTTATTATTTTATTGCAGACTGCATGCAATCAGCCTTGATTATATATATTTTGGCATTCCATTCCGTAATTGGGAATTTGGTTTATACTGCAATGCAAATTATGGCAAGGAATAAAATGGACACCAGCATTTTTTTTTCCATTGGCAAATCCTGTGGCTGTGGGTTTATGTCTAACTATGCATTGTGTATACATTTTATCATTCTTTGCAATGAAGAAGACCATATGTAGTGAAGTAAACAGATAGGACAATGGAACAATTAAAGCCAACCACAGGAATTGCCTAATATGAAACACAAATGCAGCTGAAATTAGAAAATTCAGATGTTGTTATGATTTTACTTGTCCAAAATAATAGCATACACATTAACAAGGAACATTAAACAAAAATAGTGTTCTGGGACATTTTCATCAGAAGCGGAGAGTGTGGAATATTTAAGCTCCCACATGCCAACAGATGATATAACAGACCATGATATGAATTAGATATCAGGTCCACACAGTTGGAAAAGAGCATTAAGTGAGTTAGGAGTATCGCTGGTATTAGTACTCCAGCCCACTTACATTAGAGAGCTGTTACAGGAGACATATCTTTCCACATTTATTCATTCTGATGTATGGGAAAAATTGCAAAAGTTCAAAAAGTATCACACAAATATTTTCGTATTTACTCTGTGGTTTACAGCACAGATTTTACTTACGTACTCAAGCCATTTATTCCTCCTACCCCAAGGAAGCACACCTTTTCCAGAAGATAAAGCACAAACTGTAGAGAAACAAATATTAGAAAATATAAATAAGGCATAGCTATTAAGTTCCCACACAATTTGAAAGCGTTTGAATATGCTGGTTTCAGTGACCCTTAAAGCCTCATGTCTCCGTCACCTGATGAATTACTCTCTGAGGAGTAATTTGCTCTCTGGGAAAGATCCTAGATTATGAAAATAAGCTTTAAATGCCGGGTGGGGAGGATGGGATATGGTTCCTGTCCCAGGGGCAAGACTAAAAAGCTCCCTCACATACCAAATTTCTATTTATTTAGTTTCCCTTCGCTACTGGTTAATCTGTCCCTGTTAGGTTGTAAATCATACCTTGAGGCATCAGCTTAGGTGTGCAGCTTCATTCGTCTTCCTCTACCCTGGAGGAAAAATGCATATTTTTATTTATTTATTACCTCATGTTTATAAGTAAATCAAGGTGACAAATATGCCTAATACTCCTTCCTCCTATTTTTCCCACAGCAACAATCCTGTGAGGTAAATTGGGCTGAAAGTGCCCGGCCCAAGGTCACTCAGCCAGCTTTCATGCCTAAGGTGGGACTAGAACTCATCGTCCTTGGACTCCCTCACCCTTGTCCTTGCACAGGGAATGGGGTAGAGGCCACCACTTTAAATCTTTGACTCCAGAGGTCTTCGAGTGGCCTGGGCCTAGGTAGATTCTTCGCTTCAACGATTTGATGGCAAAAAGTCATGAATCTTAAGTAGACCTGTGAATATTCTAGTCTAAAAGACAAATCAGTCAAATCTCCTAATCAAATATGATTTTTTTCTCTTTGGTTCATCAGCTGGTTTGAATCATCATGTCAAATGCATTGGAGACAATTTGTGCATATGCCTTTTTTTTTTTTTTTTGGCTCAGTTTGGCACTTTGAATTGAAAGGATCAGATGCTTTGGAGTGACTTTCTGAGCTGAACGAAAAGTCCGGTTTGAATCAGACCACAACTCTAAACCAAATCATTATTCAAAATGGAATGAGACTTATTCATACAGCTGTACATTCAGTATGAACCTCTACTGGCAATCCTTATGATTTATATTGATATATTGACCATCAATTGTGTTGTAAATGTTGTACCTTGATGAACGTATCTTTTCTTTTATGTACACTGAGAGCATATGCACCAAGACAAATTCCTTGTGTGTCCAATCACACTTGGCCAATAAAATTCTATTCTATTCTATTCTTCTATTCTACTGTGCAAACAATCCTGAGTGCTTCGGCATTTCTGAACTGTTTTAATGCAGCTTTCTAGTAATGCCACAATGTTAATTTCTGCTTTTACGGGTAAGAGACAGAAAGGCAAAATAACATCTCTTCCGCCCCAACTCTACAAGTCTACCATCAAAGAGAAGGTTCCCATCATGGAAGACCATCTATGAAACACCTCTCTCTCCAAACCGTTGGAGACAGCAGCGTCTTTTCAAGGTGTGTGCAGTTGCTTTGAAGGAAGTTTTCCAAGCTCTGCCTGCTTAGCTAGCGCTGCATGTTCTTTTTGCTGCACTTCCTTTGGTTGAAGGCAAAGCTGCTTTAATTGGGTAGTAGGTGCTGTGAGTGGGCATGGCTCCTTCTGTCTGTCACTTCTCTCCATGGCCATTTCATCCTGGGCTGCTGGCTTGGTAAAAGTGCTGACTCTTTTGTTTGTTTCTAAGAGTCTATTGCCCAACCATTGCGGTAGACATTTTTTCTTCTTGTTGTTCATTGGGGAAACAGCCAAACTGGATTTCTTCTTCTTTTTAAATCAATCTGATGGAAATTTACCTAAAAGTAGAGAAATTGCTTTGTAAGGTTTGCCTTTGGGCCATGCTGTGAACGAGCGAGGAGGCAGTTCATGGCAGTTCATGGCAGAGCATATACTGTGATTTCATGGAAAACTCCAATCATAATTTAATCATAATTATGATTAAATCATAATTTAATCATAATTTAAGGGGCGTGCATAAGAGCACAACCATGCCTACCGTTCCTGTCCTAATGTTCCCTTGAATTGTATCCAATTCATATGGTTATTACATACTTATGCTTATATATATGCTTATATATCGTATAGTTATTTCATGCTTATGCCTATATATACTGTTTTGACAAATAAATAAATAAAAATAAATAAATAATTGTGAGTCAAAAATTTAGTGTGAAAATTCATTAGGGAATGAAATCAAAGTTCATATTGGATGCACAAAACAGAACAAGACTGAGAAAACTGATCAGTCTCAGCATTTGATTGTGAAACTGGAATGATCTCAATATTTAAGTTTATTAAAATGCTTCCTGTGCCCAAGGAAATGAGTGAGCATTCATATTCATTTTAATTAAAATGGACAAGGTGTTAACATGCTAGGTTCCTAACAAGTGAGGGGTTTTTCTCTTTCAGAAATGTATTTTTATTGACCCCAAAATGTGTTTTTCTGCAATGTTGTAAAACAGCCATTTATCTGAAAAGTTCTTGTTTTAGAAAAGAAACATTTTTGTGGTTTTCTCTTCGGCAGCAAGAATCCTTCAGGATATTTAGCAATGCTAAGCCAATATTTTCTCTTAAACCATATTGGTTATCCAGTGTTTAGTTATCAAATGCCATTGGGCATCCCGTCTGTATTCAACATTCAGGCAAAGCTATGCAGTCAATGTGTCTCTTTCTAATTATCTGAAAATAACTGTGCTTCCCCCATGCCAATTGGATAAATGAAATCATAGTAACTATACTCCGACATATGAAAAGTGTGTGTGGGCTTCATGGAAGATTGCATGGTATGTTCATTTTCACATCATATTGTGTAACATCATGATATGGATCAACCAGCAGAAACTGTGGGGAGAGTGTTTTTTTTAAAACAAAACAAAACTGGTAACTTGGTACTTCAGATATATTGAGTTAGATCTCTAAGGACCTAAAAAGTTGCCTTATTACTGCGAGTTTTTGCCATTTGCTTCAGGACCTCCCCCCACCCCATCTTTTTACGATCAACTCAGCTGCTGAGCCAGTTTATCTCCATTTCAGCTGCAATTGACTTGTAACTGCTGGGAAGACATTTTCTTTTGGCGAGGTGTTGAAGAATTTGTGGGTGGGCTGTTTCCCCATTAGGAGGAACTCTTGTCTTTCGAGGACTGAAGGGCTGGTAGCTTTCTGATAGGAAATGCTGGGGTTGTTTTTTTTTTTTTAAATGGTTGGTTTTGTTAGCAGACTACTTACTACACATGTTTTCTGGGAAGACACACCTTTTACATGTTTCTCCTTTAGAGTGATGTATGAATGGGATGGGACTTTTTATTTCCTCCTCCAGTCCCTCCAGCAGCTTGGAGTACTGTGGTGAATTTTGCTTGTATGACTTAGCTGAAGCCTGAATCAATGTTGAAATATTCTGTGACTTGAACAGAAAGCAGCCTTTGGTATCGAATCTTCAACCATACCCCTAACTGATATTGTACAAAAGTGTAATTATTATGAGCTGCAGTGATGCAGTGGTTAGAGCAGGGGTAGTCAACCTTTTTATACCTACTGCCCACTTTTGTATCTCTGTTAGTAGTAAAATTTTCTAACCACTGACCGGTTCCACAGTGATGCACCGTGTATCGTCATCTGCGCATGCCTCTCGCACATTGTGAATTGGGTTGGGGTGTGTGTGCCAGCTACCAGCTCTGCTTGTCTGTTACAGCTGGGTGGTGTGGGGGGAGATGCGCGAGCTATTCTGGGACGAGGCTCTTTTGTTTAGTCTTACTATAACACCATTTAGTTTCACTTACGTAACATAAACTAAACTTATGCGTGGGCGATACAAATAGTATATTTTCAGAAATTTAAATTGTCACAGGGAATTTTATGAAAACCTAATGAAAGTGTTTTTAAATAATGCTATGAATTTTTTTTAAAAAGTCAATTAAATTAAAAAAAAGGAAAGTGCTTCAGTATCGGACAAAACCCCTACCGCCCACCATGAAAGCTGGAACGCTCACTAGTGGGCGGTACGGACCAGGTTGACTACCACTGGGTTAGAGTGTAATACTGAAAGCTACTTCTGCTGACTGCCGGCTGCCTGCAATCTGGCAGTTCAAATCTCACCAGGCTCAAGGTTGACTCAGCCTTCCATCCTTCTGAGGTCGGTAAAATAAGGACCCAGATTGTTAGGGGCAATAGGCTGACTCTATAAACTGCTTAGAGGGGGTTGTAAAGCACTGTGAAGCAGTATATAAGTCTAAGTGCTATTGCTATTGCTACCTTGGGCATAACATTTTCTACTATTCAGAATTGACAAACAGGGAGATAATTGTTGATAACCTTGAAAAGGCTTGGGATTTTGGAAACTATAAACAGCAGCACTATAGAAAAGGTTTGAGTCATATCTTTAGTTCAAGCAGGGTGTTATCTCAGCACCGGCTGCAATAAAGGAACTTTTCCCAGTTCCACCAAAGATGTCAAGAGTTATTTTTGGTGCTTCTCCTCGCTAAGCATGAATTGCTCCTGAGCAGCACTACTCCAAAAGAGAATCCATAGTTCAGATCCAATCCAAAAAGGAACAATTTCCAAACAGGAACACCCAGGTTATCCATGTCCTCATAGTACTGAGATGGTAAATAAAGGTGGGAAGTATATTTTGGAAAGACAACATTTCCCAGCATGCTTTTGGACTGATAGAGAGAAGAGCCTGTTCGAGCTAAAATTAGGTAAAGAATAACTGAGCCGAAGTTATTTTTCCGGTTGTTTTTCTGACTATACTTCCTATTATTAATAAAACTGCATCTATGGATGTTTTGTCATGGATTATAACCCAATAAGATGCAAATTGCAGAATTTCGGGGACATCTTCATCTGCCACAAGTAAAATAATTTTTGAAATTTTCAGAACATTAAGATATTTCATGTGAAATTGCAGGAATCTTGTGTGATCTCAGGACTGAAATTGTACAGGATCTCATGGTGATTTTGTTAATTTTTTTTCTGTTGTTTTTGAATTTATGATCCAAAGAGTTGTGCAGAAAATTCAAAGAAGCTTCTCCATTGTAACTGTTAGCCTTGGCAGAATAATTGCCATATCTAGCACCATTGAAAAAGCATTTTAAAAATGGAAAGAAATATTTCTCAGCTGAGGTGGAAATATGAGAGATTGTAGGACAATCTCTCATATATATTTTTTTCCATTAAAAAAAAAAACCCTCAAAAAAGCCAGCTGCATTTGCATTGATCTCTCTAGTGATTTTCTGGAGTGACCATAAAACAGAATTCTTTACTATACTTTATTCATTTTAGAAAGCAACAGAATTTTTAAATATTTGTGGGTATCAGAAAAGGACCACCTTCCAGAATTATAGAGAAGTATTATTGCAACAATTAGATAGTGCCTATGGCAAGCATTTATACCAATACAAGTAGTCCTTGTCTTACAACAGTTCATTTAGTGACTGTTTGAAGTTACATAACTGAAAAATTACTACTATTTTTCATACTTACGACCATTGTAGCAGTTCCATGGTTATATGATTTATATTCAGATGCTTGATAATTGACTCACATTTATGACAAGGAGTCCTGCGATCGCCTTTTGGACCTTCTGACAAGCAAAGTCAATGATAAAACCAGATTCACTGATTTCACATTGTTACTAATTTAACAGCTGCAGGGATTCACTTAACAAATGGGGCAAGGAAAGTTGTAAAATGGGGCAAAACTCACTTAACAAATTTCTCATTTAACAACATCAATTGTGATCAGTTGAGGACTACCTGTATAGAATCTATTTGATAGTAAAAGACTTCAAAGACAGAGGAATCAATGATCAGATGATTTTACATCTATAGTGCACCAAATATGTTAATCAACAACACAGTCAAATGGTATTTTTTAAAAAGGAGGATATTTAATCCGTCAATTGCAAAGCCAAAACATTTGAAATACTATCAAGAGTCCACAAAAGGTTGTTGGAAGAAATATCCATCTGGGTTCAGTTCCAAGTGGGGAGAAAGACTGGAAACACGGTGGCTGTTTGGAAAGATGTTTTTTAATGGTGGACAGAACCACATGGTTTGAGATCCTGGGCAAAAAGCACATAGGAGAGAGAGAGAGAGAGAGAGAGAAATTTATACCCTCTGTTCAGCTTTGAATTTGAGCTTGTATTCTGATTGGTTGTCAGACTCCCAGCAGGTGGGGGTCTTAGCTAACTTTGTAGGCTGTCTGTATCCCAGGCTTGGTTAAGCCTTGCTGAGTGATGTAATCTTCCCAGGTGCCATGTGGTGAGATGGGTAGAGGGCTAATCCTATCATGTCCTGAGGGCCATGTCTTAATCCCATCACCCTGGAACTAAAGTGGGTGGGGGCAGGAAGCTGCTTTGTCTTTAAAAACATGTCTCTCCCTTTCTCATTCAGGGAAACACAATATTCTGCCTTTTTAATATTTCCCAAAATATTTCATTCTTCTAGGAGGAGAGGGGGTGCTAACTTCCTACAAGGTGAAGCAGGAAATTCAGTTAAATCCCACACATATCTACTCTAAAGTAAGTGCAATAATCCGAAGGGCCTGAAGTAGGGAATAAAAAGTTCACCTGTGACGCAAAATCAATATGTGAAGACAGACATCTCAGGAAGTATTGATCAGCTGCTTGTGAATGTTTGCTAGAAAATGAAAGCTAAAAAGGATCATAAACTTGAGAAGACAAGAAATAATTCACCAGAGACAAAGAAAATCAGATGGAGAAGAAACTATCACCATCACCAGTGAGATGTGCTACAATCTGCAAGGAAAAAAAACCACATTCCTGCAAAAAATACCAAAACAAAACACCATTAGCTTTAAAAGAAGGGTTTTTCTTCTTCTTAGAATAACAGCTGGTGGAGAGAGGAGGGTTAAACTCCCTCTCCTCCCTAATTAAAAATGTATTTTGGAGGCAGAAAAATCCATGTATCAATATGGAGATATCTTTAACTAAATTTGTAGTCCCACTCTAAGCAACTTTGCTGTTCACCACAACTGGTTTTGTTATAGGCCAGGGGTGGGGAAACGATGGCTCCTTTATGACCTGAGGACTTCAACTCCCAGAATTCCTGAGTCAGCTATGCTAGCTCAGGAATTCTGGGAATTGAAGTCCACAAATCATAAAAGGGCCATTGTTCCCCACCTCTGTTTTAGGGCATTGTAAAAGGACTGTGAGGAACCAAAAGGTAGAAGTCTGTCAGCTCTGCCCCTGCTAAACTAGCCTCAGAGGTTGCAAAATCCCTCTTCCTTTCCTGCCCTCAAATGAAGGTAAAAGGACCAGCTAGGGCCAGCTTGTAGGCAGAGTGACAGAAGGAGCCTTTCTCTGAGACTGCAAACTATCCGAAATCTCACCAGAACTAAAAGCTAACTTTGCATTCTCCCAATTTGAATTGCTCCCATTTCTTGGGAAGTATTATGAAGGAAAAGTGAGAACTTCACAGCTTTCCTACATCAAAATCACCTGAAGTATTAATACCACTTTATAATGCCTTGGAAAGGCCACACTTGGAATCCTGTTTTGGTCGCCACGTTGTAAAAAAAGATGCTGAGATTGTAGAACAGGGGTGTCAAACTTGCGTCATCATGTGGTATTATGTAACCTATTGGGACTTTCCTCCCCCTTCACTAAACTGAGTGTGGGCATGGCCAGCGCTTGAGGTATCTGGTCCCCGGGCGGTGAGTTTGACAGCCCTGCTCTAGAAAGAGTGTAGAGAAGAGCAACAAAGATGATTAGAAGACTGGAGGCTAAAACATAGGAAGAACAGTTGCAGGAATTGGGTATGTCTAGTCTGATGAAAAGAAGGACTAGGTGTGACATGATAGCAGTGTTCCAATATCTCAGGGCTGCCACAAAGAAGAACGAGTTAAGCTATTCTCTAAAGCACCTGAGGGTAGAACAAGAAACAATGGGTGGAAACTAATCAAGGAGAGAAGCAATCTAGAACTAAGAAGAAATTTCCTGACATTGAGCACAATTAATCAGTGGAACAACTTGCCTCCAAAAGCTGTGAATTCTCCAACATTGGAAGTTTTTAAGAAGAGGTTGGATAACCATTTGTCTGAAGTGGTGTAGGGTTTTCTGTTTAAGCAGGGGTTTGGACTAGAAGACCTCCAAGGTGCCTTCGAACTCTGTTATTCTATCTTAACAGCATCTTCTCCATGCTTCTTGGAATCCACCCTTTTTCTGAAGGCAGAATTACTCTTTGGTAGAAGTTCATTGAGCTTAATAATCCTGGGAACGTCTGGTGCACAACTTCCAGAGATTTTAAACTTGGAATCAAGGTTAGCTGAGAGGTTTGGCACCGTGAAGGATATACACATCTCTTCTGGACTCAATGTTTCATATGGCATTCCCAAGCCTGAAAGAAGCAAGATATTTAAGGAGGCCTTGATTCCTCCACCCATGCTTTCTGTAATCCACTGATTGTGCCAAGTTTCTCTACCTGAGATGTCATCTGTGTTCCAAATCTGCAATTCTGAATGCTGGATCAAGTCATATGAATAGACTAGAATAAGAATATAAGAATAAGAATTAGAATATCAGATCTAGATGATACAAAGATTGCGAATGCAAGTTAGATGCTAATGTTAATAAACAACTCAAAATTTCCCAGATTGTGATTAATGTCTTGAAGGCATCAGAGAATATGCATGACAATAAGGTTGAAAGGAACCATATTAGTTAATTGCAGGTAATCCTTCACTTACAATAGTTCATTTAGTGACCGTTCAAAGTTACAATGGCACTGAAAAAAGTGATTTATGATCTTTTTTTCACATGGACACATGATCAAAATTCAGATAGTAATAGCACTTAGACTTATATACCACTTCACAGTGCTTTACAGCCCTCTCTAAGCGATTTACAGAGACAGCATATTGCCCCCCAACAATCGTATGCGGCGAAGAAGAGGCTTAGGGTTTTTTTAAATATGTGTTTTATTAAATTTTTAAATAGGACATCTATGGGGAGGGAAGGGTTGGGTGGGGGGGACACCCACAGGGGGTTAGGTTAGTCCCTGCTAGGGTTCCCGATTTGGAGGTGTTTGATACGGAGGTAACTGAGGAGGTTAAAACTCAACCATTTATGGGTGTGTCCATCTGCACGGTAAGAGGGAGGGGCAGATATGGCGGAAGCGGGGGCCCATATCATGTGCGAGGAGTACGCTCTTGCTGTTTGCGAGCGATTGCGTGCTCTGGGCCCCGAAGCTTGTCTCGTTCCCCGAGTGGCTATGCCTCTAGGAACCTGGACCTTCGGTTGTTGTTATGCAATGCCAGGTCCGTTGTGAATAAAGCCCCCCTCATAGCCGATCTTATTCAAGAGGGGGGGCGGACCTGATGGGCATTTCGGAGACCTGGTTGGGTGCAGAGGGGGGGTTCCCCTTGTCGAGATGTGCCCACCAGGCATTCCATCAACCGAGGGCCCAGGGTAGGTGGGGTGGCGGTTGTTATTCACGAGGGTCTAGAACTGAGGGAGGTCACTGTCCTGCAGATAGCCGGTTGTGAAATCCTTCTGGTAAAGTGGGGCCGTGGGGTGCAGGTGGGCATGCTGGTTACGTACCTGGCTCCTTGCTGTGTGATAGCTGCCCTGCCCGAGTTGTCGGAGATGATAGCCGGGATGGCGGTTGAGACCCCCAGATTGATGGTTATGGGGGATTTCAACTTGCCGTCGGTGGGCGAATCATCAACGACAGTTCGGGAGTTCATGGCTTCCATGGCGGCCATGGACCTGACCTAGGTAGTTAAAGGTCCCACCCACACTGGGGGTAACACACTGGACTTGATTTTTGTCTCAGGACAGTGGCTTAATGATCTGGATTTAGGGGAATTAATTGTTAAACCCTTGTCATGGTCAGATCATTTACTCCTTCAGCTAGACTTTTGGACCGCCGCACCCCGCCGCAGGGAGCCGGAGCAGGTTCAATGGTTCCGTCCCAGGCACCTGATGGACCCTGAGAGGTTCCTGACGGAGCTTGGGCCGTTTCCTGGGGAATTAGCCCACGACTCGGTCGAAGAACTGGTGGCCGCCTGGGAAGGGGCGGCCATCGGGGCTTTGGACTGCGTCGTGCCTTTGCGGCCTCTGACCTGGGGCCGAACTTGCCCATTTCCTTGGTATAGCAAGGAGCTGAGGGAGATGAAGCGCCGGAAAAGACGCCTAGAGAGTGCCTGGAGGTCCAGCCGCACCGAATCTGACCGAACACTAGTTAGGTCTCATATTCAGACCTATCTAGTGGCGATTGGAGCGGCGAAACGTAATTATTTCTCCGCTCTTATCGCATCGGCAGATAACCGCCCAGCCACCCTGTTTAGGGTGACCCGTTCCCTGATTTCACAGGAGGCACGGGAGGATCCCTTGCAGGGGCGTGCTGAGGATTTGGTACAGTATCTGTCTGATAAAATTGCTCGGATCCGGAATGGACTGGACACTGATTGGATAGATCCAGGCAAGGGGACAGGGACGAGTCTTGTGGACATTATCTGGGATGAGTTTGAACCTGTGACCCCTGATGACATGGACAGGTTGTTGGCTAGGCTGAAACCCACCACATGTTTATTGGACCCGTGTCCCTCCTAGTTGGTACTGGCCACACGGGAGGTGACACGAGGCTGGCTCCTGGGAATTACCAACGCTTCCTTGTTGGAGGGCATCTTTCCCACCGCCTTGAAAGAGGCAGTGGTGAGGCCCCTCCTCAAGAAGCCATCCTTGGATCCAGCTGTATTGGCGAACTATCGTCCAGTCTCCAACCTTCGCTATCTGGCGAAGGTTTGTTGAGAGTGTGGTGGCATATCAGCTTCCCCAATACCTGGAGGAAACTGTCTTTCTAGACCCGTTCCAGTCCGGCTTCAGACCTGGTTACAGCACCGAGACGGCTTTGGTTGCGTTGGTGGATGACCTCTGGAGGGCTTGGGACAGGGGTTGTTCCTCTGTCCTGGTCCTGTTAGATCTCTCGGCGGCTTTTGATACCATTGACCATGGTATCCTGCTGCGACAGTTGGGGGGATTGGGGGTGGGAGGTACCGTTTATCAGTGGTTCTCATCCTATCTCTCTGACCATTCGCAGACGGTGTTGGCAGGGAGGCGGAGATCGACCTCTAGGTGCCTCACTTGTGGGGTGCCTCAGGGGTCGGTTTTCTCGCCTCTCCTGTTCAACATCTATATGAAGCCGCTGGGTGAGGTTATCCGTGGTTTCGGGGTGGACTATCATCTGTACGCTGACGATACTCAGCTGTACATTTCCACCCCGAACCACCCCAGTGAAGCTGTCGAGGTGATGGACCGGTGTCTAGAGGCTGTGCGGGTCTGAATGGGGAGGAACAGGCTCCAGCTCAATCCCACCAAGACAGAGTGGCTGTGGGTTCCGGCGTCCCGGTACAGTCAGCTTACGCCTTCGCTGACTGTGGGGGGTGAAGTTCTGACCCCCAGGGGAAGGGTACGCAACTTGGGCGTTCTCCTGGATGATCGGCTGTCCCTAGAGGAGCACCTGATGGCCGTCGCCAGGGGAGCATTTTATCAGGTTCGCCTGATGCGCCAGTTGTGCCCCTTCCTTGACCGGGACTCTCTACGAACGGTCACTCACACCCTTGTCACCTCTTGCTTGGACTATTGCAATGCTCTCTACATGGGGCTCCCCTTGAAGAGCACCGGGAGGCTCCAGCTAGTCCAGAATGCGGCTGCATGGGTAATAGTGGGAGCACCACGTTGCTCCCATATAACACCTATCCTGCGCAGCCTGCACTGGCTGCCGGTAGCCTTCCGGGTGCAATTCAAGGTGTTAGTGCTCACCTTTAAAGCGCTCCATGGCTTAGGACCAGGCTATCTACGAGACCGCCTTCTGCCGCCGATAGCCTCCCAACGACCTGTGCGCTCCCACAGAGTGGGCATGCTCCGGGTGCCATCAGCCAAACAGTGTCGGCTGGTGGCCCCCAGGGGGAGAGCTTTCTGTTGTGTCTCACTCACTTTCCCCGCAGCCGGGTCCCTCTTATCTCCTGCCGAACGCTGAGGAATGTCCTGGCATGCCTCCAGGCCCCAGCCCTGTCACCATGCCCAGACAGGCCGAGCAAGACGAAGGGCCTGACGTGCCTCCAGCCCCCAGCCCTGGCTCCATGCCCAGGCAAACGGAGCAACTAGACCCCTCCCCCTCCCCCACAGCATGTGAGCCTGAGGAATGTGAATTGCCAACAGCTAGAGCCTGGAGAGATCCTCGCTTCAGGAGAATTGATAGGCAACGTCAGCAAAAGGAAGGGAGGGGCAGGCCTGGATAAGTGCTGAGTCATGGAGCCACACCCCATGGCCTATATAAAGGATCTGCTTTCTGGCATTCTCTGAGTCAGGCAAAGTCTACCTTGGATTGCTGAAGTCACTTCCTGGTCTCCTGCCTGCCTTGAGAACTTTGCTAGGACTTTGGCAGAGCTGCAGAGGCACGCCTGATACGGACTTCCCCGACCCAGCCATCAGTGGAGGAGTGGGCCACAACACCTTCTCTGTGGCAGCACCGACCCTATGGAATGAGTTACCTCCAGGGCTGCGTCAACTTCCTGACCTCCGAACCTTCAAACGGGAACTGAAGACTCTATTATTTAATCGGGCGGGACTAGCCTAAGTATTTTAAGCATTTTAATTTAATTTTAACTTAATTTTAATTAAATTTTAATGTATTAATTTATTTATAATTTTAAAATTTTAAAGGTTTATATCGGGATTGTCCGTTTTAGTAAATTTGGCCTGTTAAATATTTCGTTTTAAATGTATTTTAAATCTTGGATTTTTGTGTATCTATGTGTTTTAAATAAGGCTGTACACCGCCCTGAGTCCTTCGGGAGAAGGGCAGTATAAAAATTTAATTAATCATCATCATAATCATCATCATCATCTGGGTCCTCATTTTACCCAACTTGGAAGGATGGAAGGCTGAGTCAACCTTGAGTCTGGTGAGATTTGAACTGCCAAATTGCAGGCAGCCGGCAGTCAGCAGAAGTAGCCTGCAGTACTGCACTCTAACCACTGCGCCACCGTGGCTCAGATGCTTAGCAAACGGCTCATATTTATGACAGTTGCAGTGTCCCGGTGTCATGTGATCAGCTTTTGCAATCTTCTGACAAGCAAAGTCATTGGGGAAGCCAGATTCACTTAACAACCGTGTTACTGGCTTAACAATTGCAGGGATTCGCTTAACAGCAGTGGCAAGAAAAGGCATAACATAGGGCAAAACTCACTTAACAAATGTTTCACTTAGCAACATAAATTGTGGGCTCAATTGTGACTGTAAGTTGAGGACTACCTATATTACACCAGGCAGGGCAACTTGCCTGTTGGTTCTCATCATTCTCTCAGTCACTCTGTGCATTTTATTTATTAATACTGTTTCTCTATTCACTAGCCTTGCAAACAGCTACCCAAAGCTCTTAGAAACAGGGATGTTTTTTTTTAATACAGCAAGTGCCAGGATTTAGACGTTTAAAAGTCCAAAAAGGTTGATCCCGTTAAAAAAAAAAAGCACAAATAAGAAGAGTGGGAAAAATGGGCTGAAATGAAGCCGAGTCAAGGTCAAATGAGCTTCATGTGATAAAGCATTCCGGGCAATAGAAATTCTACCGCCTGGAATGCTTTATCACATGAAGCTCATCTGGCCTAAAAGATAAGGAAGAGATGTAAAGGATTTTTTTTGTCTTAAGCGACTGGATCACTGGTAAGGAATTTAGCTCTGGCCTTGAGAAGGAAGTGGGTGGGTACAAGATTCACTCAGTCCTGGGAAAGTGGAGAGCATGAGAATGAAATTCAGAACAGTCCCATTCTTTATCCTTGTCCTTAAAACAGGGCAATGAAGACTTTGAAGAATGTTGTTATTCTACCTTGCCACACACACACACACACAAATAGTCTTCCTGGAATCCCTGTATCTTCACCTGGCCTACCTTGGAAGATTGAATCACAAAGGATCCTTAAAGCTGTAGCAGAAAAACGATCCTTTAGATCAGGGTGTTAAACTCGCAGCCCACAGACTGGATTCTGGCTACACCCACCAGGAGAAAAAAAAGTTGTGCTATGTCACGTGACGACGTTGTGACATTGCGAGTTTGACATCCCTGCTTTTGATTGCTTTTATAGTAAGCAGGAGATGAATGCAGGGTGACCTCATCTGTTTTTGCCCCCAAAGGATAGTTGCTGGTTTGTTCTAGCAACAAGGCAGTGTGAGTGAGCTCTCAAATAGATTTGGGGCATCAGGTTGGATTGAAAGGTTGAGGGATTGAGAGTCTCCAGCTCCTCAAGGTGAGTGAGTAGAGCTAAGGCATACATAGCTGGTTGGTGGAAGTAAGTTGAATGGCCAGATTTTGGGGTACTGAGTGCAATGAAAGACACCCTGGATATCTGAACTGGTCAGCTATTTGGAGGGATGAGCAATCTGATTGTATGATGGAGCTACTTGAGTTAGGGGAGGGTGAGGATGGACAAAGTTTGGGGGAAGAGAGCTGGCAATAACATAGCTGTGCTAAGTCTATGGGGATATATGTCAGGAGACGCCAAGATTTAGCCCCCTAAATCTGAAGATGTTCCATCTTTGTCTATTGATAGGGTAACACAACCCCAAACCTAGTTAGTGAGCTTTGGGAGTCATTGATCATGGGTGCAAAATTCTTCAGTGCTCCCCAACCCCTGGGCCACTGCCCAGTAATGGGCCATGGCCTTTTCAGAACAGGGCTGTGGAAGCAGCAGGTGAGTACGTGCATGTGCGCTCACCTGCCACTCATGCAGAACCATCCTTTCTCCCTTCCCACCATCCGCAAAGCTGGAAAGACTGGGGACCAGTGCTCAAGAAGCAGGTAGCACCCATGGTCATGAGGCAGCCATGAACCAAATCACTTGTGTGGGCCAATTGCACCTGTTCCTGGATTGGGAGGTTCAGTTGATGTGTTAGTCACCTCCCAGTTGGACTACTCCAATGCGTTCTACATGGGGCTGCCCTTGAAGAACATTTGGAGGCTGCAACTGGTAAAGAATGTACATGGGTACAGAGGCCCATTTAATACCGCTGCTCTACAAGCTGCACTCTCTTCCAATAAGTTTTCATGTGCAATTCAAATGGTTGTTGGTCAGTAGGCAAGATTATATGTGACTTGTCGGTCTCCGGTTGTTTTTCATCTATCCTGCCAAATATGGCAGGGTCGACCTGCCGTGGACTGTTTCTGTTAACAGTGCCATCTCAAAAGGTGTTCCTTCTCTGTTGTGATAGTTGCCTTATGGAGTAGCCTCCTCCCTAAGATTCAGATGGCCCTAATCCAGCTAACTATTCAGAAATTGAAGAACCTGTCTTTTCCCTTGGGCATTGAGGCCAGTATGTTAATTGAGCCTGGTATGTATGCTATACAATGTGATATGGGAGAAGTTTGCTTGGAGCCATGGTCGCATTGCATTGTCTTGCATTATGACATTGCATCTTTATTTCCTTTTGCTCTATATTTTATGTGTCTTTTATCATCCAGAGGATGATAAAGTAGAAGATGAGGTGAGTAACCTTATACATTCTCTCTATATAAACAAACCAACAAATTCGGAGACAGACTTGTCAATGAGAAACAAATTAGAATAAAGACAGAGTGAAAAGACTTCTGGCGATTTACTCCGGGGAAGAGTTTAGATTTCTCTTTCTTTCATTTTGAAGCTTGTCTCAAACAAAAACAGTTGCCGTGGAAGAGTCTCTTCTCAAGCTGGCATTAATTTCCTTTGTTTGCTTTGGGGGACCCTGTGTATTTATGCAAATGAATTACATGTAAACACACCTGACTGTATATTGACATGGAACCATTTGCAGTCAAAAATTAGCAGTGGGTGGGGAGAGGAAGAGAGTGAAACTGGTAAAATTCTGTCTGGTCTTATTTAGGCTTTGATAACTTCATGTTTTATTGGTGTAATGGGAGCTGTCAGAATGGCCTGAGCTGAAAGCAGATGTTCTTTCTGCTTTACTTGAGCAGAATCTTCCATTACCCTTCAGGCAAAGCAGGTGTCTGCCATTCTTCAGCGCCATCTTTGCTGGATCTGCCTTCACTTCAGCACAGGGCCAGTCTTGTAACACTGCTCAAGAGAGGCATCTGAGTAGCTCTAAGAAACCTCCAAAAAACAGCAATTGGTGGCGGTGAAGGAGTGGTGGTACGAGGGAAGGAGGCAAGAAGGGAGGAAGGAAGGAAGGAAGTTGGATTTGGAAAATAAAGGAAAGGGAAAAGGAAGGGAAAAACAAATCCAGTAAAATCAAACCTGCAACCAGCTACCCTGAAAAGAAAACAAGCTGTTAAGAAAGTAAAAAGAGCTCGGTTGCTCCAGTGCAGGTGCATGGCTGGGTGGCTGCCAGGCTCTTCGAATCTGAAGATTGCATATTAACATTTGTCAGGCTTGAGAAAGCAGTTGGTATTTTTTTTTTCCAAGAAGAAAAGAGAAACATCAAAGGCAACCTCTCCTCCTCCCCCTTTAGAACTAATGGAGATTCTAATTCTTAGATGGTAAAGCATGCCAAGTGCAACTCTTAACTTAGCCTTCCCCAAGTTGGTGCCCTCCAAAGGAGTGGCTGAAAATTCTGGAAAGAGCAGAGATCCCTTGGCTCTCCCATCCTGCGATTATTCTGCAACTTTGTTTTTCTGAGATACCCCTCCCCCCTCCCCACCCACCCCGTTTGTACATTTAGTGTTAACTATTAAGGCCAAGTGGGAAATCAAAGATACCTTTCGCACTGCTGCTCAGTGGCCTCTCTGTAGGAACCTGTGGAAGGCTGTGGAGATGTTAACATTCACAATAGGGTTGTCTCACTATATCAGTGGCCTAATGCATTTAAGTATTAGAGGGCCGTGGTGGCAAAGTGATTAGAATGCAGTATTGCAGGCTAATTCTGCCAACTGCCAGCAGTTCGATTCTGATCGGCTCAAAATTGACTCAGCCTTCCATCTTTACGCGTTTGGTAAAATGAGGAACCCAGATTGTTGGGGGCAATATGCTGACTCTGTAAACTGCTTTGAGAGGGCTGAAAAGCACTGTGAAGTGATATATAATAAATAATAAAATAATAAATAATAAAAATATATATTCTATTCTATATAAGTATAAGTGATCTTGCTATTGCTACAAGGATATGAGTGAGGAGGATAATTGAATGTGAAAAAGGTTGGCATCCCACTGTCACGGTCGTATGATTTCCTGGTATAATTAAGGTGGTCCACACCCCCATTCCTCAAAATTATAATTCTAAAGAATTCCTGAATGCTTTGTGGAGAGAGGAGATCTGAGTGACAGTGCTAGTGATCCTAGTGAGGTCCTCATACTGTCAGATAGGAGTGCTGTCGGTCTAATTGCTTCTGTGTGGTCACTACTATGTGCTAGGATGGCTCTGATTTTTAGATACGTCTTTGTGTCTCTTTTATTTTATTTAGCCTATGGCAAATACATGGACTTATAGTAGTTCTAATGTTAATATCCAGTCCTCCCAGCCATTCAAGGACAGGAATGTCTATGTTGAAAAAAATCAGACAATAGGCCGGTGTAAGCTCTTGATGGACATTCGGACACAATGTGGTGGATATTTTGTTGAGGAGCACCACAGTCACACTGAGGGGTAGAAACAAGACCCCACTTAAACAATGAGTCTTGGCAGACACCATGTCGGCTACATATCCTGTTCAGAGTTGACCAATTTATTTTTATTTATTTATTTATTTATTTGTCACAACAGTATATATAAGCATAAGCATGAAAATAACTATATACTATATAAGCATATATATGAGAATAAGTATGTGATAACTACATTAATTGGATAAAATGAAAGGAAACAATAGGACAGGAACGGTAGGCACGTTTGTGCTCTTATGCACGCCCCTTATAGACCTCTTAGGAATGGGGTGAGGTCAATAGTAGAGAGTTTTTGGTTAAAGCTTCTGGGATTATGAGAAGAGACCACAGAGTCAGGTAATGTGTTCCAAGTATTAATAACTCTGTTATAGAAGTCATATTTTCTGTAATCAAGATTGAAGCGGTTAACATTGAGTTTAAATCTATTGTTTGCTCTTGTATTGTTATGATTGAAGCTGAAATAGTCTTCAACAGGAAGGACATTGCAATAGATGATTCTATGAGTTAAACACAGATCCTATTGAAACCTGGCACCTTTTGTGTAGGGTCATCTACGTAACTGTCTGTATCTGGGCGATCAGCAGCCCATTTGGCTTTCCACTGTGTGTTGATGTCAAAGTTGTAAGACAGCTGTTGAGCGAGTGCCAGAGAGGGCTTCCTGGATTTAAGCTTGCCCATTGATAGATGAGGAAGATCAGCGTGCACAGGAAGAAGTGGGTTTCTCATAATTTTGTTGTACTCCTTCACTGAGGCTTCCTGCCTTCGTAGGGTTGGTGGTGCAATGTGGCTCAAGAGGGTGAGCCAGCAGTAGGAGTAGATTTTATGCAACCTCTTTACACCCAAAGAGACAGATTGACCAATGGGTGTAGCATAGATGGCAGAAATCTTGATAAAAGCATGAGTAAAACAGATTAGAGCACATTATGGGATCTACCACTCAATGAAGGCAGCAAAGAAGATCAGGTTTACATATACAAAATGTTTGAAATCATCCAATCCCTATTAACCATCTTCCAATCTTGATTCAGATGGACTGAGATTGCCAAACGTATCAACATTAATCTTTGAATAATCATCTTTGTAAACTGAACCTTTGGAGAATCTAATCCCCTCTAGAACTCCATGCATAGTAAGATGGTTCTCTCCTCATACTCTAGCACAGGACTGTAAAACTCCTGGCCCGCGGGCTGGATGCGTCATGCACTGGCCATGGCCACACCAGATTTAGCGAAGGGGGAAAAAGTCCTGATATGTCATGTGATGCCACCGTGATAACGTGAGTTTGACACCCCTGCCCTAGCAGTACCTATATTTTGTATGAACTAAGTTGGCAGACTTCAGCTAGTCCACTAAGCATGGATTCATAGTTGCTTAGATCCATAGTGCCTCCTGGATTTTATGAAAAAGAGAAAAAGCGCTTATTGTCGCTCATTTATTGATCTACCGATGGTTCCTTAGGCCAAACTCTGAATCACTTCACACTGTAATTTATTTTTTTTGTAGATACTAAACTTCACAGAGATGGATCCCTGCTGAACCCTGAAATATAATTTCAAAGAGATTGAGCAGAATTTCCTCAGCATTGCCCTCTGGAAATCACTACTGAGGTAAAAGTATAGCTCTGCATAGCAATATCTCCAATTCCCAATTTAGCCAATTCAGAAAGAAATCATAGCTAGTATCCACAAAAGTAGACGCTGTTCAATGTGAAACCTAATAGAATTAAAAGGTTGTACTTATTTCATTAGAGGTCATCTTACTGGCCAGTTTCTAATCCAAAATCAGGCCTAAATCCAGAATGAAATGGATCCTAAAACGGTAAATAACTAGATTACAATAAAGCACCAGGCGTACAGATTTGCTTTCACTGAAAGACGTGCAAAAACTGTCAAAGCTCTTATGTTTCCCTTGACACAATGCAGTCATGACATCAGTGGAACTAATCATCATAGCCACTCCTACTGATATCCATGGGATTTGGTTACATGCACTTTTATCTACACCAGTATTGCTGTCATTCCATCCACTGTGAATTATTTGTCCTGCAGGTAAGTTATGTACATGCCCCTCAAGAAGTGTGTCACTTACGTGGCACATAAATCACATATCACAGTGACGCAAGATGGCCAAAAGTCAATACACTTATTTACTTTCATATGTCTGAAGATATACTAGTGAAGAACTTTGAAACCTTAGAGTAGAGGAATGATACAGGAATGCCAGATGTGAACTAAACTCAAGGGAAAAAAAGGGCTTTAGAAATCCATGGTTAAAATAATGAGAATAGTTTTGTTTCCCAGGTATATTGCTTCACTATAATTAATTTGTTAGAACAACAATACAACATGGAAGACTTATTTCTTCCCCTCTCAAGATCTTTGTCTCGTATAGACATATTTTTTTCAAAAGCAGCAGAAAGTAAAACAATTGGAAGGGTTTATTGAGTCAAAGCCTGATCAGTTGTCCCTGGAAGATATTTCCTAGTTGCAGCACAGTTAATTAGAGGTATACTTCCCTAATCAACACCCTTTCCTCAACTAATGTAAGCAGAGAGATACTTATATAAACAGATATAAACTGATAATCAGGTAATTACCAAAAGTTGTCTTTTTTTTTAATTGAAAAAGTTGTACAAGATTTTCCCCCCCCCAATACATCCCCCCTCCCCCCAACCCTAACCCTTCCCCTCCCCCCCCCGACTTCCCAGAGCAAATACAGGGTATCGTATCTAACAATCATAAACTAAAATATGCTAATTAACATAAAATCCCATCCCTCTTCTTGAACCTCAACTCCCCTTTTCCATAAAAAAAGAAGAAAAAGGAAAATATTAATACTAATACAATTACCTTCTATTCATTTAAAAGCTATTTAGTATTTTGTTATTTCAATCTCCATTATATATATCTTTCAAAAATAATCTTTCAAATATGCTGATAATTCTACCTTCTCATCTAAGTCCATTAAGTTTAAAATCCAATCTTCTGTAATAAACAGTATCCCATCTTCCAATGTTGTAATATCAAAAATTATTCCTCAGTATACCTTATAATCCATCATATTTATATATCCATCATACATAATAATAAACATCATCTTTCCTTATATAAATTTAACATTTACCTCATATTCTTCCCCATATTCCCCATACCATAAATTTCTAAACAATTTACACCCCATTTATCATACAATCCATAACTTCTTTCTACTTTTTATATTCAGAAATATCGCTTATAATTTACCCTATCCCATGAAAGGAAAGTCTTTTCATTTGAAAATATTACTTCTTTACTCCTTGCTCTTTACGTTTAATAGTTACAATCATACTTTGATCCTTCCCTACAGCTTTCTGTGTTTCTTCTCCCAAATTTACAGCCCCAGTTTTAGTCCAAAAGTTGTCTTGAAGCTCCTTGACTTTAGAATGTTTTCCCAACTTTCCCAAATAGTGAGAAGTATCAGGGAACAACAAAATAGAAAGTGAAGTTCTTACAGATTATGCACACAGACGGATAGGCAGACAGACAGACACACAAATGATAAACAGAAACACACACACTTAGTTCACCAACTTACACAAACATATACACAGAGCTTCTCTTTGTTTCTCATTTTATAGCAAAAAAAAGGATTGGACTCTGATCAGCTGGTTTTCATCAATCTTGTCATGAAATATTATTACAGTTTTAGGAAACAATTTGAGGGAACGGTCTATCTGTTCTTGGCCAGTTCCCAATTATGAGTATTTATGTCCAAACGCTTGGTACATTTATCCAAAAGTCCTACTCTGACCTTCTTGTCTTTGGCACATCTTTTTCACAGTCTACCCTACATGCAGTTGTATGTGTGTTCAAGTGACCTGAATATCCATCATGTATTTATTAAACTAATTATCCAGTATAAACAGTAGAAAAGGTTATTTGCTAGGAAAGAGGTTACATTCCATCCAAATATGGCTTTGTCTCTGAGTCAACTACCCCTTGGTTTTTCTATTTCCAAACTACCCTTCCAATATTCTGGAATAGTATGTTATTCCAGCATGTCTAAAGAGAGCATGCAAGTCCTATTGAGTTAAGTAGACTTTGCTCTCAAAGAAATTGAGTTAACATTAAAGGTCAAAAGGCATAACATTTAGTAGAACATACAAAGCATTGTTCCGTTTATATTCTTCCCCTTCTCCCCTGACAAGGTTTCTGATAACAAAGATTGGATGCAATTTTAAAATATCACCTTTCACTGGAAGCTTTAAAGAAGGATAACATTTCTTTAAATGTTCAATGTTTAACATTAGTATTAAACATTAGTGGTATAAGATCACAAAAAAAGCAGCAATTAAAAAATTGCAGGGTAAAACTCTTAATTGCTAGTTCAGGAGAAGCAATTAGTCTTCACCTCATAATGAAAAGCTGGTAATGTGGAGATCAATGGAATACTTCCAGTACTATCCAAATGGATAAGATATAAAATGTGATCCTGGTTTCCTTTGTGTCTCAAGGAAATAGCACAATTGAATAGAAACATACAGATAGGACAGAGCAAGCTAGCAAACGTGGTGGTGGGGGAGGCAAGGTGGAAAATTTGTTATGCAACAGTTGAGCCCCAATTTTTGTAAAAGAAAAGACTATGGCCCAGAGGTGGGTTTCAGCAGGTTCTGACCAGTTCTGGAGAACTGGTAGCGGAAATTTCGAGTCGTTTGGAGAACCGGTAAATACCACCTCTGACTGACCTCACGACCATCTAGTCTCTGCCTCCCAAGTCCCAACTGATCGGGAGGAAATGGGGATTTTGCCATAACCTTCCCCTGGAGTGGGGAGGGAATGGAGATTTTACAGTATCCTTCCCCTGCCACACGCACCAAGCCACGCCCACCAAGCCATGTCAAGCCACGCCCACCAAGCCACGCCCACAGAACTGGTAGTAAAAAAATTTGAATCCCACCACTGCTGCGGCCTAAAAATGAGACTACATTAATTTTGATGTATTTGCAAATATTCCATGTCAACTGATCCCGAATGAATTTGTCTTACCTTTCTTAAATCCAGTTCTGATATTGGCCTTCAGGTTCTGTATGAAAGCCTTCTCCAAACTGACACCTTCCAGATGTGTTGGATTTCATTCTTGCTATCTTCAATGCCTAAAATGTTGCTGGATATGAATTATGAAAACAGAAGTTGAACCCTTGGGTGAAACCCTGAATTGGAGATGGCTGTGCTAGGGAATGATTTGAAGGCTCATGTCATCTTGTATAGCTATGGGAAATCGTCTGTAAATAAAGCATGCAATAATAATTCAAAATATGATAATAAGGTGGATTTCAATTTACTGATGATCCACTATATATTAGTTTTTCTGTTTTGTTCATTTTCAGCATGGTGTTGGCTAATTTCATCAAGGAACCACAGTTATTGCAATTGTACCAGCCTTCTTCCTGTGGCATGTCTGATGCAGATGTAGCTTTGTGCTTGACACATTACATTTCAAGGACAGTTTCTCAGAAATAACCATGTTTTCTTCTTCTTTGTAGGTTAGAGCAGGATACATACTTACATACATGCATGCATTCTGTACATGCTGTTATGTCTCCTAAACTATAATTTTGATTTACTTCACAATTTGCAAACAGTAGGCTCACTCGTAATCTGGATATTAGTTAAGTTTAGTGTGAGGGGTTCTTGATGCTCCCTGAGTTGGTTGTTTTCTTTCAGACATTTCATTACCCAAACTAAGTTAACATCATTAGTGATAAGTTTGGTAAGTTTAGTGTACCAGGAAAGTAGGCTATTATTCCCATGAACTTTGCAGAATAAGAAATCATTTTTTTCCCTTTACTGCCAATAGAAAGTTACACAATTAAGCCTGTTTGACCTGGGATCAATCTCACATTGATACACCAGAAAGAAAAAAGCAATCTGGTTCACACATTTTGAGTAGCAAGCAATTTATCATTGTTTATTTGCCCTATGCAGAACTTCAGCTGAAAGGCCCCATTCACAAAGAAGGCCAATTGCAAATTGTGAATTCATACTGGAAGGTCACAAGATTCAAATATTTTAGATTAGTAGTGATAGATGATGGAATTTGTTGGATTAATACCAGCTTCTGAAGTGCATCAACTTCAGCTTTCTGGTTTAGATGATCTGAGCAGAAACTTCAGAGCAAACTCTAAGGCATAATTACGACTTCAGTATTTGGGTGACTGTAATGCTGCCAAATGTACATTCTGCCTCATGTTAGTAATTAGACCATTTGAACAGTAGCGGTAAAGGCAATCCCTTGATAAAAACAGCATGATTTTTAACACATTTTCTGGTATCCTGGAAAATGGAGGTCAACTTAATGAGCAAGCAAATACACATGCACACACATGAAAACATATGTACATATATGTGTTTTCGTAGATTTTCATGGGTATAGGTATGTAGATCTTGGCGTATTTGGGTCTTTTCCTGTGTAAGGTTGAGAGTATCTTGGTGACGTTTCGACGAGGTCTCACTCATCATCTTCAGACTGGTGCTTACGGCTTTGTGCTTGGTCGGAGCTGCCGTCTCTCTATAAAGGTGTGGAGTGCTGGCTTTGTTGCTGTAAGCGGGTTGGTTGGCAGTGTTGTTACATCTTGATTGATTGATGGAGTTGATGTTTGCAGATTAGTCGGCTGTTTCAGGCACCAGCCTGAAGATATGAGTGAGACCTCGTCGAAACATCGCCAAGATACTCTCAATCTTACATGGGAAAAGACCCAAATACGCCAAGACCTACATAGATAGATAGATAGATAGATAGATAGATAGATAGATAGATAGATAGATAAATATAGATAGATATAGATATAGATATAGATATATGTGTGTATAGTTGTGTGTATGTACATGTATATATTTGCTTGCTGAGGAAGTAGATGTACATAGTTCCTACTTTCCTACATAGTTCCTACATAGTTTATGTACACTGAGAGCATATACACCAAGACAAATTCCTTGTGTGTCCAGTCATACTTGGCCAATAAAAAAATTCTATTCTATTCTATTCTATTCTATTCTATTCTATTCTATTCTATTCTATTCTATTCTATTCTATTCTATTCTAATGGCTGATTTGCTGGTCTCAATTGCTAAATGAGGAATATGATATATGATATCCTGCATTATAAGTACAACCTGAAATATGCTATAATAAAAATAATTATAAAGTCAATCAGTAAATAAATAGTTTACTTGGTAAAACTGTATTTTTAAAAAACCACCTTTCTTTAAAAGGGTGCTAATAACTCAGCCCAGCACCCTAAAGCAGAATGTGAGTTTATTCTTCCATGAAAAGCATTATCCTCTCTGGTAATTTTCCCCGAATGGTGGCAGAATATTCCCTTAATAATGAACAAAGCTTTTCTGCTTACTGCTCTGTCCAAAATAGAAGTATTTTCTGCAGGCAGGATTTCTTTCCAATACTTTTACAGAGGAATCCCATTTGGAGGCTGTCAAGGAACGGAATACGAATATAGAAACTCGGCTTTCAAAACTTTGTTGAAATTCAGAAGCTAGCAGACTGTGAAGGTATCATGTACAGGGAAGGCAAAGTGCCCTGAACATTAAAAAAAAAAAGGGGGGGGGAAATCCTCATCCAGTTTGAACAAGGAATTCTCACTCTCTATTAATATCATGCCTTGGCATAGCTCTCATTTCCATATTCAACACCTCACATTCTGTGGTGTGGAAGATATTGCGGTAAACACAAGCTGCCCTTGTTACTCTTCCCTAAAATGTACAGGCTGCCTCCTGCTCTCACACAAGCTGCAAGGCCACAACTGGCCCTGGAAAGGGAGAGAAGGAGGGGGAGAGATTTTTGTGAAATAACTTTATAAAAAAAAAAAAAAAGACATCATAATGTCGCCCTTTACTCTTTCAAGTGTGGCTGAATGTTCAGAGCGAATAGTCAGCCTGGCTGTCAAAGTTGTTTCGGAAGCATGAACCCAGCTGGTGCCAAAAGAAGAAGGGGGGGAAAAATAATAGTCCTTTGCCTGGTTCAAGGCCTAATTCACGTACTCGGCTCAAAAACTCTAAAAGGGTTTAATTTCAAGAAGCAGAACAAACAAACCCATGCAATTAAATTGCTGTATGAGGTGGGGGGGGTGTCTGAGTAGAATTGCTGCTTTTGCTCCTTGTGTACAAACTTTAATACTTATTAAAAGCCCTTTCAGATGATTTTGTCCTTGATCTGTCATTTTTCCTAACGTGCGTGAGAGGAGACGTGGCACGATCCAAACTGCACACACAACAGACCCATTCCTTCAGCAAAGCAAGACTGTCAAAAGGGCCAAACATGAGATAAAGAATTGCTTTCTTGCCTAGCATCAGATGAATTCAGGCTGCTTACATTCACTCGGTCTAGCTCTGAGCCGAGTTGAACTATTGCACAGAGGGGAAAATATAAGTAAGTTTAAAAACAAAATTCTGGAAAGTTGTTTGGAAAAGGTTAGGAGAAAGGTTTGAAAAGAAGTTTGGAGAAAGTGGCTGGGAAAGATTTGAAGAAAGAGGCCTTTTGTCGGACTGGTGAAGGTATGCCAGCCTAGAAAACCAGGAGACAGTGAGTTCTAGTCCTTCCTAAAGCAGGAAAATTGGCAGGAGATGATGAATTCTAGTCCCACCTAAGGCATGAAAGCTGGCTGGATAACTTTGGGCCAATTGCTGTCCCTCAGCCCAGTCCACCTCACGTGGCGGAGAAAATAGGGGGAGGAAGGGGAATGATTGCCACCTTGAGCTACTAATAAAGATGGGATAAAAATCAAACAAACAACTAAATAAATAAAATGCAACTGCTGACAAAAGGTACCCTTTCTCCTAGCTAAATGTCTATGGAGATTCTCAGTCATCCAGGTCATGGTTGTCCCAAAGGTGGTTTTTCAAGAAGCAACTGGACTTTCTGGTTTTTCTTTGAAGATTTCTTGCCTCTTTTTTGCTTCTTGTCCAAGAAGCTTCTTGGATAAGAAAAGAAACACCAGGAAGTCCAGTTGGACTGGACTTGCACTGAAAAAGCACCGTTGGGACCTTTGTCGCAGCATTTGAAGAATTTGAACAGCATGCCGTGAATATTCTAGTCAAATAACGTCTGCCAATTAGCCTTGGCCTTCCATACCACCTTGCACTTATTAACCAAAAGATAAATTGATGTGGCTGCTCCTCACCATTCCATTTATGTCTCTTAACTACTCCCTTTTACCTCCTCTTTTTTTAAGGCAGCTGGAACTAAGTCTCAACAAAGACAGGATTTACCCATTCTTTTTTTTTGTTTTTTTAGAGCTCAGGTAATGCTCACAGTCATTCTACAAATGACTCTGACACCAGTGCTTTGTTTTGCAGCATGCTAATCTCTCTTTTTAAAAAAAAATATTAAAAAAAAATTGAAACCCACCACTGAGCTCCACCCTTATGCTTGTTATGATTATACAGGGAATAAACGGAAATTGGGAAGGTTAAGCTCATATACTGTATAAGTGCACATACTTTTCAACATATTTCATCCAAAACGAGGATTTTTTTAAAAATGGTAATTTCACTTTGAATCAGTGCTAGTGTAATATTATGTTTATTTCTTTAAAACATATATAAATAATTTTACCCAAAACTGGGGTAAACTGGGGACTCGAGTATAAGCCGAGGGTGGGAAATGAGGCACCTACCGGTTGGGGAAACCCTCCCTCCCTCAGCTGAGAAGGCTGGCGGCTCCCCCGCCCCGCCCTCTCACTGCACCGGCAGGGCTTCCCACATTTACCGTCCGGTAAAATGTGAAAAAAAGAAAAAAAAACAAAACTCGAGTATAAGCCGTATATACTCGAGTATAAGCCGAGGGGCTTAAAAAAAAAACAACTCGAGTATAAGCCGTATAGACCCGAGTATAAGCCGAGGGCTTAAAAAAAAATATTAAAAATAATCACACTCGATAAAAATAAGGGAAGGAAATAAAAGGGAGGAAATAAAATAAAGAGAGGGAGAAGCCATAAATCCGAGAGCAGTCCTATATAAACAGATCATATAATTGTATTTAAGTACAATATTGTTTACAAAAAAAATCCTCAATGATATATGAGTAAGAAAACCAAAAAAAATAATAATGGCTAGGCCTAGGCTTAACTATCCAGATAGCCGCTAGATGAAAGCCAAAGAGAGGTTTAAGAAAGAAAACTTTTATATAGAAAGCTCTAGCATTGCTGCCATCTAGTGGTCATGCAGTCTTTTGCTGCCCAGTCTGACGGCTATAACTGGAAAGGTCAGCTAATGCATCTGTAGCCAGATTGGGGCCCTTAGGCATCAACTCATCACTCTTGCCTTAATATTTTTTAAGCTTGCTTTAAAAAAAAAATCCTGTTCTAACTTTCCTTAGGCCATTCAGTTCCCTGAGTTCGCAAGTTTGTCAGAGCACTAAGCCGAACCATGGAATACTGATGGGAAAGGGGGCAGTTCCACCAGAGGTGGGTTTCAGCAGGTTCTGATCAGTTCTGCAGAACCGGTAGAGGAAATTTTGAGTAGTTCGGAAAACCGGTAGTATAAATTCTGACTGGTCCCATCCCCATCTATTCTCTGCCTTCCGAGTTCCAGCTGATTGGGAGGAGATGGGGATTTTGCCGTGGGAAGGGAATGGAGATTTTACAGTATCCTTCCCCTGCCATGCCCATCAAACCCCGCCCACCAAGCCATGCCCTGCTCACCAAGCCCCGCCCACAGAACTGGTAGTAAAAAAAATTGAAACCCACCACTGAGCTCCACCCTTATGCTTGTTATGATTATACAGGGAATAAACGGAAATTGGGAAGGTTAAGCCCATATACTGTATAAGTGCACATACTTTTCAACATATTTCATCCAAAAACGAGGATTTTTTTTAAAAAAAAGGTAATTTCACTTTGAATCAGTGCTAGTGTAATATGTTTATTTCTTTAAAACATATATAAATAATTTTACACTACTGGGAACCTTAAAACGATGCATTTTTAAAAAAAACATTAATACAATAACATCTGAATATGGTTTCATTATTGTTTTGGTTTGAATTTCTGTATGTTTTGGAAAATGAAACTCTGCCATGACAACAGCCCCCAAGATGGGAATTTATCAGGCACTTTTATGGGTGGGACGTATTGGGCAGATTATGAGTTTTCAATACCCAAAAAGTTCCTCTTTCTTCCAACTTGCTCCACTTAAGTGTACTTTTGCATCGGCTTCATTACATTGTCTTGAAGCTTGATCAATAATAAATAAATAAATAAATATTTGCTTTATTGATATACATTTATAAACATTTTTATAGTTCATCCTTTCATCATGAAAAATCACCAAAGCTTTCACTGTAGCAAGACTGAATAGAAATTCATCCGGCATCAGTTGTCCTTTGCGACTTTCCTTAATTAATGAAATTCTGATAAGATTCCTCCCACCCTCTTTATTCAAGTTATTAATGAATTACTGGACCTAGGAATGAACTGATATATTAATTCTGTCCGCCTTGGACTTCTACCCTAAAACCCTATCCTCATAGAAATCATTTTCTTTTTATCCAGGACAGTGGAGTAAAAGATGATATAGATATGCTAAATTCAATTATTTCTAAAACTTTAATTGACAGAACATCCAGGACATAAACTATTTCAACTCCTACCCTCAAAACGACGCTACAGAGCACTGCACACCAGAACAACTAGACACAAGAACAGTTTTTTCCCGAAGGCCATCACTCTGCTAAACAAATAATTCCCTCATCACTGTCAAACTATTTACTAAGTCTGCATTACTATTAATCTTCTCATCGTTCCCATCACCCATCTCCTTCCACTTATGACTGTATGACTGTAACTTTGTTGCTGGCAATCCTTATGATTTATATTGATATATTGACCATCATTTGTGTTGTAAATGTTGTACCTTGATGAACGTATCTTTTCTTTTACGTACACTGAGAGCATATGCACCAAGACAAATTCCTTGTGTGTCCAATCACACTCGGTCAATAAAAAATTCTATTCTATTCTATATCCATCTTCACTGAAGGGAATTGGTTTAGAAAGTAAAATGAAGACAAATAGTACAACTCTTTCTTAGTTAAGAAAGTTGTTTTTGTTTGTTTCGGTGATGCCCTTCTCTCAAATATTCCAGTCATTGTTCAATGATTCTTATTTCAACTATTTATATCTTATTTGAACCGATTTCAGATGTTCTGAAACAAATAGCCCATGTATCTGATACCTTGAGTAGTAATGCAAATACATTTCTACTTTGACAACCAACACAATTCAAGGAAAGTTAAGCTGGGCTCCAAGGAAGCAATCATAGACTCTTGCCTTCTTTCACTTTTTAAACTCAGAGAGTGGGTTGGAAAAGGAGGGGGGGGGAGAGAGATTTTCATCTGTGACTACTTTGAAACCAAATCAGTTCAATTGCGCCACAGAGACCTCATTCTTCTCAAACAGAAAGATCTGTGAAACAGTTTGCAATTTTCCCTTGTACGAGCCAACGATACTCGGGAGGTTTCACATCCCTCTAAGATTGTTTCTAAAGCTCATTATCTTCCAGTTTAGTGCAGAGTTCTGGCCAACTGTCAGATGGCTGTGGAGGCTGCTACTAATGAACTGAAAATGTCCAGGGATTAAACGATGCCCAAGGTTGCCATCCTAAACATGTTTACTTGGAAGTGCACGACACTGAAGTCAGTGAAACTCTGTTGTGTCAGATGGCATACCAAGACAATGGATGGGTAGGCTCTTTTGAAGATACGATTCTCGATAAGTGACAGCAGTATGTTTACCAAAATTGCGCACGTTTTGCCGGTAATTAAAAAGTGCTTCGCATCTCCTATAAACGCTACTTCTCTGCGATTCATGAAAGCAAAGGGTCCTTTTCCCAGCTTTCAAATGAATTTGGAAACAGGGACAGCAGATACATCTGTCGGAAGAGTTAAAGCAATTCTGAAGTGCTGGGCTCCTATTCATCTTCATGCAAGAAGCGGAGCAGTTCTTCTTACAAAGCATGCACAGACCTAATATTTTCCTTTAGCTTTTCAATGATACTAAAGTATAATATGATTCTTCTTAGGCATTTGGAACTAATAATGAAGATCATTGGGTCTCCCCAAAATCATAGACTTTTTTTTTTTACTTCGTGCAGTCATTGAATTATTGAGATAATAAATAAAATGCTGTGCCACCTAGCATGGCCCTTTTCAGCCAATAATAAACAATTTCAATAAGAAACTAGAAAGTCAAAAGATGGGGTATCACTAGATGATTTGGTACAGTGGTGAAATCCATTATTTTTTTTCTACCAGTTCTGTGGGCATGGCTTGGTGGGCATGGTGTGACATGGTGGGCGTGGCAGGGGAAGGATATTGCAAAATCCCCATTCCCTCTTCACTCCTGGGGGAAGGATATTGCAAAATCTCCATTCCCACCCCACTCTGGGGCCAGCCAGGGGTGGTATTTGCTGGTTCTCTGAACTACTCAAAATTTCCGCTACCGGTTCTCCAGAACCTGTCAGAACCTGCTGGATTTCACCCCTGATTTGGTATCAATAAAGGAGAATATCTGTAGCTCAGGGTTCAAATGAGGGTCCTTGGTGCTCTTTGGGCTTGCATGTTTTTTTGCAGATTTTTCATTACCCAAACTAGGTATCATCATCATCATCATCATCATTGTGTTACCTAGTTTGGCTAATGAAATGTCTGCAAGAAAGCAACCAAGCTTAGAGAGTACCAAGAGACCCCTTATGATTTGTATCCAAACAAGCTTACCAATACTGACATCGTCTTAAATTACAGCTTTTCAAGATCATTTCTGTTGAGATTGGAATAAATAGAGATCTAAGGTAAGGTAAAAGGGGAGGGGGGGGATTAATAAAAACAAATGCTGCTCCAGAAAATTATGCCATTCCTCCATTCACTCAAACAGGAAGGGAATCTGGTGTGCTAGTAATCCAGTTGACTAAGAGCACCCATAATGTCTAGAAAGCATTGCCTTCATGCAAAAATTGTTTTATTTGCCCTGAGAAGCCTTTCATGTTATTCAATGGAATCCCAGAACTTTCCACCTGAGGAGTAACGTCTTCAGCAAGCAGGTGGACTCTGTATGACTTTTCTTAAATGACCGTGAAGTTTATCTCCATTCTTCCTCCTATGTGATTTTAAGCACATAGAGTATGATCCTGCAAATGAAACTTATCTGGAGTCTGATTAGTTAGAATTACTGCAGAACAGTGAAATAATCCTCCTCCTCCTCCTCCTCCTCCTCCTCCTCCTCCTCCTCCTCCTCCTCCTCTTCCTCCTCTTCCTCCCCTTTCCCCAAGATCCTTGGGAAGGACTTGATAGGTGAACAGAAATGCCAAATTCATCTAAACACCTGGCTAACTCTGCTACCAACTATTTACATGTATATTACAGATTACAGAGCCACGAAGGGAATTGTGGCAAGTACATTACAAATCAAGGTCAGGATTGGTGGCTATATATCCAAATATTCAAATCAGCTGTTGTGCCTAGGGTAACTTTCATTCTACTTTAAACTATGGCAATCACATCTGGTAACTAAGAGCCCTACATACCATTTTGCCACCCAGAGTGGCAAAACCCAGAGAGGTTGGGATTGTCACGATGATGGAACTGGAGGGAACAGTGTCATGCATGTGGAAGGAGCCAAGATTTTATTGCTTTCCTGGTTTGGCGTGAGAGAGGGAATTGAGTTCTTCCATACTCTTTAATTATTAAACCTGTGTTAACATTTAAAAACTGCAGCTGCTTCAAAATGGCCAGAAATGGTTTCCCTCATTGGGGTGACTAAAATCAGGAACTCAGAGAGATGTCTGAAGCAATGGACCAGGTCTGGAAGGAAAGCAGAACAATGCAGTCAAGAGCACAGACTGGTAAGTTTTGTTGGGGAGCCACCCAGGTTGAAGCGTGACCTCGCAATCCTTGGATTGTGGGCATCCATGTCATACGACACCCTTTGAAGACAAGTTAAACTGTGAAGACACTGTGAGATTGAACTATAAATGGGTGAGTCTCTGCTTTGAAGTTTGCTCTGCCATACTCTTATTTTGGGAAGGTTACATTATTTTGGTCTCTGGCCTCTCTTGGCAATGTGGTCATGTGACCTTGCCATAGAACATTTACACCAGGAAGGGTATCAGTAAGAGTATTTATTTTATTTTATTTTTATTTACTTTGTCAAGCATGTATCTGATAACAAATACAAGTGTAAACATTATGAATATTTGAAATGGATACGAAAAAAAGGTAACATTAGGACAGGGATGGTAGGCACACTGGTGTGCTTAAGCATGCCTCTTAAAGACCTCTTAGGAATGGGGTGAGGTCTACAGTAGACAGTCTAAGGTTAAAGTTTTGAGGGTTTGGGGATGAAACCACAGAGTCAGGTAATGCATTCCAGGCATTGACCACTCTTTTGCAGAAGTCGTATTTTCTGCAATCAAATTTGGATCGGTTTACCATGAGTTTGTATCTATTGTGTTTTGGTTGAAGCTGAAGTATTCATTGACAGGTAGGACATTGTAACCAATGATTTTATGTACTACACTTAGATCAGACAGAAGATGGCAAAGTTCTAAGTTGTCTAAGCCCAAAATTTCAAGTCTGGTGGCATAAGGTATTTTGTTGAGAGCAGATTCGTTCGATTGCATTAATGTCTGATATGCAGTGCGGGTTCCAGACAGATGAGTTGTATTCAAGAATTGGTCGGGCAAAGGTTTTGTATGCCCTTGTTTGCAGTATAATGTTACTGGAGAAGAAGCTACACGAGATTAGTATCTGGGCTATGACTGGAGAAATACATCAAAAACCTATTTTAAGAGGAAACAAACACCATATTTTCAGCAATTCATTGTACCTGAGAATTGCACAAAGTTTTGGAGAATATTTTAGGATATATGATGTTTCTTTTTCAGGGAGGGATGCCCTTTGGAGCAAGAATAGGGCAGGTGTCGTGTGTTGGAAGGCAGCAGAATAGTAGAGGCTTACAATATAATGTTGTCCTTCCATATTTCCATGGCTGTATGGAAAAGAGGGACTAATAGAGATGGGGAGAAATCCTAGATGTTCTAGGGTTCTATCCCATAGTATCAAATCATGGTGTTTTTTTTACCCAGATGCTGAATTTATTCTCTTTTCTGCTTTCTATTTTTAGTATTATTGCTTTCTGAGCATCTCTTAATGATGTTTTCTGTTTCATCAGAGTATTCTTAGAAAAAAGGCCTGAATGAAAAACAAGTAAAAATAATAGTCACAGAACAAAAAATTAACTCTTAAGGTAATCTGATTAAAAATGTTTCCAATATTTTTCCCAATCCTCGGGCAGGAAATTCTTAAGGTCTGATTGGAAATAAAAACCAATTAAATTGCATACAGCCTGCATCATCCAGATGTCTTGGGCAATGGCTGGACTCCTCACATTAGAGCAGATGACTGGGGGTGGGTGGGTGGGAAGCCAGTGAGTTGCCGACATCTGCAGGGACTCCAGACCCAGCAAATAACAAATAAATTCAAAGCCAGCTTGCTAAGTCTTAGGCAGCAGGAAATGGACAACAATCACTGAGAGCAGTCAGACTCAGAGGAGTCATAATACAAGAGAGTAAGAAGTTCAGTTTTGATGGTTTAGACCAGGGCTCTCCAAACTTACCAACTTTAAGACTTGTGGACTTCAACTCCCAAATTTCCTCAGCCAGCCATACCGGCTGAGGAATTCTGGAAGGTGAAGTTCACAAGCCTTAAAGTTTCAAAGTTTGGAGATCTTTTGTTTAGATAATCTTTGGTAGATATTTGAGGTAGCTCCTCTCCCCAATTACATGTATCCATCCCATCATATCTGAAAGAAGATATAAGGAGTTACACTTGGTGGGAGCCAGGACATGGGCCTTTTATGCCATGACCCTCATTTTGTGGAACATCATGTCCTCCCCCGCTCCCCCCCAGGTGAGGTTGGCCCTTTCCTTCTCATACTTCTGGAAAATGTCAGAATATTCATGACTGGGAAGACATGGTAACAAGGTCAGCCAATGAATAGGCATAGCAACTAAGTCAGCCAATTGGGATCTGAGACAGACTGGAGCCAGGGTGTGTCTTAGTGTGCAGCTTCTGAGTCTGTGCTGAGAAAGCAAAATTGAAACCAGTGGGTGTGCAATTGTCTGCAGATCTGAGCTGAAATGAAACTGTGAATCTGCTGTTGGTATTGTAAACTTACTTCATGTATTATTGTGTCTATAAAGAAGTTAATGAATCCTGCTGCATCAGTTTATCTGTGGGTGCTTCTGGATTTGTTTTTTGCAACAAACTCTTACAGAAATCCCTCAAAATTTGGCCATGTCAACAATCCTGGGGGTCTTAAGGGAACAGAGATCTCCTGAGGAGGCTCCAGGATTCATAACATTTAATGTTCTCATTTAGCCTTTTGAAACAATACCATCAAGGTTTTTAATGGCATTCTGTTTTAGTATTGTTATTTTATGGTTGTATTATATGCCACCCAGAGCCATATTCTATGAGACAGGCATCCATATAAATATGATTTATAAATAAGTAAATAAACAAACAAATAAATATATCAAGGAAAGCAAATAAAACACCAAGGTGTGGAGATCTTGGTGCTCTCTAAGCTTGGTTATTTGCTTGCAGAGATTTCGTTACCAGGCTTGGTAACATCTTCATTGTTGATACCGAGCAACTTTAAATACTGAACACCTTTTTAAAAAACCATGTTCCCTCTCTACCTTGCTCCAGAGGTGGGTTTCAGCAGGTTCTGACCAGTTCTGGAGAACCGGTAGCAGAAATTTTAAGTAGTTCGGAGAACCGGTAGTAAAAATTCTGTCTGGCCCCACCCACATCTATTCTCTGCCTCCCGAGTCCCAGCTGATCAGGAGGAAATGGGGATTTTGCAGTATCCTTCCCCTGCCATGCCCACCAAGCCATACCCACAGAACCGGTAGTAAAAAAAATTGAAACCCACCACTGCTTTGCTCTATACGAATTTAGAGCAAAGTCTTCCTAAAGTTTGAAGCTTATTGTGGTGAGTGGAGGCAAGGGCCTTCTGGCAGTATTTTTCTATTTTAGCTGATTATTTGTTTTCCAAAATTGGAGATTCTTGGAATTACTTCAAGAAAATCAGGTTTAGATATGGTTGATGGTTAGTTTTTCATCAATGAGAATTGATGAAAATGAGTAAGCACTAACTATACATTTTCTGTAACCTCTTTGTCCACCTACTGATATTATAACTTTGCATCAACAGCTTTCCATTTGTTTATTTTCATTTTTTAAAGTGATTAACAAAAAAAAATATTTTAAAGAAAAAGTAAACCATTATGAGTGGCTGCTCTGACTCTGATATGATAAGTGGTTACTTGCCTGCTAACCTTTGTATATAAAAAAAACATCATGTTTGTCCATCATGTTCAAAGAGGACCTTGACATCTAACGGGTTGTGGGCCGTCCACGATCTGTCTTCAGGTGACTGCTAAGGCCTATATGAGCACAGAATGTTCTGCCACATGTCGGGCAGACATGTGTGGGCACCATTGTTACAGCATTTGCAGCTCTGGCTTTGCAGAGTGCTCAATTCTCTTCAGTGGTGGGATTCAGCCAGTTCGCACCCCTTCGGGAGAACTGGTTGTTAACTTTCTGAGCAGTTTGGTGAACTGGTCGTTGGAAGAAATCATTAGGGCAGGGAACCAGTTGTTAAATTATTTGAATCCCACCACTGGTTCTCTTGTGCTGTGGTTGTTCTTCTATCTTCAAATGTCTAGCAGCCTTGGTGGATCAATGTGTGCCATGTTGATCAATCTTGTGCCAGGGTTTCCCAGGAGGTGATGTTGATATCCAGGGACTTGAAGGAGGATTTCAACGTGTCTTTGTATCGTTTTCTTTGTCCCCCATGTGATTGCTTTCCTTGAGACAGCTCACTATAGAGGAGCTGTTTAGGGATGCGGTGGTCTGGCATTCTTGCAACATGGCCTGCATCAGCAGGGTATGAACTGCTCTGAAGAGGACTTCTGTGTCTGGCACCTTGCTCTGCCACCGGATCCTCAGATAAAAACAACACCACCATAATACAGTATTGAAGTGGTAAAGGACTTGGATTTGGACTGAAGAGATACAGGTTTAGATCCTCATTATATCACAGGATCTGCAGGGGGTTGCTAAGCAAGTCACGCTTTCTCAGGCAAACACACCTAACAAGGTTTAGGTTGGGTAGTTAACATTACTGGAAATGGAAGCTACTTTGAGCTTTCAAGAAAAGTCACTCTGTAAATATGATGGCTAGTTTCCAATTTTTTTAATAGATGATAGATAGATAGATAGATAGATAGATAGATAGATAGATAGATAGATAGATAGATAGATAGATAGATAGATAGACAGACAGACAGACAGACAGACAGATATTCAGCTCCAGAGTACAGTAGAAATGAGTTCTGATTTATCCAGGCACATTTAAGAAGTGTTCTTCTCTGTTAGATCAGTATTAAAGTATTAAGACTTTTAGTGAGACATGAGAGATGGACAAAGACAAGTTTATTTACTAATGAATATGCTAAATTAATAGAATCCCTATGTCCTATTTCAGACAAAAATGAGGAACTCGGAAAAATGAATGACTCATATTTCCTGCTTCTTCTTCTTTGCGTTAACTTTAGAAGAGTGATGCGCACCTCATTCTATGACAGAGAGATGCAAGGCTGAGCATAGGAACTACACTCCTGCATTTATGTGAAGTCTTGAATCCAGAGACACTCAAATCATAATGCTGCACAAGGAGTCATTTTCTTCCCTCCCTAGGAGTTCCTTTTAAATTCAGCTGTCAGTATGCTTGCTAGACTTCTCCAAGGCCGTTTGCAAAAAAAATAACGTGCAGCCTATTTGTCTATGGCAGACTGCCACCTTTCACCTACCATGATGCTCAAAATGGAAGTGGAGTACCATTTACAGGATTATTATTATCCAGTGTTTACAGCTAATGGATTTGTTTTATGGCTTCATTTTACAAGGACTCTTCTCTTCTTTTAATTCACCCTTAGGCCTGTCACTTTATTCCCCCTTTCCCCTTGTCCTTATAAAAGCCATTATCTTTCCATTAGCAAACCTGCTAGAGAGCTCTTCCTCTGCTCTTTGATCTGCCCAGCACCTGTTTCCTTTTTTTCCTTTTTTTTTTTTTGGTGCTGTTCCTCCCCTCCCCAATTGCTCTCAAGAATTTTAAAGAATTAGTTTGCTGAGAGCTACTTCACACACACAGTAGTGCATTAATTAACACGGGGAAGGTTGGCATCACTGCTTTTTGCTGCCATAACAACCCCTCCGTGTGAAGTAAGTCGTAGATACAAAGATGCTGGGTGCCTTTTTCTCTAGGGTGATGGAAGGCCGAGCAGTAGAAGAGAAACCAAATTATACTTATTTCTTTGTCTACTGGTCTGCAAAAGTTGATGACTTCTCTACGTGTTGCTAAACACCATGTTCCTGTCTTCCATTTTATCTATCAAACCAGCTTGAATTGTGTTCTCCTGTATCTTGAATGGCAATTGTTTTAAATGAAATGAACCTTTTTGTAGACTTTAGTTCAGCATTCAATACCATCATTCCAGACATTCTTCTAACTAAGCTAAACCAGCTACAGATACCGGAACAGACTTGTAAGTGGATCACAAGCTTCCTAACAAACAGGAAGCAGCAGGTGGAGCTAAGCAAGATCACATCAAATACCTGTACAATTAGCACAGGGCCCCCCCCCCAAGGCTGTGTGCTCTCCCCACTTCTCTTCTCTCTGTATGCCAATGACTGCATCTCCAATGATCCATCTGTTAAGCTACTGAAGTTCACAGATGACACAACAGTGATTGGTCTCATTCGAGACAATGACGAATCCGCATATAGACGAGAGGTCGAACGACTAGCCTTGTGGTGCAACCAAAACAATCTGGAACTGAACACACTCAAAACTGTAGAAATGGTGGTAGACTTTAGGAGAAACCCTTCCATACTTCCACCTCTCACAATACTAGACAACACAGTATCAACAGTAGAAACCTTCAAATTTCTAGGTTCTATCATATCGCAAGATCTAAAATGGACAGCTAACATCAAAAACATCATCAAAAAAGGACACAAAGAATGTTTTTTCTGTGCCAACTCAATAAGCTCAAACTGCCCAAGGAGCTGCTGATTCAGTTCTACAGAGGAATTATTGAGTCTGTCATTTGCACCTCTATAACTGTCTGGTTCGGTTCTGCAACCCAACAAGAAAAACACAGACTTCAAAGGATAATTAGAACTGCAGAAAAAATAATTGCTACCAACCTGCCTTCCATTGAGGACCTGTATACTGCACGAATCAAGAAGAGGGCCATGAAAATATTTACAGACCCATCGCATCCTGGACATAAACTGTTTCAACTACTACCCTCAAAACGACGCTATAGAGCACTGCACACCAGAACAACTAGACACAAGAACAGTTTTTTCCCGAAGGCCATCACTCTGCTAAACAAATAATTCTATCAACACTGTCAAACTATTTACTGAATCTGCACTACTATTAATCGTTTCATAGTTCCCATCACCAATCTCTTTCCATTTATGACTGTATGACTATAACTTGTTGCTGGCAATCCTTATGATTTATATTGATATATTTATTTATTTTATTTATTTATTTATTTATTGAATTTATATACCACCCTATCTCCCGAAGGACTCAGGGCGGTTCACAGGCAAATAAAAACACATAAATACAGATTAAAATAACAATTAAAAAACTTATTCTAAAAGGCCGAATGTTTAAAAACAATATAAAAAATAAAACCCATTTAAAACCAATAAATTTAAAATCTAATCCAGTCCTGCGCAGATGAATAAGTGTGTTTTAAGCTCGCGACGGAAGGTTCGGAGGTCCGGAAGTTGACGAAGTCCTGGGGGTAGTTCGTTCCAGAGGGTGGAAGCCCCCACAGAGAAGGCCCTTCCCCTGGGCGTCGCCAGACGACACTGCCTCGCTGACGGCACCCTGAGGAGTCCCTCTCTGTGAGAGCGCACGGGTCGGTGAGAGGTATTCGGTAGCAGTAGGCGGTCCTACTTGACCATCAATTGTGTTGTAAATGTTGTACCTTGATGAACTTATCTTTTCTTTTATGTACACTGAGAGCATATGCACCAAGACAAATTCCTTGTGTGTCCAATCACACTTGGCCAATAAAAAATTCTATTCTGTATGGTACTGATGAAGAAGTTGAGAATGAATGTGAAACACAGTGAGTTTATCTGGAAAACTATAGTGTAGAAGGAGACATAAACCAGCAATATTATTCATATCAAAAAGGATAAAACCATATCAATGCAGCTGGATATTGGTTCTGCTGTATCACCTGGATCACTGTGTGAATCTGAGCAGCATTTCAGAGATGATAAACAAAATTCACCACAAATGCAATCAAAATTCATGCTGGAGAAAACATTTATTCTCACTAAACTGGGACCTGTAACTATAAACTACAATAAAGAGCACATTTGATATGGGTTGGGAAAACAGGTGGAACATCATCCTGGGCTCATATTTGGTTGAAGAAGCTGCTGATGAGTTCCATTAACAACCTACAGACTTCGCTTGTTGTCCATGGAGACCACGGAGAATAAGCTGCAAATGATAGTGGAGGATGGCACACTCAAGGACATCAAAAGCAAAACAGAGTTCACAAGAAAACACCTGGAAATTTTGCAAAGCACTTCCAATTCTGCATGCTGTATGCAAACAAGTAGAAACTGAATGGGAGCAGAAGGAAACTGAGGGAAACATTGATTATAACTCATGAGCCACATTTGTTAAAAGGGACAAATTGTTCAGATCAGTGGTGATTTTCAAGTTATCACAAATTCACTGTTATAGGCTGAATTGACACCACTTAACTTGAAGTGAAGACATTTTTGCTAACCTTGCTAGGAAGAGAACATCTCAGCAAACTAGATGCAGTGGATTAGTGGCTTATTTGCAGATGGAAAGGGGATTCCAAGGTATTTCTTACCTTAAGAGGGCCATAGATCAATGCTATAGGGCTGTCCAGGCACCCAGTGCTATTCTGTGAGCATTCTCACAGAAGAAAATGTAGTATATTTGTGAAACCAAACCAAAGATTGGCAGAAGATGACCTTCAAGGATGACCCCACAAATGTGGATTCTTTAAACCTAGTGATTACGTGTTTCGATCTCACAACTGATGCACAAGGCTTTTATGATTGTTGGGAAAAAATTCAAACAATTATGAATGCACCAAGACCACATCTATGATTCATTTTAAGATTAATTGTTGAGTGTAGATAGGAAGCTATATAAATGTGATGAGAGAAGCAGAGAGAGAGAGATACTCTAGGTTAGTAGATAGACAGACAGACAGACAGACATAATAAAATTCCTCTAAATAAGCTCCATCCCTTGAATCCCTGCAAATGGAGAGGAAATGAAGGTAGATAAAACAGTGCAAACATGCTTTCACAAAGAAAATTCTGCGCACACAGACTGAGAAGATCTGTGTTTGGTTTGGAGAATCCAACAATTCAGCCAGTTCTTAGAAAACTTTATTTACTTACTTGTCACTAGCCATCAACCACTACCATCAATCTTCAATTCACAAAAAGGGATTCTGCTTACAGCAGCTGCTTGAGAATAGTATTGAGTTTGCACACTGGAGGAATAAATACGAAATATAATTTAAAAGGATACATAATCAGGAGAATGCGGATGGAATGTCTCATTCTTCTTTCCAGGATAAACAACAATAAAAATCCGTATCTGATGGAATTTTTCTGACATGTTTTCCTTCCATCACAGCTAAAGTATTTAAAGGGAAACCAGGAGAGATCTAATTAAGAGAGAAACGAGAAAGGAACTATCTCTACTCTGTATAGCAACCAAGAATGGCAGAATATATGGAAAGGTTGTCATTTGTTGAGTTTTATCAGAACCATGATAAACTTGTGGTTGATAGTGGTTGTCTTATATGAGATTGAGAACCATTATAGTACCCAAGCTAAAACCTCAAGTGTTGGAGAAATTACTAATTTCTCAGAAACAGTACAAGCACAAGCTCATAGATTTGTTTAATGGGTGATAATAAATTACAAACCAAACAGCTTGTAATATATTGTCCAGATTGACAACATGTTTAAAAATAGCACTAGCAATAGCCCTTAGACTTATATACAGCCCTCTCTAAGTGGTTTATAGAGTCAGCCTATTTCCCCCCAACAATCTGGGTCCTCATTTTACTGACCTCGGAAGGATGGAAGGCTGAGTCAACACTGAGCCGGTGAGAAAACAGAAAACAGAAAAAAACAGAATAACAGAGTTGGAAGGGACCTTGGAGGTCTTCTAGTCCAACCCCCTGCTTAGGCAGGAAACCCTATATCACTTCAGAAAAATGGCTATCCAATATCTTCTTAAAAACTGAAAAAGTTTTAAAAAGTGAGATTTGAACTGCCAAATTGCAATCAGCAGAAGTAGCCTGCAGTACTGCATTCTAACCACTATGCCACTGCAACACTGTGCCCAAACAGCACCCTCTCTCCTATGGGAAGGACTTGCTTTGCCATGGCAAAGAATTCATAGAGACTTTGAAGGACCATTTATGGGCACAACGTTTTACCGGTATGATACGCGTGCTCAGAGGTGGCCAGGGGTATTTCCAATTCTTGAACAGCAGACATGAATAAATACCATAGAATTATTAAGACAACTCTTTGCAAGAGCAGGTATTTCAAAATGATTAATGAATCACAATGGACCACAATTTTTAACTAAGCGATTTTAGATATTTCCGGAAAAGAGTGAAATCAGACAGACTGTCCATCTATAAACTGGACTAAAATCTTGTGAACGTTTCAGTTACGTATTGCAACACGGTTCAAACAAAACAAATTAAATGCCACGGGGTTATATTTTTTTTAGGTCAGAGCTAACGTTGAAGGTTAAACCTTCTCAAACCTAATTAGAGAAGTGTTTAGAGCAAAGTACAAAATTGAACAATCTTCTCACAGAGAAACATGATGACATTTTGCCATTGGACAAACAAACTGTACTAGACTCCAGAGGATAGAGTAGGAAGCCAAATAGAAAATTCAGAGAACAAACTGCATCTCTTTTTCACGGGTAGTCCTCGACTTACAACAGTTCATTTAGTGACCGTTCAAAGTTACACCATCAGTGAAAAACTGAGTTATGACTATTTCTCACATTTAAGACTGTTGCAGCAGCCCCATGATCACATGATCAAAATTCAGATGTTTGGCATCTGACTCATATTTATGATGGTTGCAGCGTCCAGAGGTCACGTGCAACCTTCTGATGAGCAAAGTCAATGGAGAAACCAGTTTCACTTAACAACTGTGTTACTAAATTACCAACCGCAGTAATTCACTTAACAAATGTGGCATGAAAAGTAGTAAAATGGGGCAAAACTCACTTAACAAATGTATCACTTAGCAACAGAAATTTCGGGCTGAATTGTGGTCATAAATTGAGGACCATCTGTATAGGCATTGCCTGGGACAGTTTTTGAAGATAACACATTAACTAGCTCAAAGTTGACTCAACCTTCCATCCTTCCGAGGTGGGTACAATGAGGACCCAGATTGTTGGGGGCGGGGCAATATGCTAACTCTGTAAACTGCTTAGAGAGAGGGCTGTAAAGCACTCTGAAACGGTACATAAGTCTAAGTGCTATTGCTATTAAGGACAACAGAAATAAATTCCATTTGACATGGTCCCTGACTCAACTGTAATTCCTGGGCTACTATCAGTAATCATCTATCTCCAAAATAGACATACAAGCCATGTTAGAAGCTCCATTCTTTGTACTTAAGTTGTGATGCCATACGCAAGTATATAAGGTATGGAGTTGGCATGGCAATGCTGTGATAGGTATCCCCACCCCTCAAGATGCTTATAAATCTGCCAAGTAAATTCAAATACAGGTGGTCTTCAATTTATGACTGGTCACTTAACAATGATTTGAAGTTACGATGGGCCCAAAAAAGGTACTTACAACCTAGTTCCAGTGTCTAGGTGATCAAAGTGCTCCATGGTCACATGATTACATCTTGGGCACCTAGCAACCAACCTGCATTTATGGCCATTTGCAGCATCCCATGGTCATCTCACTGCGATTTATGACTCTTTTTGCCAGAAACTGGTGTTTAGTTCTGGTTTCTGGCAAAAAATGCCCATTGTGGACAGTGGGCTCACTTCACAACCACAGCATTTGTTTAATAGTTGCTGCAAAAAAAAAAAAAGTCATAAAATTGGATCAGTCACATGATGACTCATCTTAACAGTGGCATGACTTACAAGTGCAACTCTAGGCTGAAATACGGTCATAAGTCAAGGACTACCTGTATAACATTCAAACATTGACCTACTACTTGAAAACCCGGCCCCTGATATATGATCCATGTCAGTTCATACATCATGTAAGTCAACGTAATAGTAGGAAAACTACTTCAAGCATTGGAAGGCAGCTGACAACCTAGATTTACTTGGACTTAATTTAATTTACTTGGACTTCAGTAAAGCATTTGATAAAGTAGACCATAACCTACTACTAGATAAAGTAGAAAAATGTGGGTTAGACAGCACCACCATCAGATGGATTCGTAACTGGCTGACCAAGCGCACTCAACGTGTAGTCCTCAACGGAACTACATCCACATGGAGGGAAGTATGCAGTGGAGTACCCCAAGGCTCTGTTTTAGGCCCAGTACTCTTCAACATCTTCATCAATGACTTGGATGAGGGGATAGATGGGAAACTCATCAAATTTGCAGATGACACCAAGCTGGTAGGAATAGCCAACACTCCAGAAGATAGGCTCAAGTTACAGAAAGATCTTGACAGATTTGAACATTGGGCGCTATCTAACAAAATGAAATTCAACAGTGAAAAAAGTAAGGTTCTACATTTAGGCAAAAAAACCAAAATGCACAGGTACCGTATATGTGGTACCTTGCTCAATAGTAGTACCTGTGAGAGGGATCTTGGAGTCCTAGTGGACAACCATTTAGATATGAGCCAGCAGTGTGCAGCAGCTGCTAAAAAAGCCAACACAGTTCTGGGCTGCATAAACAGAGGGATAGAATCAAGATCACGTGAAGTGTTAGTGCCACTTTATAATGCCTTGGTAAGGCCACACTTGGAATACTGCATTCAGTTTTGGTCACCGCGATGTAAAAAAGATGCTGAGACTCTAGAAAGAGTGCAGAGAAGAGCAACAAAGATGATTAGGGGACTAGAGGCTAAAACATATGAAGAACGGTTGCAGGAACTCGGTTTGTCTAGTTTAATAAAAAGAAGGACTAGGGGAGACATGATAGCAGTGTTCCAATATCTCAGGGGTTGCCACAAAGAAGAGGGAGTCAAACTATTTTCCAAAGCACCTCAGCGTAGAACAAGAAGCAATGGGTGGAAACTAAGCAAGGAGAGAAGCAACCTAGAACTAAGGAGAAATTTCCTGACAGTTAGAACAATTAATCAGTGGAACAACTTGCCTGCAGAAGTTGTAAATGCTCCAACACTGGAAATTTTTAAGAAAATGTTGGATAGCCATTTGTCTGAAATGGTGTAGGGTTTCCTGCCTGGGCAGGGGGTGGACTAGAAGGCCTCCAAGGTCCCTTCCAACTCTGTTTTTATATTATATTATATATTATATTATAGATGGAGAATGCTTGGCTATAGAGGCTCATGGCCTGGCCCATGGTGAGACAGATCCTTGCATGAGTTTCAGTAATTGTTTTCACCTGGCCTTCTCTCTTGTCAAGATAATTAAGTCATCATTAAAAGATTCCCTACTGAAGATCATTAAGTAGGGATGATATTTATAATAAAATTCTCAAACACTGAGAAGGATCATTTTCATCATAGAAGAAAATAAACAAATGGTGATTCATGTTATTTTCTATTGTCCATCCTTGAGCAGCATTTTGGGGCAGAATATTCTCTTTTGGGAGAAGCCATTTGATTTCTGGAAAAAGACTAATGAGAGAACTATGTTCTTTTCCTGCCTAGGTGAGCAAGCAAAGGCTTATTAGCTTGGGGAGGGAAGGGAGGTAGAGGCAAGTGACTTTCCGACTCCTCGTCATCGCTTGATTTGAAAAATAAGCATAGTTGATTTTGATGAGTACATCAACTAAAGCTACTTGGGTTTCTTTTCAAGGCCAGTTCAATTTTCTGCTATTATTACAAATTATGAATAGAGTGGTACCTTGGTAGTCAACTGCTTTGAAACTCATCGAAGTTGGTACTCAACACATTTTGACCTGAAAATTTGGCTCCAGTACTCATTGTTCGTTTGATATCCAACACACAAGCTAGAATTTGTTGGAGTTGGCTGCCTTGTGACTCACAACTTAACTACTACTTAAAGTGTTAATACCACTCTATAATGCCTTGGTAAGGCCACACTTGGAATATTGCATTCAGTTTTGGTCACCACGATGTAAAAAAGATGCTGAGACTCTAGAAAGAGTGCAGAGAAGAGCAGCAAAGATTATTTGGGGACTGGAGGCTAAAACATATGAAGAACGGTTGCAGGAACTGGGTACGTCTAGTTTAACGAAAAGAAGGACTATAGAACAAGAAGCAATGGGTGGAAACTGATCAAGGAAAGAAGCAACTTAGAACTAAGGAGAAATTTCCTGACAGTTAGAACAATTAATCAGTGGGACGACTTGCCTTCAGAAGTTGTGAATGCTCCAACACTGGAAATTTTTAAGAAAATGTTGGATAACCATCTGTCTGAGATGGTGTAGGGTTTCCTGCCTGGGCAGGGGTTGGACTAGAAGACCTCCAAGGTCCCTTCCAATACTGTTGTTGTTGTTGTTGTTGTTGTAATAATAATAATAATAATAATAATAATAATTATTATTATTATTATTATTATTATTATTATTATTATTATTATTATTATTATTAGTATTAGTATTAGTATTAGTATTAGTATTAGTATTAGTATTATTATTTTATCTTTTTTATTATGGGAAAATTTTGTTTAGTACTCAATGTTTTTGGTACCTCATTAAGGATGAATACCAGGTTACCACTGTAGATCTTGGCCATGAGACTGACTTGATGCCTTCTGCACATATGGCCTATGGAATACTCCCCCCCTCACCTTATTTTTATGCTTAAAACTATTGCCAAACTCACTTTGTGTAACAATGCAGCCTCATTACACATATATAGGTTGACACTGCACTGTTCCTTTTCAGAGCGAGCAATATTATGTAAAACCCAGAAAAGAAATAAGCAGAACAAATTAAAAGACCTGGAATAGCAAAAAAAGAGAGAAAGAAACATAGCTAAATCTAATTGTATAGCCCAGTACAATTCACTACACCTGTCCATATCCTTTTGCCCTTGTTTCCAATATTCATACACTGCTTCTTACATGGCCTTTTGCCCTAAATTTTCCCCCTTTCTCCTTTTGAGGATCTCATCAGTTGTGACATTTCTCTATCTCCTCCTTCCTTTCATCTCATTCATTCTGCCTCACTACATTCTTTGCAACGATCCTTTCCCCTCTACGTGCTTTATACTTTAGTATAATACCCTGTTCTCATTTTTGTAACAATCATTCTCCAAGGTGATTCCCCCCCCCCAACTCACCCACAACATTTTCATTTTGTTCCAGAGTTTTGTGGCTCCAGGTGACATCATGCTTTTTCATTCTGTTCCAAGCCCCTATGGCCATTCTTCTTCCTTACATCGCCTTTCTATTCATTCCGTCTGAGAGAGTAATCTATCTTCTAATACTTTTGCATACAAACTCGTAGCTTCCCTCCATGTCTGTTTCCCTCAAGCTCTACTCTTCACAGAACCGAATAACCGTTTGACTCCTGTTGAGCACCTCCATTATTATTGCATTTTTCATTAGTTCTTTGAATCTTTCATAATAAACAACTAGACCCACAGTGCTTTTCTAGTGTACAAATCAGTAGACTTACGTTTAAACCGCATTTTTGAAAGCATCAGTTCTTTCACTAACCAGATACTAGCACTTTCCCACTCAAAATATCACAAGCAGCCTATCTGCGCTAATCAAAGTATTCAAGAGTTTTTCATTGGACAAACTCACAGACACCATATGAGAAGGGCGGTTTAACTAAAAACTGAAGGATCATGGCCAGGTTTGAAGAGATTCAGGGAACTGGGTCACAACTGATGTCTGAACGATTAGGAAAAAGGCCCATTATGTTCCAATAAATAATTCCAATTCTAGTAGCAGAGAAACCAACTGTCGTCCAAACAATGAAGTTTTCATTGAATGGCAAAACAATGAAAAGAAGTCAGGTTTCTCTCTTGGAGCAGGAAAATCCCTAAATCTCGAGCAAAACCCTTTTCATTCTTCCTTCTCTTTAATTTAAGCTCTTCAAAAGAGGCAGGCGATCCGGAAATTCTCATTAACTGAATGAAGTCGATGGGTGATTTTCCGTTAAACTATTTCAAAAGAAAACAGAGGCAAAAGACCATTGCATTGTAGATTTGCAAATAAAGGCTTCCCTACCAGCTGAATTCATTTGTGGCATATGAGGACAGGGTGGAAGATTTTGCTCTTCCTATCCAGTTGCCTGCAGCTTATTCACACTCTCATAGGTGATCAGGTAAATGGCTTTTTTTCGTATATAAGTCTAACACAATCCCAAAGGACAGTCACAAAAACATCAGAATTTGTTCCAGCATTTGGGTATCACATCTACACAACAGAATAATCCCTTTGCCCTCTTGACAAATGAACTTCTCTGTGGAGTTCCCTTTTTTGGGGGGTGGGGATCACTCCATTGTACCCTTGATTATATGACCTTGGTGACAATACATTACTGGGTCTATGCACTTCATTGCTTCTAAAAGAAACCCCTTGTTTCAGCTCCCAAAACAATAGAATGCATTCAGTCACGTTCAGGAAATGAGTGACCCATATAATATCACTGGCAGCTACTGTAGGTGAGCTTGAGCACTTGACTGTCGCAAGATTGATATCTCTGCAGCTGCTGGCATGAATTTAGTCCTGGAGAATGGGAATGGCCTGACATTGGTCTGCCACACCTTTTAAACGCTTCTTGTGAACTTGTCAGATGGCAGAATGGATTCCCTGCCCCTTAAGATTAAGATACACTACTCACACAGACAAGCACATGCCGTTTGGGAGCTATAATTGCTCTTACCATACTTTGCTTTGTTCCCAGAAGTACAAGTGCCACCATCTAAGTCATAAGGAAGCAAGGCTGACTTAAATGATGTATTCTGAAGGAGTTATCAATGGCCAAAAATAAACTAAATAAAATAAAATTCCATCAAACCACAATTCCTGATCAAGAACACAAAGTCTTTGGACCTGTTCTATTTAGAATAGAATAGAATAGAATAGAATAGAATAGAATAGAATAGAATAGAATAGAATAGAATAGAATAGAATAGAATAGAATAGAATAGAATAGAATAGAATAGAATAGAATAGAATAGAATAGAATAGAATAGAATAGAATAGAATAGAATAGAATAGAATAGAATAGAATAGAATAGAATAGAATAGAATAGAATAGAATAGAATAGAATAGAATAGAATAGAATAGAATAGAATAGAATAGAATAGAATAGAATAGAATAGAATAGAATAGAATAGAATAGAATAGAATAGAATAGAATAGAATAGAATAGAATAGAATAGAATAGAATAGAATAGAATAGAATAGAATAGAATAGAATAGAATAGAATAGAATAGAATAGAATAGAATAGAATAGAATAGAATAGAATAGAATAGAATAGAATAGAATAGAATAGAATAGAATAGAATAGAATAGAATAGAATAGAATAGAATAGAATAGAATAGAATAGAATAGAATAGAATAGAATAGAATAGAATAGAATAGAATAGAATAGAATAGAATAGAATAGAATAGAATAGAATAGAATAGAATAGAATAGAATAGAATAGAATAGAATAGAATAGAATAGAATAGAATAGAATAGAATAGAATAGAATAGAATAGAATAGAATAGAATAGAATAGAATAGAATAGAATAGAATAGAATAGAATAGAATAGAATAGAATAGAATAGAATAGAATAGAATAGAATAGAATAGAATAGAATAGAATAGAATAGAATAGAATAGAATAGAATAGAATAGAATAGAATAGAATAGAATAGAATAGAATAGAATAGAATAGAATAGAATAGAATAGAATAGAATAGAATAGAATAGAATAGAATAGAATAGAATAGAATAGAATAGAATAGAATAGAATAGAATAGAATAGAATAGAATAGAATAGAATAGAATAGAATAGAATAGAATAGAATAGAATAGAATAGAATAGAATAGAATAGAATAGAATAGAATAGAATAGAATAGAATAGAATAGAATAGAATAGAATAGAATAGAATAGAATAGAATAGAATAGAATAGAATAGAATAGAATAGAATAGAATAGAATAGAATAGAATAGAATAGAATAGAATAGAATAGAATAGAATAGAATAGAATAGAATAGAATAGAATAGAATAGAATAGAATAGAATAGAATAGAATAGAATAGAATAGAATAGAATAGAATAGAATAGAATAGAATAGAATAGAATAGAATAGAATAGAATAGAATAGAATAGAATAGAATAGAATAGAATAGAATAGAATAGAATAGAATAGAATAGAATAGAATAGAATAGAATAGAATAGAATAGAATAGAATAGAATAGAATAGAATAGAATAGAATAGAATAGAATAGAATAGAATAGAATAGAATAGAATAGAATAGAATAGAATAGAATAGAATAGAATAGAATAGAATAGAATAGAATAGAATAGAATAGAATAGAATAGAATAGAATAGAATAGAATAGAATAGAATAGAATAGAATAGAATAGAATAGAATAGAATAGAATAGAATAGAATAGAATAGAATAGAATAGAATAGAATAGAATAGAATAGAATAGAATAGAATAGAATAGAATAGAATAGAATAGAATAGAATAGAATAGAATAGAATAGAATAGAATAGAATAGAATAGAATAGAATAGAATAGAATAGAATAGAATAGAATAGAATAGAATAGAATAGAATAGAATAGAATAGAATAGAATAGAATAGAATAGAATAGAATAGAATAGAATAGAATAGAATAGAATAGAATAGAATAGAATAGAATAGAATAGAATAGAATAGAATAGAATAGAATAGAATAGAATAGAATAGAATAGAATAGAATAGAATAGAATAGAATAGAATAGAATAGAATAGAATAGAATAGAATAGAATAGAATAGAATAGAATAGAATAGAATAGAATAGAATAGAATAGAATAGAATAGAATAGAATAGAATAGAATAGAATAGAATAGAATAGAATAGAATAGAATAGAATAGAATAGAATAGAATAGAATAGAATAGTAGACTGGAAAGAGAATAGAATAGAATAGAATAGAATAGAATAGAATAGAATAGAATAGAATAGAATAGAATAGAATAGAATAGAATAGAATAGAATAGAATAGAATAGAATAGATTTTTTTATTGGCCAAGTGTGATTGGGTGGGCACACAAGGAATTTGTCTTGGTGCATATGCTCCCAGTGTATATAAAAGAAAAGATACATTTATCAAGAATCATATGGTACAACACTTAATGATAGTCATAGGGTACAAATAAGCAATCAGGAAACAATATCAATATAAATCATAAGTATACAAGCAACAAAGTTACAGTCATACAGTCATAAGTGGAAGGAGATGGGTGATGGGAATGATGAGAAGATTAATAGTGCAGATTTAGTAATAGTTTTGACACTGTTGAGGGAATTATTTGTTTAGCAGAGTGATGGTGTTCGGGAAGAAACTGTCCTTGTGTCTAGTTGTTCTGGTGTGCAGTGGAAATAAATAAATAAAATAAAATAAATAAAGGAAATAAATACTGAAACTAACTACTGTACATATAAAACAAGACAATTATACAATAGTAGAACAACTAAGAGGCAGTTTAGTTCAGAAGCCATTATTGTCTTGAGTGTCATGTTCAGATGTATCCGTTGATACAAATCAGTAGGAGGTGATGATAGATTTCCTTTGAGAAAAGTGTTATACATTCTGGGTGCTGCCACTGAGAACGTTGTGGTCATTGTTGCGAAAGCCAAAAGAACATAGATTTCAGTCAGCATTAATGTATGGTGTTATGTATGACTAGTTTTGTACTGAGGTATTACCTGTTTCAAGGACTTTGTTTTATACACATATAGCTATATAGTTAATTATCTTTTTTAAAAAAACACCCTGAAGATGTGGAGAAAAGGGTTTTGGGAATTAAAAGTCAACAAATCATACAACAAAATCCTACACATGAAATTATGAAACATAAATATGAATAATTAATCAGAATGGTGACAAAAGAGGTTCACAAGATGTGTGCTCTCTTCTCCATTCTAACAATAGTGCAGGAATTGCAGGCAGGAGTTTGTCAACACAAGGCAGTTCCCTTCCCCACCACCTGCTAGATGAAATTAGTGGTTGAAAGAGACACAAAGGGCACAGAACAGCACTTTTCTTTGAAATAACTTTCTCTATGATCAGCCCTCAAGCAGGACCATTGTGATTTTGGATGCCACCCATTAATTTTAGTGGGTCTCACTTTGGAGGAAGTTTTCTGTACTCCCGTATCCAGAATGTATGACTTCCTTCCACTCATGCCATATGGATTTCTAGAAATAAGATCCTGGGAAGAATTGATTTTATTTGATTTCATTTGCTTATATACAAACAGGTGAAAAGTCTGTGTTGGGATGTAGGAAGAATTCCATTTTGACCTCAAATGATCTAAAAAAAAAAAAAAAAAAAAAAAAAAAAAAAAAAAAAAAAAAAAAAAAAAAAAAAAAAAAAAAAAAAAAAAAAAAAAAAAAAAAAAAAAAAAAAAAAAAAAAAAAAAAAAAAAAAAAAAAAAAAAAAAAAAAAAAAAAAAAAAAAAAAAAAAAAAAAAAAAAAAAAAAAAAAAAAAAAAAAAAAAAAAAAAAAAAAAAAAAAAAAAAAAAAAAAAAAAAAAAAAAAAAAAAAAAAAAAAAAAAAAAAAAAAAAAAAAAAAAAAAAAAAAAAAAAAAAAAAAAAAAAAAAAAAAAAAAAAAAAAAAAAAAAAAAAAAAAAAAAAAAAAAAAAAAAAAAAAAAAAAAAAAAAAAAAAAAAAAAAAAAAAAAAAAAAAAAAAAAAAAAAAAAAAAAAAAAAAAAAAAAAAAAAAAAAAAAAAAAAAAAAAAAAAAAAAAAAAAAAAAAAAAAAAAAAAAAAAAAAAAAAAAAAAAAAAAAAAAAAAAAAAAAAAAAAAAAAAAAAAAAAAAAAAAAAAAAAAAAAAAAAAAAAAAAAAAAAAAAAAAAAAAAAAAAAAAAAAAAAAAAAAAAAAAAAAAAAAAAAAAAAAAAAAAAAAAAAAAAAAAAAAAAAAAAAAAAAAAAAAAAAAAAAAAAAAAAAAAAAAAAAAAAAAAAAAAAAAAAAAAAAAAAAAAAAAAAAAAAAAAAAAAAAAAAAAAAAAAAAAAAAAAAAAAAAAAAAAAAAAAAAAAAAAAAAAAAAAAAAAAAAAAAAAAAAAAAAAAAAAAAAAAAAAAAAAAAAAAAAAAAAAAAAAAAAAAAAAAAAAAAAAAAAAAAAAAAAAAAAAAAAAAAAAAAAAAAAAAAAAAAAAAAAAAAAAAAAAAAAAAAAAAAAAAAAAAAAAAAAAAAAAAAAAAAAAAAAAAAAAAAAAAAAAAAAAAAAAAAAAAAAAAAAAAAAAAAAAAAAAAAAAAAAAAAAAAAAAAAAAAAAAAAAAAAAAAAAAAAAAAAAAAAAAAAAAAAAAAAAAAAAAAAAAAAAAAAAAAAAAAAAAAAAAAAAAAAAAAAAAAAAAAAAAAAAAAAAAAAAAAAAAAAAAAAAAAAAAAAAAAAAAAAAAAAAAAAAAAAAAAAAAAAAAAAAAAAAAAAAAAAAAAAAAAAAAAAAAAAAAAAAAAAAAAAAAAAAAAAAAAAAAAAAAAAAAAAAAAAAAAAAAAAAAAAAAAAAAAAAAAAAAAAAAAAAAAAAAAAAAAAAAAAAAAAAAAAAAAAAAAAAAAAAAAAAAAAAAAAAAAAAAAAAAAAAAAAAAAAAAAAAAAAAAAAAAAAAAAAAAAAAAAAAAAAAAAAAAAAAAAAAAAAAAAAAAAAAAAAAAAAAAAAAAAAAAAAAAAAAAAAAAAAAAAAAAAAAAAAAAAAAAAAAAAAAAAAAAAAAAAAAAAAAAAAAAAAAAAAAAAAAAAAAAAAAAAAAAAAAAAAAAAAAAAAAAAAAAAAAAAAAAAAAAAAAAAAAAAAAAAAAAAAAAAAAAAAAAAAAAAAAAAAAAAAAAAAACCTTTCCTTTTGTTTATACTGTTAATAACAGATGTTGCTCTGCGACATCACACATGCTGTTTAATATTATCAAAACAATTATTCATTTATTCGTCTTTGCACGGTGTGTGCAAGCTGGCATTTCAGATCGTGCAGGCATGGCCTTCACGAACGCAGAGACCCGAAATGCATGTCATATATAATAAATCACCCTACGCCTCGCCACCTCCATCACCCTTCTTAATCTTTGCTCTAAAATGTCCATTCCATGGCTCTTGAAAAACGCCTAACTAGGTGGCAAGCAAAAACTTCTGGCAGAGGCAGAAACATGCTGAGACGTGAAAAATATTCAACCTATTTTCGTTATAACGTTCGAAATGACCTTGTTATAGAAAGAAGCAGAAGGGCTGAAAATGTCGCAGCAAAGCAGAGCCCTTGGAAACGAACAATTAAAAAAAACAAACAGGAGCTGTGGGATAACGCATATATTCTTTTCAGGAATAATATTTGGTAAACTATTTAATGGGAACCCAGTGGCTCAGTGGCTAAGATGCTGAGCTGTTGATCAGAAAGGTTGGCAGTTCGGCGGCTCGAATCCCTAGTGCTGCATAACGTGGTGAACTCCCGTTACTTGTATTAGCTTCTGCCAACCTAGCAGTTCGAAAGCACATAAAAAATGGAAGTAGAAAAATAGGGATCACCTTGGTGGTAACAGTGTTCCATGCACCTTTGGTGTTTAGTCATGCCGGCCACATGACCACGGAGATGTCTTCGGACAGTGCTGGCTTTTCGGCTTAGAAAAGGAGATGAGCACCGTCCCCTAGAATTGGGAACGACTAGCACGTATGTGCGAGGGGAACCTTGACTTTTTACCTTAAAATAGTTCATAACCTTTTTGTCGCCCCCCCCCATGCATTTTCAGCTCATTTAGGAGCTGGCAACCGAAGACCAATATAGGTTAGGGATCCAATCTTGGAGGGTGCTTCTCAAGCTTGGTTCTTCAACAGCAGGAAACAGAAGAAAAAGCACAAAAATTCTTAGACGCTTGCTAAGTTGGCACTGGTGATCTACTTGAATATCACTGCATCACTGTACTGTAAGTATGATTATTATTAGCGTTTATTATTTTTCTTGTATTTATTAAATTTATTCGATGCCCACCTCAACCACAAAGTGACCCTAGGTAGCTTACGATGTTGAAAGTTTTAGAGGTACTATAAAGCAGCAGCAGTGGAATTTGCTGGAAAATCAACATCGGTTATAGAGTTATACAGGTAGTCCTCAACATACAACAGTTCATTTAGTGACCGTTCAAAGTTACATCAGCATTGAAAAAAATGACTTAGAATCATTTTTCACACCAAGACCATGGCAGGCATCCCCATGGTCACGTGATCAGAATTCAGATCCTTGGCAACCGGCTCATATTCAGGTTGGTTGCAGTGTCCTCCTGGGGTCATGTGATCCTCTTTTGTGACCTTCTGACAAGCAAAGTCAATGGGGAAGCCAGATTCACTTAACAAGTGTGTGTGTGTGTGTGTGTGTGTGTGTGTGTGTGTGTGTGTGTGTGTGTGTGTGTGTGTGTGTGTGTGTGTGTGTGTGTGTGTGTGTGTGTGTGTGTGTGTGTGTGTGTGTGTGTGTGTGTGTGTGTGTGTGTGTGTGTGTGTGTGTGTGTGTGTGTGTGTGTGTGTGTGTGTGTGTGTGTGTGTGTGTGTGTGTGTGTGTGTGTGTGTGTGTGTGTGTGTGTGTGTGTGTGTGTGTGTGTGTGTGTGTGTGTGTGTGTGTGTGTGTGTGTGTGTGTGTGTGTGTGTGTGTGTGTGTGTGTGTGTGTGTGTGTGTGTGTGTGTGTGTGTGTGTGTGTGTGTGTGTGTGTGTGTGTGTGTGTGTGTGTGTGTGTGTGTGTGTGTGTGTGTGTGTGTGTGTGTGTGTGTGTGTGTGTGTGTGTGTGTGTGTGTGTGTGTGTGTGTGTGTGTGTGTGTGTGTGTGTGTGTGTGTGTGTGTGTGTGTGTGTGTGTGTGTGTGTGTGTGTGTGTGTGTGTGTGTGTGTGTGTGTGTGTGTGTGTGTGTGTGTGTGTGTGTGTGTGTGTGTGTGTGTGTGTGTGTGTGTGTGTGTGTGTGTGTGTGTGTGTGTGTGTGTGTGTGTGTGTGTGTGTGTGTGTGTGTGTGTGTGTGTGTGTGTGTGTGTGTGTGTGTGTGTGTGTGTGTGTGTGTGTGTGTGTGTGTGTGTGTGTGTGTGTGTGTGTGTGTGTGTGTGTGTGTGTGTGTGTGTGTGTGTGTGTGTGTGTGTGTGTGTGTGTGTGTGTGTGTGTGTGTGTGTGTGTGTGTGTGTGTGTGTGTGTGTGTGTGTGTGTGTGTGTGTGTGTGTGTGTGTGTGTGTGTGTGTGTGTGTGTGTGTGTGTGTGTGTGTGTGTGTGTGTGTGTGTGTGTGTGTGTGTGTGTGTGTGTGTGTGTGTGTGTGTGTGTGTGTGTGTGTGTGTGTGTGTGTGTGTGTGTGTGTGTGTGTGTGTGTGTGTGTGTGTGTGTGTGTGTGTGTGTGTGTGTGTGTGTGTGTGTGTGTGTGTGTGTGTGTGTGTGTGTGTGTGTGTGTGTGTGTGTGTGTGTGTGTGTGTGTGTGTGTGTGTGTGTGTGTGTGTGTGTGTGTGTGTGTATGTGTGTGTGTGTGTGTGTGTGTGTGTGTGTGTGTGTGTGTGTGTGTGTGTGTATGTATGTATGTATGTATGTATGTATGTATGTATGTATGTATGTATGTATGTATGTATGTATATTTGTATGTATGTATGTATGTATGTATGTATGTATGTATGTATGTATGTATGTATGTATGTATGTATGTATGTATGTATGTATGTATGTATGTATGTATGTATGTATGTATGTATGTATGTATGTATGTATGTATGTATGTATGTATGTATGTATGTATGTATGTATGTATGTATGTATGTATGTATGTATGTATGTATGTATGTATGTATGTATGTATGTATGTATGTATGTATGTATGTATGTATGTATGTATGTATGTATGTATGTATGTATGTATGTATGTATGTATGTATGTATGTATGTATGTATGTATGTATGTATGTATGTATGTATGTATGTATGTATGTATGTATGTATGTATGTATGTATGTATGTATGTATGTATGTATGTATGTATGTATGTATGTATGTATGTATGTATGTATGTATGTATGTATGTATGTATGTATGTATGTATGTATGTATGTATGTATGTATGTATGTATGTATGTATGTATGTATGTATGTATGTATGTATGTATGTATGTATGTATGTATGTATGTATGTATGTATGTATGTATGTATGTATGTATGTATGTATGTATGTATGTATGTATGTATGTATGTATGTATGTATGTATGTATGTATGTATGTATGTATGTATGTATGTATGTATGTATGTATGTATGTATGTATGTATGTATGTATGTATGTATGTATGTATGTATGTATGTATGTATGTATGTATGTATGTATGTATGTATGTATGTATGTATGTATGTATGTATGTATGTATGTATGTATGTATGTATGTATGTATGTATGTATGTATGTATGTATGTATGTATGTATGTATGTATGTATGTATGTATGTATGTATGTATGTATGTATGTATGTATGTATGTATGTATGTATGTATGTATGTATGTATGTATGTATGTATGTATGTATGTATGTATGTATGTATGTATGTATGTATGTATGTATGTATGTATGTATGTATGTATGTATGTATGTATGTATGTATGTATGTATGTATGTATGTATGTATGTATGTATGTATGTATGTATGTATGTATGTATGTATGTATGTATGTATGTATGTATGTATGTATGTATGTATGTATGTATGTATGTATGTATGTATGTATGTATGTATGTATGTATGTATGTATGTATGTATGTATGTATGTATGTATGTATGTATGTATGTATGTATGTATGTATGTATGTATGTATGTATGTATGTATGTATGTATGTATGTATGTATGTATGTATGTATGTATGTATGTATGTATGTATGTATGTATGTATGTATGTATGTATGTATGTATGTATGTATGTATGTATGTATGTATGTATGTATGTATGTATGTATGTATGTATGTATGTATGTATGTATGTATGTATGTATGTATGTATGTATGTATGTATGTATGTATGTATGTATGTATGTATGTATGTATGTATGTATGTATGTATGTATGTATGTATGTATGTATGTATGTATGTATGTATGTATGTATGTATGATTATTTTGGTTACATGTAGCATGTTCTTTAAAAACATTCAGCCTACCTTCAACAAAACCAGTGGTAGAAAGGTGGTCCCATTGCGGTTCCAGTGTGAAAGTGTCTAATAATGTCTAAAAAAAACAAGGCTAATTAACCTGGCTCTGTCCTCCTTTCTAATTACCAAATGTGCAGTGAGTTCAATGCTGCCCCTCTGGCTTTGCTTGCATAGGAAAGCAACTGTTTTCCTTCTCCAAAAGGTTTTGCTCGCTTTCATGACATTATACCGGTGGCCTGATCTAGGACAAAACCATAGAGACTTCAAGGTCATGCAAATGAAAAGCTCCAGTTGTGGGACTTAGCAAGGCCGTGAGTTGTTGATTGCAGGAACGGATAAAGATCTCTTGATAGAAACTGACCTTTTGTTTTCTGGGACATTCCTTTGCCAGAGGAGTTTCTCAGGTTGGACAGGAGGTCAGAACTGTCCCAATATAGCTAAGCCGGTTCCCATAATTAGAACATTCATTAAACCTTTTGTTTAACATCTTTGTTTTCACTTGAGAAATTCATTAACTGCTTGGTACATTAAAAGATGAGCTTTAGATGGAATGGGCAGCTTAATGTTTAAACCAGGGGGCTCCAACCTTGGTCCCTTTAAGACTATGCATTTTTGTAAAGTTTTTCTTCATTTTGCTCTTGATTTCCCTTTGTAAAGCGAAGTTATAAACTAACTTTTTTTTATTATGAAAAAAAAAAAAGACTTGTGGACTTCAACTCTCTCTCTCTCTCTCTCTCTCTCTCTCTCTCTCTCTCTCTCTCTCTCTCTCTCTCTCTCTCTCTCTCTCTCTCTCTCTCTCTCTCTCTCTCTCTCTCTCTCTCTCTCTCTCTCTCTCTCTCTCTCTCTCTCTCTCTCTCTCTCTCTCTCTCTCTCTCTCTCTCTCTCTCTCTCTCTCTCTCTCTCTCTCTCTCTCTCTCTCTCTCTCTCTCTCTCTCTCTCTCTCTCTCTCTCTCTCTCTCTCTCTCTCTCTCTCTCTCTCTCTCTCTCTCTCTCTCTCTCTCTCTCTCTCTCTCTCTCTCTCTCTCTCTCTCTCTCTCTCTCTCTCTCTCTCTCTCTCTCTCTCTCTCTCTCTCTCTCTCTCTCTCTCTCTCTCTCTCTCTCTCTCTCTCTCTCTCTCTCTCTCTCTCTCTCTCTCTCTCTCTCTCTCTCTCTCTCTCTCTCTCTCTCTCTCTCTCTCTCTCTCTCTCTCTCTCTCTCTCTCTCTCTCTCTCTCTCTCTCTCTCTCTCTCTCTCTCTCTCTCTCTCTCTCTCTCTCTCTCTCTCTCTCTCTCTCTCTCTCTCTCTCTCTCTCTCTCTCTCTCTCTCTCTCTCTCTCTCTCTCTCTCTCTCTCTCTCTCTCTCTCTCTCTCTCTCTCTCTCTCTCTCTCTCTCTCTCTCTCTCTCTCTCTCTCTCTCTCTCTCTCTCTCTCTCTCTCTCTCTCTCTCTCTCTCTCTCTCTCTCTCTCTCTCTCTCTCTCTCTCTCTCTCTCTCTCTCTCTCTCTCTCTCTCTCTCTCTCTCTCTCTCTCTCTCTCTCTCTCTCTCTCTCTCTCTCTCTCTCTCTCTCTCTCTCTCTCTCTCTCTCTCTCTCTCTCTCTCTCTCTCTCTCTCTCTCTCTCTCTCTCTCTCTCTCTCTCTCTCTCTCTCTCTCTCTCTCTCTCTCTCTCTCTCTCTCTCTCTCTCTCTCTCTCTCTCTCTCTCTCTCTCTCTCTCTCTCTCTCTCTCTCTCTCTCTCTCTCTCTCTCTCTCTCTCTCTCTCTCTCTCTCTCTCTCTCTCTCTCTCTCTCTCTCTCTCTCTCTCTCTCTCTCTCTCTCTCTCTCTCTCTCTCTCTCTCTCTCTCTCTCTCTCTCTCTCTCTCTCT